>NC_084964.1:10499853-10824853 GCF_949316205.1 Platichthys flesus | reverse complement strand
GCTTCAGTTAAGCCTCGTTGGATTTCCCCAATCCTGCTCTCTCTCTTTCTCTCTCTCTCTCTCTCTCTCTCTCTCTCTCTCTCTCTCTCTCTCTCTCTCTCTCTCTCTCTCACACACACACGCATCACACGAACCATCCCCATTGTAAACTCGAGGCTATTGGGTTGTGACTGAGTGGGGGCTAGGTACAGTATGTTCCGTCAGTGGCGAATGATTTTCTGTAGGACATGATTACATTGATGACAGTGATTATGATTGTCCTTTACAACCAGATCCTACAACAACATTGATTGACTTTTCATTGCAACGCTTTGTTCATGTTGGATTCATCATTGTGCCAATTCTTCTCTTTGATAGTCGTTTGTCATTGACGCTAAGCCAAATGTCCTTGTAGTTTCACCTCCTCTCTCACTCCTCGTTTGGATCAATTTCACCTCGGGATACCCTTTCCCGAGGTGCTAGGTCATTCAAGCTGGAGGCCAGTTGGCACCTCCGTTGGGCAAGAGTTCTGTAGAGAGAGGGCGCTGACAAGAAGGTCAGCAGAGGCGAGAAGAGTGAGAAATGGGTCACCCATCACTCCCTCCCAGCAGGGATCCCCCCCCCCCACCATGAGTAGCCGAGCACAGGTGTGAGCTTGTGATTTGTCGAAGTGAGAGTCCGTGGCCCGGGCGGCTGGTTCACCTATCACAGCACAGCAGGAGCTTTCTTCAGCCTTTGTTGAAGCGTTGCTCTAAACCCACCATCTCACCGGCTCTGATGTTCTGTGCCGCTGGAAAAAGTGATTCCGATTCTGTTCTATATGCTATAGGGAACATAGTGTCCTGACTGCAAATGGCTGTTAAACAGAAGCCCATTTGGTTTTTGATCGACTGATAGGCTGTTTAGGACCCATCCACACTGAGGCAGCAAGAAGATGGATTCAGAAAATATATATATGTGTATGTATAGGCTATGCATGCAGCTGATTTATCTTGAGTTGGGCAATTTGACAGTAAATTGGGCACAGGGGATCAATCTTCGCCCATAATGATTCTTTCCAAGAGCAAAGGAACTATTCCATTAGTGATGTAGGGAGGTAGAGACGTGTTGCCGCCTCAGCAATCAATTTATTTCTGCCATTTACATTTTCAGGGACAGACAAGAGAGAAAGGGGAGAGACGTTTAGCAGGATGAATTTAAGAGGACAAACAATGTGTGTCAAGCTGCTGACTCTCATCCCCTTCTCGCTTCATCATATGCATTGTGCTCATTGTGATAAAGTTGTTAACGATGAAGGTCCAGCGTCAACTCAAGTGCCCACCTTTTCACCTTCTAATGTCAGAGATGTGACTCTGTATCATTTATTGAAATTCACCTCCAGCCGTATGAAGATTTCCTGTGGTACAAGTACCCCATGTTCCTGTGGTACGGTAAGGTCATACCACATAAATTCCACAGGAAAAGGTTCCAGTACCACAGGAACGTTTTGTAAGGGTATAAAGTATTTGTGTGGTCATGTGAAGCAATAGTTCATTGCAACTGTACATACAAAGTTTACAATAGCTCACTCAATTCACACACTATTGTCCCTGCTGATAGCTAGCTTCTTATTGAACAAGTAGCCCTGTTGAATGAAGCGTACCATGACTAGATTTAAATATATGCGAATGAGCGAAATGTTGACCCCACGATGGTAACCTCTCATGAAATCTAGTGCTAATTAATTACTGTAGTTAAGTATTAAGCCATAAACTAAATTATTGGGGGAATTTACATTGTGACATGAGGTTGGTGCCCGACAAAGGATCAACAGTTCATCCTGAGGAGAACATGAATATCTTAAGTCAAAGTGCGTAGTCATCCTGCCTGTTACAGGGAGATTTCCCTCAATACCCCAACTGCTGCTCCACAGCAGCTGTACAACATTTGGGGCCAATCCATCCGGGAGATGTTGAGATGTTCCACAGGAAGAGAGACATATTTAGTTTAGGATTCATCCTCTGAGGACCATGAAAACCTCTGCTAGAGATCATGGCACTACATGGAATAGTGATTGAGATATTTATGTCTGCACCAAAGCTGTGGACCAACTGACATGTCCATCCCGAGAACCAATTAGCCAGTATTGCCCAAAATAAAACTTATCTCTAACAAAATGTCAAACATGTGAAAAAGAGCCACCTGAAATCTTCAGTAAGTCTTGCACTTCAGTGTAACCCGCCTCGGAGTTCAGAGGCTAAGAAGGAACTTATCATGAGCACACCCTGAGGCTCGAAAAGACACACAGTCTGTAATGAGAGCACTTGTGGCCAGTGGCATCACAGGGTGGGTCTCTGTTCTTATCTCCAGCGAAGTGTTCACAGTAGAAAAGGTCAAATGCTTCTGCAGGTTAATCTCTTGGAGACACGAGGAGTCAGCCACAACAGGCTCCCAGGAAGTCCAAAATGGTGAATAGGGTGTAAAACTGAATTTCTCTGCCTGTTTCTTGGAACGACCTGGTTTTTAGAGGGTTATATTGTGAATGCATACGTCTCTATTTGAGAGACAATCTAGCTGAGGGGAAATTAGTGGCCGGAAAACAGATCTTGGCTTCAGAGCTGTAAACCCTCCATCTCCACTCTTTCGGGATTAGGAAAACAGGCTTGTTTTAAGATGGCCCTGTTTGACGCATTTTTAGATTATCTCTTGAGATTTTCAAATGGCTTGTGTGAAAGTAAATGTCAGTGGATTTTTGTGAATCATAACTAAAGAATGAAAATCACAAAAATTCAAATAACTAGGTCTTACAATAACAGGAGTGATTTTAAAAAAAAGACAATGTAGGACTTAGTGGGCAGCTCAGGGATCTGTTTTTAAAAGGCTTACTGATGATTAACAATGCGTTGGACGGGCTCGAAAACCCACAGACATTTAAACGTGTCTCGAGCCAAATCCTCATCTGGAGGTGGAGTGTGTTCGTGGTAGCGTTGTCTCTCGCCGCCTGAGAGGACGGAGGAGCAGAGGGCAGCGTGGGAGATCAGTGGGGTGTGCGGTCGAGCACGAATGCAGAGTCGTTTTTTGAGGCTAGCGGCTGATCCATCTGACTTACTACACCTTGGATATGTGGCATTGTGCGTCCGATACACCTGCCTTCCCCCCAAAAAAAACTACCACGCAAACATTCCTCTCTACACCTCTGAGGCGCCATCACTGCAGTTTCTGAACCAGCTGCGCCGCCTCCTATCCACTCATCACATTTTCGGGACTCTTAATCCAGTTCTGCGAAGGAAATGAGTGCAAAGCCTCCTGTGCAGTTGGGTGGGGGATGCTTTTGTCTTTGTGGGAGCTGAGTAATGTGATTAGGATCCATGCTGGAGCTGACTGAAAGCAGTGCCAGTAAACCAGCGCTCCCCTTCCCTCTCATTGACCGAGGCAGTGAGGCCACGCGAGGTTGGACGGTCAGAGGGAATGTGCTTCCAGTCGGTCTGTCTGTCTGTCCCGTCTCAATGTTTAGTCATCAGACCTTGACCGCAGACTTGTCTCTGGACAGTCATCAACTTTTGTGTCGACTCGCTGAAGGCTACAGCACAGTACGCTCAGCATGAGCAGGCTACAATATTCACACACTCTTATATAAGCACCTCTTTGCTTATGATAACATCTAAAAGTAAGTCTTATCAGCAGAGATCCATATGATGCACAGGGCTTGTTCTATTTCAAGTGTGGTGGTGTTTTTTTTCTTGCCAAGAGTGCTGAGCCAAGAACACAAGCCTCTAAATGGCTGCATCCTATTTTAGTTTTTGCTGTCTAACGGCTATATTTATCACATTCTTCCCACACGAGGAAGCTGAGGATCCGCCGCACCTTCACAATGTCTGAACATCAACTGCACATTAGCAGCTGTGTGTTGATTCTACCTTCCTCTCAAATGTACCTAACTTTTGAAGACACTCACATGCGTCGGGCTGTTGTTTGAGAGGTCTGTAACCTGTAGCTGCTGAGAGAACTGGCCTCAGGGACAGGAGAACAACACAGTAGCCGCTTTGAGTGATGGATGACGGAGATCATCAGCGAAATTGTTCGGCTGATTTGTTGCTTATTAGTGTGTGTGGGTGTGCGTGCTGTGCATGATTGGATGATTAAATACAGAAGGGGGGGGTGGTTGAGAAGAGACGGAGACAATGGGTGTGATCATTAGTGTGATAAGCTTCATTTCATCAAAAGATCCATTTTGTTCAACAGTTAGTTTTGAACACTGTTGAGTCACTGAACTCAAGATCTTAACCAGTGTGGCTTATCCCATACAAACTTGTAAAGTTAACGGCCACATTTTTCCTCCTAATATCAATTTGACCTATTTCACTACTTCAAAAAAATCACTGAAAATCAGCAGTAATGTTTCTGTTTTGTTCAGCCCTACGATGAAATGTACCAGCTGGTGTGTTTCCCATGCAACTCCTTCTCTCACCGCCACACTGATTTGCTTTTTTCACCACGAACAATGTCTATAGCCCACAGTAGGATCTCCTCAGTGTGCTCCCAGATGCCTCACCAGCATGTGTGCACCTGCAGCTGTCAGCTCCTTGCATTTCTTTCCATTTGTTAGTCCTTCTACCTGGGCCCATTGATTTTCCCATAGCCGTCTGCCAGTAAGTGCTGTCTGTGACCATATCTAAAAGCTGGCCAGAGTGATCCGGAGGGACGGCAGGAAGTTCAATGCATTTACGAAAAGCACTCCCCCTTGTTGTTGCCTTCCCCGCATTGATTGTATGGAAATGAACGTCTGTTAAAGCCTTCTTGATTTAACCATCCCCGCCGAGAATATATGGATATACGCCAACAGGCATAAAGATGCTGAGGAGCCTTCTGTTATAAACAAATTCATGCATCAAATTTATATCACCCGCTATCATCACAGCAGAATAAAGCCTGACTCTAAGCGTTTCTCTCCTCCTTTAGTCTGCCCCACAGCGTCAAGGCGAGCCTGTCGCTTTCTCCATCGGGGCCGGGAAGGGCAGGCAGTGGCGGTGGGGGCTCCCCCACGGCCAAGATGGACTACTGCGGAGGGGTGCCAGTGGAGGACATGCAGGCCCTGGCCATCACGTCTCTGTCGGCATCAGACGTGGCCAAACAGTACGAGCACATCCGGGAGCTGGGGAAGGGCACGTACGGCAAGGTGGACCTGGTGGCGCACCAAACCCAGGGTGAGGATAACAAAGCTCCAACTCCTCTCGTATAATTTGTTCATCAAGTGTAAATAGACAAAATTAATTTAACAAAAAACAAGATGATCTGTATCCACTCATTGCAGATTAGCATGGGTCAATGAGGAATTTATGAAAAAGATATTGTAAAAAAAGAAATCAAGGTTATAATGCCGTCTCGTTCTGAAAGCATTATAACTAAGCATTGTGCAGAGGGAGGCTGAGAGGGCATTAAGGCTGCTGCTATCTGCACACTAAACAGCCTTTGTGTTTCTGCAGATGTAATCACGAGTGGCTTGTTATACATGTATAATGGAGGTGATATTCATTCACTGAAAAGGTTTATATGAATGAAGATAGCACCTGTTTAAAAACAAGGTTAGAAATGTCTCCACAAAGTGCAATTTAAACTAACGCTTGGAGTGTTTCAGACGGTAAGATATTGGCAGTACTTAATATGATATAATGAGTTTAATTGACCTGGGCCTAATTGTGTGCTCTCCATGTTTGTATCCGTTTTTTTTGCAGGCACCAAAATGGCGCTAAAGTTTGTTACCAAGAACAAGACGAAGCTGAAGAGTTTCCTACGGGAGTACAGTCTAACAGGCTCACTTAGCTGCAGCCCTTTCATCATCAAAGTCCTGGACGTGCTGTTCGAGACGGAGGACAGCTACGTGTTTGGACAAGAATATGCCCCCGCTGGGGACCTCTTCGATATCATCCCCCCACAGGTAACGCTGTCAATCCCTCCTTCCACCAATCACAGCCCTCGCTCAGCCCTCGCTGCTCCAATCAGTCGCCGCGTTCAGACACAGGGGTTTTTTAACAAGCTCTCCTGGGATTGGAGCCTTGCCTTCGTCCTGGTTTTCTCTCCGCGCAGAGCTCTCATTTTGCTTTAGTGCTTTACCAGCTGATACGGAGGGAGTGCTCGACTTCAAGGCTCTTCTACAGACTCATTAAAATGGTTGCAGCTGAACTCAAAACTGACTCTTTTGTTTCAGTTATTCTTTTTCGGAGTACCGTATCATTTTTCACTGTGAACGTTCATTCTTCAGCTCAAAATAACCTTTATCTATTCTTTCTAATAGTACTGTAACCTCACCACAAACACTCAACTCCTACTCAGCGTACTGTACTCATTGTCCAAATGTTCCCTCCTTCCGTCCCTCATTACTTTGCCCTCTGTCTTTCTCTCAGGTGGGTCTGCCAGAGGAAATGGTCAAACGCTGCATGCAACAACTGGGCTTGGCTCTGGACTTTATGCACAGCAAAAACCTGGTGCATCGGGACGTCAAGCCTGAGAATGTGCTTTTGTTTGACCGAGAGTGCCGCCGCATCAAGCTGGCAGACTTTGGCATGACACGGCGGGTGGGCTGCCGTGTCAAACGGGTGAGCGGCACCATCCCGTACACCGCACCAGAGGTGTGCCGTGCCAGTCGTTCTGAGGGATTCCTCGTGACCACCAGTCTGGATGTGTGGGCGTTCGGCGTGCTGGTGTTTTGTATGCTGACGGGCAATTTCCCCTGGGAGGCAGCTCTGCCGTCCGACGCCTTTTACGAGGAGTTTCGGCGCTGGCAGAAAGCAGGGTGTCCCGTGGGAACGTACCCGTCTCAGTGGCGCCGCTTCACTGATGATGCCTTGCGCATGTTTCAAAGGCTGCTCGCCTCCGAGCCGGAAAAACGCTGCGGAGTCAAGGACGTCTTCTGCTTTGTCAAGTACGAGCTGGTAAGCGAGCTCAGGCGCAGAGCTTCTTGCCGGGCCAAGAGAAGCGAGAGGTCAAGCACGGGAACGTGCACTGGCAGTTGCACTTCCTCCTCTACCTCCTCTTCATCACGTTCCTCCCACCGACACCCTGAGCCCTCCACCCCTCCCGGAACATCCTGCCTGCGCCCAGCCCCTCTCAAACGCAGCGTTCTGTCTGACCCGCTGTCTCCCAGAGAGGAGCCCGGACAGCACCAGTCACCAGGCCGAGACAAGAACAAAAGCCAGATGGTGATGGCGACTGCCATCGAAATCTGCGTGTGACCACACTCATGTTAGCGCTGGGGACGAGATGGCTCGTCACGTAATGACAAACTGTGAAGAGGTGTTAATGACTCCTCCAGAGACTCCGGTGAAAAAGGAGATGTACTCTAACCATGGAAGATTAGCTCAGGATCACATCCACTGCTGTGCATATGGACATCATCAATCAGTGCTACACACTCTGACAGCTTTTCACCGGCACGCGCCGCTTCGGTTTTCATTAGCGACCAAAGACTGCTTCTCACGCTGAAGAGCCATACAGGCAGCGTACAGGCAGGCAGCGTACAGGCAGGCAGCGTACAGGCAGGCAGCATACAGGCAGTCCGCTGATGATGCTCCTCTCTGCAGCTCATTGTCTCGTCCACACATTTGTGTTTTCTGCCCATTCGCAGTGGTGGTGCTACTGATTCTACAGTTAGATATTTGTCATTTTTCACTCATCAGTCCCTGTCTCTTTACTTTAGAGTTGACTTATCTCCGAATATTAGCTCCAGGGAGGCCAAAGTGTCATCTGATGATGCTGTTCACTCGGAGGCCGGTGATCTGAGGGCAATCCTCGCTACCACATGCGTCTGCAATTCCTCAGACTTCCTGCCAATGCATATATTCTGTTAAAGACAAAAAGATAGTTAAATGTAGCAGTTTGTATGAGACGTCTTTTCATGTAGGTGTCTAGACTGAGATACAGACATCATCACCTCAGGACTGTTCTGTGGGTCACTTCCTTTTTCTTTTTTTTATTAATGAAAATCCATTGACTGGCTGGAAGACACATCTGCCCCTTGTGAACTGGTCCAAATGAGATTCACTTCCAATGGAACACAGTAGTATACAGGGATTGTACATTATCTGACTGAAAAGGGTGATGGAGCGAAGATTATTGTTTCTTTTCTACC
Organism: Platichthys flesus; assembly: GCF_949316205.1. Classification (NCBI taxonomy): domain Eukaryota; kingdom Metazoa; phylum Chordata; class Actinopteri; order Pleuronectiformes; family Pleuronectidae; genus Platichthys; species Platichthys flesus. The sequence goes on along the minus strand of NC_084964.1, from coordinate 10,816,770 downwards.
TGCTGTGTGTGTTTGGACAAGTGTGTGTGTGTTGCAAACGCTAAAGCACAAGATTTTTGTATAGGACACGAACCCTTAGAGAAAACTACGACTCTTTATTGTAAATAATTGAATATTTCTAGGAGTGCACCGTATCATCAGGTAGTTCAACAATGTAGCTATTCTAATTTTCTACAACGAAGAAATGGATTGTAGGGGGTTTACATTAACTGTCGGGGCAGCGCACTGTATGTAGCAGCAAAATATGACAGAATGTACAGTTTATCACAAGAAGTCAAATATACAGATATATGATCGAAAGCCTATCACAGATTATTACACGGTAGCAGCTGCTGTTCTCTTTCTGTTTTCGCGGCCGAGACATATAAAGACATCACTCATTTCCTTTTCCTGTCCTTACCTTAGCATAGGCGACATCCATTTTCTGTACACAATTATTGTGCGTCTTTGTTGCCGGTGAGTTCGGCCCATTTTGTCTTTATTCGCGGAGTCAAAGCAAGTCGACAGCATACAAATTATTTTCCCAGTACCACAAAAGATGCTCCAATATTTGATTATCTAGATGCAACATTAAAAACACAATTCCCCGACTGCACGGAATACGTTGTTACACCCCCCCCCCCCGTCCTCAGATTGAATTGAGTCTTCCTGCCTCTCTCTGGGAACCCCTCCAAACGAGCCAGTGGAATAGCAGAGCCCAGGTGTTTTTGGTCTGGACGGATGACCTCTGTGTCGGCCATGGCGGCTCTGCTAACGGTTGACTGATCCTGACCGGTGCACCGCTCCGGCTTCTGTTTCCAACAAGATACTGCCAATTATCAAAGCATCCAAAAAGCTAGGTATGCTCAGTGTGAATGGTTCAGTGCATGCCCATTACCATTCGTTTTCTTGCTCGAATTTCCTAACTGTTATGTTTGTCAGGTGTGTGTGTGTGTGTATGTGTGTGTGTGCTTTTTCTCACTTCTAATTTCTCCACTCTTCCCCTGACATCCCATCAGCACTGTCGCTATAGTGACAGTGCCACCAATGCTCCTCTGGTTCAGCTTCTGTCCTCTTCTTGAACATAGAGTCTAATTGAACCCAGTTCAAACCTCCCCCCCTTCCCCCCTCCCCGTCATCCGTGGTTCCTCATGACAGCAGCTGGGCTTATTATAGTGGATGACACATACCTGCAGAAACACATTCTCCTGTATTCTGTGAGTTCACAAACCAAGGTCTTTATCCACGTCGTTAAAAGTCTATATAATTTTCTTTGTCTTTTTCAAGCTCTGCAAAGGTGATCTAATAAACTTACTGTGTGTTCAGAGGTAATGGGTCCGTAGATTGTAGTGGGATGTCAATCATTCCAAAAGGACCTTCATATATTACGTGCAAAAAGTCAAGTTTCACAGAATAAGGCCATGAAATATAACATTGCAAAGCATACATCATATAACATAATGTGATGCATCATGGGACAAAGTATTATGACGGGAGACAAAGAAACATAAACCATCATAACATGACGCAGCATAAGATGATCGATCTCAATATGACAAGTCATATATATGACACCTAATGAGATGACAAATCATAACATCATGCAGCACAACAGGACACATTATAACATCATGCATTATAACAACAAGCATCATAACAAGAAGCATCGTAACATGACGCATTATAAAATTAAGTATCATAACACGACGCTTCATAACATCACCCATCGCAATATGATGCATCAGAACATGGTAACGTTGCATGAGGAAAGACAACATAACTTTTGTATAAGTGCAAACCCCAACTTGTCAAGTTCCACGGTATCAGGATGGGAGCTGAGGCTTTGTTATACATCATAGCATCATAATTAGACTGCTAGCAATGTTCACTGTTGTTTTTCCTGGACCGTCATAACAGCAATCGTCAAATTTAATGAGCTGTCAATTTATATTCTAGAGAGTAGCCTTCCTTTTATCCTGTCTATCCTGATCAAAGATCAAACTGTTTTTCTGCCAGCAAGTGATGTTGTAGAATCTAATGTAAATACTGTACGTATTGTGTCTCTAACAAAATGGAAAATTAGAATAAATGAAATGTTAATATATGTTGAAATAAATTTATGCACCACCTTGAGGCTCCTGGGTATTTCTGTGAACGGTTTGAAATATTCTGGTGGTATTTTTTTGTTTGTTGGCAAAGCTCATTCTGCCCAGCTTTGTGTGGTCCCTGGAATGCACATTAGATGAAGGTCAGATTGAATCACGTGTGACTTCCCGAGGCGTTGGTCTTGCAATGCGACGGAGCCCCCGGACTACTTTAATATGCTGAAAGCCTAATTAACACATCTGTAGATATGAAGTTATCTGCTGGCCCCAAAACAGCAAACGAGTTCAAGGGCAGCAGGATTGTGGCGCAGAGGACGAGAGCAGCTATCAGCCCACCAGGCCTTCTTACTGCGTCTCAGCTGCTGGGTCAGAGTGCAGGCGGTGGCTCGAGTTGTGACCAGACTGAGTTGAGACAGCAGCGGTGGAGCTGTGGTGTGTCTGCCGCTGAGGAAAGCTAATCAGTTCAGGCAGTGCAAGAGAGAGGAAAGGTCAACCGTGACATGCTGGGCTGGTGTAGCGAGTGGAAGCCTGTCCTTTGCTTCCAAAGGGCCACAGCAGCCCAGTGGCCATGTAACAGTCCTAATTAATGAGAAGAGGGAAGATGCTGAACGTAGGCTGGGCTTAAAAAGTGGATGCGTTTAGCACAGAGTGAACTTGAGCTTGAAACGTCAACTCATCCAAATCACAAAAAATACACTTTTCCCCTACTAATGCGAACGGTATCGACTATTTTCCGGTCGCAGCATCGTTAAAAGGTATTCTATAAACTCAAGTGTATTGCTTTTGGTTTGTTCATATAAAAAAAATCCAATTAGGATAGACTTCAAATCGAAAATTAACCAAATTTATAGCGATGATACATTAGAGCTTAGACTCCTTGTGATGTCATCAAGGTTGAAAGAAGGTGAGGCTGTAGGGGTTGTACAGGAATCCCTTGGCTCGAGCTTTTAACAGGCAACTAAACCAAACTGATTCCAAGGACTCCTGGATGTTAAGCCTTCACTGACTGGCCCGGCATCACGGGCTGCTAGGAACATGGGTTCCCAGTTTGCAGCAGTCTGGACAAAGTGTTAGATCCTCTTCGGTTATATTCCTCTCAGCCAGGGCTAATGGCAGCCACACGGGGGGACTGAGAGATGGACGGGGAGAGAAACCACTCAGTGTCCCGATTCACATTTTCGTATCTCAAATGTCTGCAGGTTTCACCATGAAAAAAAACAAACATTCCTTTCAGAGTTTCGACTTGATTTCATCACAGCATGAAGTGTTTGGCAGGAAAAGGAGAGGTTGTCAAATCCTTGCAGCTTCGCCCCGGGGTGCATGAATGTAAAGTGAAATGGACAAACAACAAATAATTCAGGTTAACGTCAACCCAGGCGCTCGGGCGTATCTGCAGAGAGGGCATGTGATTTTGAGGGGGGGGTTTCACAAAAGCATCACGACAGATGCACATATAAAACTGTCGCAGCAGTGCATCGTTGCTGTGAGACGGGGCGCGGTGCAAATAACGCTAACCCAGTGTGATCGTGGGGTTGAGCTAGCACCTGCAACGTCTCAGCTACCTGCTGCTGGTGCAGTGTCACAAGCGGCTGCAGCTCTCTCACCTGATCCTTGGTTTTAAACGCTTTTGGGGTTTCCAATTTTTATCTTAAACAGATTACTGCCACTGCCATGTTTTTTAATTTACGTAGCTGCTTCAGATTCTACCGACTTAAAAACATACCCGTTGTCATGCGTAATCATTTTGCGGCCCTGGCCTGGTTTTAAGATTAAGATTAAGATTAAGATTAAGATTAAGATACATTTATTTGTCCCAAACACATGCACAGACATGCACAGGCACACTCATGCAAGTAGGGAAATCTCTGCTTTTGACCCATCTGGTGCAGGACACACAGAGCAGTGAGCGACCATGTACAGCGCACGGGGAGCAGATGTTTGGGGAGTAAGGTGCCTTGCTCAGGGGCAATAGACAGGGTAGGGAGAATCCTCTTGGATTTTTGGACAGATCAATCCAGGTTCGTCTTTTTGTTGTTTCTCCGTGGAGTCGAACCAGAGACGAACCCAAGACCTTTTCTGTCCATAGTCCAAATTTCTGCCACTTTACGGCAAGCCTGTTATTTGTGCAGCTTTTAATTAATGTATAGTTCCGCGTTTAAAAAATCTGAATACTAAACATTGTTTGCCGCTTTTAAACATGAGCTGGGTGTTCGGCTCAAAAACATCTGCTACTCAAAAACCTCAAATTCTGCCTCTTCATTCAGATGAATGTTGTGTATCTCCTCTGTGTCGCATATAAAGATGATGACAAAATTGTTCGGAGGTCACAGGCATGTAATTACTGAGCAGCTCTCTGCCGAACAATGAAACACTGCAGCTGTGTTGTGCCTTTACATTAACCACCCACTGTGCTTTTCTTCAGTGGGAATTTAGTCGTGTAAGTGGGCAAACAAGACCAGGCGCCACATTCATCTGGAGGTTGTATGCATAGTAAACAAAGGAGGGTTATATTTCTGAGTTTTCTGAGTTGCAGTCTGCAGAGTAATGTTATTTCCTGCTGGTTTAACACCACAGGGTACTGTATTAAACCTCCTGCGTCACCCTTCCTGCCTCTGCACCTATGGATGAATCACTACGAAAATCGGGCAGATGCACCGTGAGCTATTCTGCTATCCCCGATGCATTTTGCAAAACAGCTGCAGGCTTGACACTGGAAATGCAGACGCGGGAATCGAAAGTTGCTGAACACGGACAGTGGTCTCGATCTCAGCAGGGAGCGATTGACTGTGCAGGGATGTTCCCCGCTCCCTCAGATGTGAGCGTTCAGGCGTCATGTGAATAAAGGCGTCTGATCACAGCGGGAGAGCTGGGGAAAGAAAGGGACAAGGGAGGGAAAGTGTCTGAGCAGAGGAAAGAGAGAGGGGGTATGGCCAGGGAAGGATGTGTCAAGTGGGACAAATGTGTTTGTGCGTGTGTACGCGCGACAGGGAGTCACACAAGGACAAAGTGAGAGCGCACCGGAGAATATATTCATTGCAGGGGAGTCATTAGACAATAACCTTGTTTATCCTTAATTGCTGCTGTTTTTAGGTCACTGCAAAGCCGCACTCCATTACAAACCTATTTGTGTGTGCTGCGTGTTGCCTGAGGTGTGCCACTAAATGTGATCAGTGCCAGACGTAAACTCTCAGACAGTGTGTGGTCGTCTGCCACCATTGCTATAGCAACGGAGACGGCCTGGGTCTGGAAGAGCTCTGGAAACGTTCTCCTTGTTTTTATGAACCAGCAGCACCGTCCTTGCTGTGGAGGCGATGTACCAGTATTTGATTGAGCTTTTTTTTCTCCATTTTGCTTTATTGAGCTATTTTGTACTTTATGTGTGAGCAGGTGCTCTGTCTCCGGTATGGAGGTCTCATTAAGCTGCACCGGGCCTGTTTGTGCTGCATTAGACAATATTACTACTTCAGAACACAACAGAGACAAATATCCTGCACAGTTTTACCTGACAGGGTGCAGTGTACATCACAGTCCGTGCAGATTACGGGCTGTGAATCCTTGTAGTGATGCGATTCAGTCTTTCTGCGCACGCCTCCGACCAACCTTTCACGCTCCCCTCCTTCTATCTAAAGCACCTCATAGAGAGGATCTGCTTCCATGGCGTCTCACAGGGGTCTAAGAGCCCGAGTCCTCTGATCACAATAAATCGAATTAATCTAATAATCTAATTTAATTTGTTTCTCTGTGAGTCTCTCCTGGTTGAAAGGACTGTAGGGCAGCACATTCAGCCAAAATCACCCCCCTGACATGTTGTTTGTTAAGTATTTAGATTTGGACACTGTCTTTCTAAAAATACTGGGTGTGATTTTGGTACATAATGATTGTTAAGACCCTTTGACCTTCAGTTTTTTGCACCACTTTGACAGCCTGATTGTGATCACACTGCTTTGAGGGTCACGGCGGCGCAGGAGCTAATCCCAGCTGACATGGGCTGAGAGGCGGGGATTCAAACCTGGAACCATCTTGCTGCGAGGCAACAGTGCTAACCACCACTGTGCCAAATCTGGTGTGGATATTATGTTATAGAATGAAACACAATCTAAATCGAACAGGCGGGCTGCCAGAAAATCTCCCAGCCTCCCTCAGGCCAAAATGTCAATTTAGTGCACAAAATATCTAAATCCATCACAATCTAACGGGCAGATTGCAGGTTGTGTGTGTTTAGTAGGATTTCAGATGGGTTTTTAGATGCACTGTGGAAGCATACCGCAGTGTAATTAAAGGGATCGTGAAATAAGCACAACCCAATATTAAAGCACTAAAGAAAGTTTCTGAACAGCGGGTGTTTATGTGAGCCAGGAGACAACGGTGAGAGATGTAAACGTCGTTTGAAGAGGCAGAGGCAGTTTAATGATTTGGTTTTATCTGTGGATGGCAACTAAACACGTCTTAATTCTCTTTCACTGCTTTGACTCAGAAGCTATATTCAAATTTAGGAATGGAGGAGAATCCTGATGTCGCCACGAGCTTCAGACTTGTCATTTATATTCTCACTGTCACCACCCGAGGTGAAATTCTCCCTGGACTTCAAATGTGACTGCTCACCATCAGCTGCCACGAGGCCGGCGCGTGCCACCCACCAACATCTGTCGTCTCCCATGCTTCACTTCTTTCAGCTCTTCACCACCCAAGCTTAAAAGACAAATCCACCATGTTGTTAGTGATCAAAACATCTGTCAATTAACCAGAGAAGCTAAATGAGACCTTAATATATGCTGTTCAATCTTTGGATTCTATGGCTGAAATGTTAATATGTGAAATTAGTATGAAGGAAACAGCACCGGCACTTTGCTGTCAGAGCTGCACCTCCTTTAGCTTTAATTAAAAAACAATATAGAAGAAGATTACATTGAGCACGTCGACATTATGGAGGTTTTGTGTTTATTGATTTCTTTTGTCAGTGGCAGATCTGGGATGTTTCTAAAACAGGGGCCATCAAGGGGCCACAATCTACACAGAGTTACATGTTCAACATCCACAGTTCCTAGTGAGATGCAGAATTAAAGGTTCAGTTTGGAAGATTTAGGTGAAAGGAATCTATTGACAGAAATTAAATGTGAAATAGTCCTTGTGATGTTATCACTAGCGTGTTTCATCTAAATTCAACAAATCGTTGTTTTCTTTGCTCTATAATGGGCCCTTTATATTTTAAAACCCTATGATTACATCAGGGGCAGGGCCTCTGTACAGAAGCTGCCATGTTTTTTACAGTAGCCTGGACTGGACAAACTAAACAACTTTTGAGTTTTCAGGTGAAGGCTACCACAGGTTCTCTTTCATGTATGGAAGGGGAGGGTGAAGTGAGGGGTATTCAGCTGCAATATGCAACTTCACCACTAGATATCACTTAATTCTATTCACTGAGCCTTTAACTCATTCCTTGTTTGGTGTTAGCTCTGTAGCTTTGAGCAACTATTTTCAAAAACCGCTTCAAGCTAATTGTTAACTTCATAAGTGCCAGTGCACCCCCTTGGCCCAAACCTTGCGTTTTGTGTCTTGGCCGGTCTTGACCCCCACCCAATCCCCCAGTGCTGGCACCTAAGAAGTAACACATGACGCTGTTTGGGGATAAGTGTCATCTCTGCTTTGTCCTCATAGAAAAAAGATATCTTCACTTGAAATTCACTGGAACCGCCCCCTGATCCGGATGTGCCCCAGATTTTAATAGATTCTTCCCCTCGCCATACCCCATCCTTCCACCAGGTTTCTAATCCATCTTGTGGTTTTTGCATAAACCTGACACAGATGAAAACAAAATCTCCTTGACGAAGGTCATTATGTGTTTGCAGAAAAACATTCACATATGCAACAAATATAACAAAAGCTACACAACTATTTTTACACACACAGAGGGTGATGTACAACTTTACAACATTATTTCACAAGCAAAGAATATTAGTGACCCTAAGTTGATCCCATTAGCTAGAAATTGCTAGTGGGACTATTTCTTGGCTGGGAGCAGAAACGTCCTCAGGTCCCTGCAGATTGTGCTCGGAGCCAGGTGACCTCTGGACAGAGCCCCGGCGTCTTGTTTGCTCAGCTACACTAATGTTGAAAGCAAACTTTGTGTATTTCCAAAAATGTCATACTATGCTTGCGAGCATTTTAGCCATCTGTGCTGGAAACGTTTACGTGACATCAAAATAATCGCTGCACAAGGTACAAGGACATAAAACAAAGTGCAGGTCCCCTTTGTACTTTATAGCAAACATGAATCTCATTGTCGTCAATGAGGGGAATGGTAATCGTACGACACTCTGTTACAATCCACTGGGAAGTATGGTACACAATAAATATACATAGTGATTCTGTGTTTCTATTTAATCATCTTCAATCACCCACCACCCGAGCATCTTTTTTCCTAACGTGGAAACCTGAGTGTTAGACGGCTCTTCCCTCAGCGACTCGTGCTCCAGGCTCCCGGCTGTCAGCAAAAATGAATCGATTGTTAAGTCTATCTCGGCTGCTGCCGAAGACAGGGGCCCTGATTGGCCGCCACCCTGGGAATATAGTTCACAGCTGCGTCTGAGGATTGGCCCGCCGCCGGCTGTGCTGAAAATGAACACAGCAGATTTGAAAGGAAGAAAAAAAAAATATGAAAGGCCACTTTTTCCCTTCTGCACGGTGCCTGGGTGTGTTTCCAGTGGAGCAAGGTCACAGGCTCCTAAGCCTTTTACTTAAGCCGTCTGCATATTCAATCACTGCTGCCTAATGAGTTGTACAAATTTAATCATGTAGAGGGTTGCTCAGTTCGCCACCGGGTCCTCATTAGGTAGGGGGTGAAACCTGGGACTTGTTTCTCCGCTGTCAACCTCTGGAGTCTTCCCCATGAATACACAAAACTACAAAAACCCAAATTCAAAAAACCGATTGTCATGTGTATTCTCCGTGGTCTCAGTGGAGAGTGTCAGTGTTAATCTCATGGGCGCGCACACAAGCTCGGGAGGATTTTGTATTAACCATGCTGATCTTTTCACCATATTTGCCGGCCGCTTTATTCCCTGCACCCCTGTTATTGCCCTGGTGACCATTCTATGTTGTTTTCTCAGCAGCAGGTTCTCTCCAGACAGGAAAACTACTTTATGGGTGTGTTCATTTCCTGCAGTAAATAAATGGTGTCTGCATATGTCATTTGTTTTTTATACCCCAACATATATTTCTTAAAATGAATGCAACATAGTGTTAGTCTGCTGAACTGCTCTCATGTTTTGTTAAACAAACCCGTCATCTCCCCCGACTGCTGACACGTCTTTGCTTCACGGTGGTGCTGATTATTTATTTAGGGTTTTGCTAAAATGGCAAAATTCCTCAGCGAACACGGGCTGCAGCCTCCTGCATCGCTGTCTGCTTGTTCGCATAAGTGGATGAGCTCTTGTGTCCTAAGAAAGGACGAGTAACATTCTGCGACAAAAATGAAATTTGGAAAATCCATGTTGACACGGATGTGGACACGTTTATTGCTGGATTCATCAGATGTCAGTATTCTGTGGCCTCGCCCGTCACGTGTTCTCCAACATCTGCTCAAGTTTATCCAGGAGGAATCTCTGCTCTTATTTTCCATCAATTATTAATACTCTTGTAACACACTGTTACTTTTGCTTCTACTGGTTAACCATTGCTCACTATTTTAACTGCTTTTTGTTTGTTTTTACCATTTCGCACATTGTTACTTTGTTTTGAAAAGTGCTTCATAGATAAATGTGGTGTTATTAGTAGTAGTAGTACTCCTTCTTCCGATTATTTTCCTGCATCAAATTATATGTTTTTATTTCTCAGCCCCAATCAGAGCAAAATTCTTGGACATTAAAACTTCTATCCACCGGGTATTTTGTACTGGGTTACCGTGGCAACTGGGTCCTCACCAGAGCCACCAGAGGCGTCCTTTTCCCAAGCAACTTCCTCCAGCTCCTCCTGGGAGATCCCAACTGCTCTCGGGCCACCTGTATCATGTCGTCTCCCAGAGTGTTTCCAAGATGTCCACCCGACGGCACTGGCCCTCCTAAAGGTTCCTCTTCACCACGTTAACTCTCCAGCTCATGACCCGGTTCTGTCTTCACCACCATGGTCTCATGGATTATTATTATAATTACAAAGAAAGAAAGAATTGTAAGACCGCATGTTGAGCCCGATTGCTTTTTACTCCCTCGTCAAATGACTCTGCGCAGGTTTTTTATCTGCACTTCTTCTTCTCTGTAATTTTAAATGTGGACACTTTTCTGCGAGACGTAATGACGTGCATTCAATTTCCAGCCGTTGGCGCGCAAACAGCCATGAACATTACTGTACTTATTGTGTTTCACATCTTGGCAACAACAAGCAACAGGGATTTCGTTCTTTGTACCAGATGTTCCACACACCTCATGCATTTTGGTTTCTTCTTATTAACATGGATATTTGCCTTAATTCCCTGTGTCACCTCTTTATTCCGTCATGGCTTCGGCGCCGCTCACGACAGTCAGCTGTACGTCCTGAACCATTTGCCTTCTCATCACGGTCCGTCTCTTTGCTTCATCCGCTCCTCGTCCCATGTGGTCCTATCTGCCGTCCCGAAGGACTGACCGGAAAATGGATCAGACAGGGACAGTGAAGAGGGACAGAGACCCTGAGACACACAGCTGGACTTTGCCTGCTGCTCATACAGGCACACATGCACACATTCACACACATACACACACATGGTGCTCAGGGACGCTGCTCAATGCGTCAGGGAAATCAATCGTACAGAAGAATAACTTCAGATGCAGATCTAATGCTGAAGATCTGGTCCAGAGGGAGAAGTGGTGTTTTTGGACTGTCTCTGTGTGTGTGTTTGTGTGTGTGTGTGTGTGTGTGTGTGTGTTGAGAGGACGGCTTAGTGGCTAATAGTTCTGTATTTCAGAGATGCAGTGTCTGTTATTTCTTGCTTGCCTCTTAATCTCTTAATCACCGTCCTCTTGTGTCGCGAAATCTACTCAATCCAACTATTTAACTTTTCAAAATGCACATCCGACCACTTCCGAAATGATCCATATTAAAATCCCGTCGGGTGGTTTAATCTCCTCAGACGCGTGTTTCCACCACATATGTCCTGATTTTATTTATAGTCGCTCTGCACAATCTAAGCGCCGGGACGGAGGCGGCCAAGGGCAGATGGCACTTCCTCTGTAAGTCACAGCTTTTTTCATAAAGCGCATGGTTTCAACAGCAAAGAGCGAGCCTGGGGGGGGGAATAAATTGACACAAGATAAAGAAAGCATATCCGGCGTGTGCTCCCAAATAAATCATAACAATGTTACGCAGAAGAGAGAAAATATTTATGTAGAGGTTTGACTCATAGATCAGGCATTCAGAGGGTCATATTTACTGAAAAATTCAAAGCCTCTCTGTTTAGATTTCTTGGCAAGTGTGTGGGGGGGAGAGTATTTTCAGTTCTCTCTTAATAGCTGCCAGTTAAGATGTGATCCATCTTTAGACTGGGGCATCTCTGACGCTGGCGATGATGTAATATCAGGGTGGAGGAAACCTTTTTCCATTTCAAATTTCTGAACATCCTTCATTGGGGCCATGCTGACTTGATGAAGACTACCTGTCATCCTTTTGGGCATTTCTGCGGAGACAGGAATACAAACAGAGCCCTTCATCCAGTTCATATTAAAAGGCTAGGGACGACTTCATTTTCACAAGCCCGTGCAGTTACTCTATTATTTGCCATTTCCTTTCAAGTAAATGCCATTTGAGGAGATATTTCTCCCTTTGCCATTATGCATCACGACAATTTGAAATAGCTCAACGTTTGCAGGTGTCGGCTTCCCGGGCGCTCTCCACTGCCTCCATTTCTGAGAAGCTTTCTGTGCTTTGAAGATAAGAGCGAGAGGCGATTAATGAGCGATAAGTCCGCCGAGCAGTAGCAGCGGACCAGACTTCAGTGTGTCAGGGTTGAGCTTCCCCCTCCGCCATTATCCAAAACACTTCCCCTTCCACGTCCTTCTCGTGTCACTGACTCCCACGATTTTCTGCAATGACATTTGATGGTCCACTGAATCAGTGAAAGGCCTATACATCCCATAGTGTTGTACATTACGATGGAATGTTCTGCACAAACTGTTGATGCAATGTCTAGGATCATCATTGCCTTTTGCTTTTGATTTTCCTGAACATAGAGATGAGACCAGTCCAAATATTCATAGTATATATTGAGGGAAGAGTAAAGCGAAACCATTATGTCATGAATTGTTTAATGGGCATGGTGGTACAGTGGATAGCACTATTGCCTCACAGCAAGAACGCTGATGTCTTTCTATTTTGGGCTGGATGTTCACCCCGGGTACTTATGTGCTTCTGTGCTGACACGCCTGAAAACACATATCAAGTGACCACTCCCACGTCCCACTGGTTGGTGTATTCAGGAAGGGGGTCATGTGATTGGAGCCTTCAGAATCAGCGAAGGTTTTTAGACTATAACGCGACATTTCCCCAAATTCGGGACGCCAGGCGCATCCACAGCTACGCTAGGTGTCATTCTGTTTGGTTTGTGTGTCGGTCCTATGTTCTTAGGCCCTATAGGTGTTGCTCATTTATGGCTATTCAAAGGTACCTGTATGAAGGTGGGGGGAGCTGGACCTAGTTAGTGGCTCCTGGCACTACCTTCCCTATAATCCCTCTGACTCCGAGCAGAAGACACAGCTCATTGTTTCGCTCCACTCTTCCTATTTCCTCATCTTTTTTGCAAATAATTGATGACAAATGTTGCATCTAACCACTGGTGCTGCAGCAGTAGAGGCAAAGCGTGAAGCCTGAGGCCCCCCTTGCTGAGAGGGGAACCCTGAGAACCCGATCATGTCAGTCCACAGCAATGACGATTTCTGGAGAAATGCCTTGAATTCTATGATTGGCTGGAGATTGGCACATCACCACAGTTCGAAACCTCTTAACGAGGCCCCATGCCGCTAACTCTCTGCCTAAAGCTCCAGAGGTTTAGAGGTTTGGTTTGAGGCTAGAACGTCTAAATGTGTCTGTTTGATCGCTGGGATGGTGCTGGTGGTGGTCTGCACTCGTTCTTCGCGGGTCGAACGACCTCGTAACCCTCCTGCATCTTACCTCGATATAAAAGATTTAAATTAGTTTAAAGTCTGTCACAAGCCATGATGATAGACTGCTTCGTTGTGATGTGCACATTTCGTTCTTGGAGGAATAACTCCTAGCACAAATATTTCATCCATTAAAAACATCCACCCATCCCTCCTCTGTTTTAACGAAGTCAATCTGACGCATCTAATGTCGCCTTGAAAGCTGCTCCAAATCTCCCCCTTTGAAAAAGCACCGAGGCAAAGATGAAAAGACGGTTGGTCTTATTGAATATTTCACTTTTCAGAAGGGATGTCCTCAGAATCTGGGACTGGGACCAGTGGAGAATAAATAAATACAAGTATTTGATACAATTTTGATTGTTTGTCAGTATTTGCGTAAACAGAGGAGAGCAAGATGGAGGGTCGTGGCGTTCAGCACGGACTCCATCTGTGATCAAATCAGGATGTTGGATTCATATATCGTGCATCCAAATGACGAGGCCCACTGGGTCGTACCCTATCCAGGAATTATATTACGATTTCAGAGTCAGCTTTAAACTCGTAAACCTCTAAAACCCTGTTTCCAATCCTTTGTTTGTTTGCTCTGAGCACACAGGCAGCTCAGCAGCTCCCCTCTCTGCTGTTCGCTCTGGGTAAAAGTGGAAAACACAGAACGTTTGCATGAGAGACTTTGGAGCAGACTTGAAATGCGATCAGGAGCAAACACACACACTGAGTCGTCACAGCTCGAAAACCCAGACATGCACATTACCGTGTTATTGCTCAGGCTGCAGCCACACAGCTATGGTTTTTAAATCCATCGACTCTGGTCCACGCCATTATGAAGTTTGGAAACTCCAGAGTGGTTTCGTCTAGACGGGTAGAAACTGCGATGCTTGGAATGACATCTGCAATCACAACCGCTTGCTGATTGGGTCCCTTCGGTCAAGGAGGCCAAAAAGCCCCTGTTTGTAAAAGTGGTTTGGATGTAGCCTCAGAGTGAACTCATTGGTATCTATTGCATTTTCAAGCAGCAGAGCCCCCCCCCCCCCCAACACTTGTCCCTGCATCCCATTTTCTCCTCTTCTTTTTTTTTTTATCCTTTCCTTTACATTACCCTCTTGCCCTCCTTTTCTCACCTCTCCCCAACTTCCTCTAGTTCCTCAATCACTTTGGCCCCATTCCTCCCGACCCTCTTCCCTCCGCACTTCACATTCACGTCTTCCTGGAGGAGGGTGCATTACAAAAATAAAAACTCCCCGCCAGGATCTTTAAGTAGGTGCTGACGTAGCTGGATGGGAAGAATGACGCAGATGCATTCATGGGAGTGGGCGGTGTAGTCCTCGGGAGGGGAACAGACAGGGAAATGGGAGAGGAGAGGGAGGCGACTGAGGGAGACAGATGAAGAGGGGGAATGTGAAAGGGGGGGACAGATTGATGAATGAATGTTTGTGCACGCCGCGGCGAGCCAAATGCCAATTTACTACACCAAGCAAGTGTTTCCAATTGAAGTGATGTTTAGAGGGAGGCTGGAGGGGGCATCCACTCGGTTTTCAAAGCGCTCCCTTGTTTTCATCTTCAACTCCCTCCGGAGTGGAGGCTGAGAAACACCAGAATAAACTGAACAAATTATTTAACCGTCACCCAAGAGTGATCGGCGGCACTGTGCCAAACTGCTGTGCATTAAAATAACAGCTGCAAGCTTATTTATCAGCAGGGTTAGACTTGACAGCAGCTTGACTCTCCTGCATGCTGGAAGCTTTGGAGGTCACCAATGATTATTGACAGGTAATGTGGCTAAATAAGTAAACAAATCATGTCATTTTAAGTTGTGTTTTCTGCACATGATGCAACTAGAAGTACAACTTTCATTCTTTCACGGTTCGGCTTTTGGTCTCTACCAACCCCTGGTGGAAATATTTGTCTCTTTAGCTGCCACCTGCTCCCCTATGATCGCTCTCTGTAGTTGTTAACTGTGTCTTTCTATTGTTTGGTGCTAAACCAACGCTGGCTGCTGGCATAGCAGCACCTCTTGTTTATCAATCATGATTACAGTAACAACAACATCATCAACAAAAACAGCCTTTTAATGATAATTATAAACATATCCCCCCCCCCTGAACTGTCAGTGAGGGAATCTGGGATGAAAGTGGCTGATTATGGATAATTGCGCATCACTCAACCCGACTTCAGGACACAACACGGACTGATTCAAGAGTAACTTTAGATTGGATCAGCAGGGATTATTATTGGCTCAAATGATTTCATAATGAAAAGGTTCACCCGGTGTGCAAAGGAGGAATCTGATGAACTGACTATTGTGTGTGTACTAATACAGCAATGTAACAATACTCTATTAAAAGTATAAGTACATAAGTAATGGCAGCAAAAAGTAATCAGGCTAAAAGTAATGTTTTGGTTCCTCTGTAAATGAATATAGATGACATTATATGATTATTAATACTGAAGAGACATGTGTGAACAGCATGTTACTGGTGTATCTGCTGGATGTGGAATTAGTCAGATCTACTTAATTTACAAAAGTATATTTTAAAGGCTTGTTTAATCCAGTGAGTTAAAAATTATCTTTAAAGTAACTCGTATCTAAAGCTGTCAAATGAGCAGTGGTGGAAGAAGTATTCAGAGATAAGTAAAAGTCCTGCATTCAGATCCTTGGTTAACACAAAGTATAGAAGTATTATTATTTAGTTTTACTTGAAGTACCAAAAGCAAAGTAGACCAACTCCTATAAGGTTTTTGGATTTTCTACTACTGCTGCATTATGTTGTATTTTTTTCCTGGAGATGTGTAAGGATGACTTTTTTTTTTTGTATTTTACATAGTTGTAGGTAATTTAATCATGTTGTACAGGACAATATTCATTTTGTCTCGTTGATTATAGTAGCAGCGTTTGCCTCTGAGATGAAGCGTAGTACTAAACTATAGAGATGGAGGCTCTCGTGGTCTCACGTAATTTCATATGCCGTGTTTGACAAAAAATATAAATTATAGCCACTTTAAATGTCATGTGTGTTTAGCTTACAGCAGTAAAAGGTTTTCATTATTACAGGTGACGCCCCCTGCTGAGCTTGTTTGAAGAAAAAAACTCTGCGGTTACATCAGTTTCCATGGTGCTGCAATCTGCGCTGATTTACTGTCAAATCTGTTGTCATTGGGAACTACATTAACCAGAGGGGAAGAAAAGTGCCACGGCTCTTTAGACAGTTAATGACTATTACACACTGATAGCATCAACAGGGAATTTGCGGGTGCTGGTAATAATGTTTGAGGATTGAACGACACAATCTGTTATCGGGCCTGTTAGTCTGTCAACAGAACACCTGATAAGGTCATTTGCCATATTTGTATCAATGGCTGAGGAGAGTGTTTGTCCTCGAGGTTCAGTATCTATCAGTAAACCCACTTCAGTTAAATGTGAAGTGATGAGCATCTCCACTGGCTGCTGATGCATCTAGTACAGGCTTTCTTTCTTTAAGTTTAGAGTTAAAGAAAGAACATCTTTTGACTTTACCTTTTACTATTTTCTTCTGTTCTTTTGAATTATTAATTATGAAACTGCGACTCTGCAACTTTTACTACATGCCAGCCCTTCGTAAAATTAATATTGCTACACATAAAATATCCAACATGCATAAATATTATTTGTTGTTGAATATGAACCCTCAAAGTCAAATTCTCCAAACTCCCCCAATAATACACCAAGGGCGTGTCCTCAGATGGAGCTGGGCAGCAGGATGTTTGTGATCAGGACATCAAGAGAAAATGTGATTCATTTTTATTTAATAACAGACACACACACACACTTCCAGACACACACACACTCACACACACACACACACAGACACACACACACACACGCACACACACACACACGCGTCTCTCTTCACCTCCTTCACACAGACCATATGAATCAACTGGTCTGTTTAAAGAGTTTACTGACTACATCCAGGAATTAACTTGTACCAGGATATGAGCCCCTGCCTGGAACAGCATGTGTAAACAGCATCATCAGGATCAGTGTGTGTGCAGAGCTGCTGTTTCCTCTCCGTTTCACTAACGCTGACATTTAAAACATTTAGCTGATGATGGCGAGGGGGATTGCAACAAAGTGCAGCAGCGCTTCGCTCCCTCCCCGATGTAAGCCGGGCAGAGGACGGCCTGGAAACACAATTATCATGTTTCTTATGTGACTTTAACTGGGCTAATCGGTCAAGTGTGAAGCCAAATTACTCACACCGCCGTATATGGTGTGTGATGGCACTTTAGTCTAACAACCTCATGCATGCAAGGGACTGGGACGAGGATAATATTTATGAGGAAGAGGATGCAAAGGATTTGGCATGAAAGGAATAAGTTGGTTTTCACAGGGTGGGAGAGACAAGAGGCGCGTTTAATAATTTGCAATTGTGGTGAAATAATGCATGAGCAAAAGAAAAGTGCTGAGGATGCCGATTATGCAAAATGCTGAATCCATTTTTACTGATTTGTAATTGCGAGCCTGATTGTATTGGATGTGTTTGAGTAATTGCAAAAACTAAATTGAGAAAGATCGATCTCACACAGCAGGTCATGTCAGCCTGGAATTACACAGATTACTTTCTATAGCTCCATAGATAGCTGTTTTTATAGAAAAGAAAATAATGGTACATTTCTTCACCAAGGCCCAACAGTCCCCCTCATGAAACCACATCTAAATTCACTAGATCTGGATTTGTATTTGGTTCTGCACCAAATTGCACACACTCATAAGCTGCTTTCAGACATGCACTGAACTCCAGATAATCTCCTTCAACACAAATGTCCAAGTTAGTTGCTGTGGAGAAAAAAAAATCGCAGTTCAGGCATTACCCGGAGGCCATTTCTGAAAACGGCTTCACATATCATTCCCTAAACATGCCGGATTTGGTTAATCGCCAACCATGAATTATTCATGTTAAAGGAAGTGACTTTTTTTGTAAATCCTGGATCCACCACCCTGATCCAGATCAAAAATCCAATGGGCTCCTTCTTGACCCATGTCCCATCCTATCTCCGAGTTTTATGGAAATCAGTTCAGTAGTTTTTCCATAATCCTTGTGCCTGACAAACAAATGCAGACGAAAACTTAGCCCCCTTCTTGGAGGTAAAAAGAGAAACTAACACAGAAAGAGTTTTTTTTTTTTTAACTCTGTGATTATGATGAAACTTGTTTGCCTCGTATTGTCAGTGTCATTGAAATGTAAATGCTCCCAGCAGACAATAGCTCTGATTCCATTCATCACACCCATTTATCCAGAGCGGTGGTGCAGCAGAGGAGAGGAGGCTCGGATTATCAGGTGATGATTGGCGTGTGTGCCTCAGACCTTCATAATGGCAAATGTTTGCTTGGCAGCTGCAGGAAAACGCACCATCACCACGAATGTCTACGAGGCTCCGGATTGGTCCCCTCCGTTCCTCCGTCCGTCTCGATTTGGCGCCGACGGGTTCAGAGCAGTCAGACAGGCCAAAGTACTTTAGGGGTGATTAAATTATAAAAGTCCTCTTCCTGTTGCCTGCCATCATTACAGTGTCAGCAACTCCGCTTTCAAGAAACGCTTATGTAACGTGACAAAATTGAATCAGCCCCTGAGTGTGTTGTGTAACGAGCTTAAACCGGAGCCTCGGAACATACTGTAATTATATCCAGGCGACCTGCACCCAATAAAGAGGAAGCAATGGGTCATTTGATGCTTAATCAGGTGCTGTTAATGTTTATTTATTTTTGCTGTATTTTCGAGCTTATATCCTGAGATTCATTTTTGCCTTTCACAAACTCTGATTACGGACGTAACTCTGAAAACCGATCGCCGTGGGTTGGAACTGATGTAACTGGCAGGAGTTTGCACGGTCGGAGAAAACCAGCTGACATCAGGTGACAAGTGCAAACCGCTGCTCCACCAATTTTGCCAGGTTGTGATTCTGCACTTGAGCGAGATGGAAGCAAAACGAATACTTCAATCAGGAGAGACTGGTAGAGAAACTAATGGGAAGGAGTAAATTAGAATGAAAAACAATTTACGGGGTTGAGGAATCGTTTTTGGCACCTAGACGCCGGCAGGAAAGAGAACATCGTGGAGCAGCTCCTGTGAATTGGAGCGTCTGATCTATAGGAGACTTTCCCCTGCTTAATCAGGTGCTGTTAATACTTTTCTATTTTTTTTGTATTTTCGAGCTTATATCCTGAGATTCATTTTGCCCTTCACAAACTCTGATCACGGACGTAGCTATGATTACCGATCGCTGTAGGTTGGAACTGATGTAACTGGCAGGAGTTTGCACGGACAGAGAAATTCCCACGTGAACCCAGCAGAGTGAAACTTATATAATCGATAGGTGAGGGCCTCGGCGCTCACTCCTCTTTGGTGCTGGAGGACAAACAACGGCAGGAAGTTACATAACGCGTGTGCATAATTTCAGTAAAGAGTTTAGTTTGAGTTGTAGACTGTGGTTAACATGCGCTGTGGTTCGCAGGTGAGAAAGGCTTTATTATAAACTCATAGAAAAATAGACCCTTTTTTTCATCCATCCAATTATCTTTACCACTTGTCCTTCAGGGGGTCGCAGGGGAGCTGGAGCCGATGCCTGCTGACATCAGGTGACAAGTGCAAACCGCTGCTCCAGTCCATCGTGGCAATTTCGCCAGGTTGTGATTCTGCACTTGAGCGAGATGGAAGCAAAACGAATACTTCAATCAGGAGAGACTGGTAGAGAGACTAATGGGAAGGAGTGAATTAGAATGAAAAATAATTTATTGGGTTGTGTAATAGTCTTTGGCACCTAGACGCCGGCCGGAAAGGGAACATCACGGAGCAGTTCCTGTGAATTGGAGCGTCTGATCTGTAGGAGACTTTCCCCTGGAGAGGTGAAGATGAGGGATGAAGCTGGAACATCTATGATAGATAGATAGATAGATAGATAGATAGATAGATAGATAGATAGATAGATAGATAGATAGATAGATAGATAGATAGATAGATAGATAGATAATTAGATAGATAGATAGATAGATAGATAGATAGATAGATAGATAGATAGATAGATAGATAGATAGATAGATAGATAGATAGATAGATAGATAGATAGATAGATAGATAGATAGATAGATAGATAGATAGATAGATTATCTTAAATTAATGCAAATGCATTTAGGAATCTGTAAATGTGTATTGAGATTTCTGCACGTGTAGACAAATGGTTCATAGATATTAGTGTGTGAACCTCTTTTGCTCTAGGTTATGTAAATACAAACAAGTCATCAACCACAATCAGCTGTTCTTTTACACGTGTTTATTGCCGAAGCAGATCGGAACATGCGTGTGGAGATTAATCCGTATCCACCGGTAACCGCTAGGTCCTTTTCTTTTACAGCAGCCATCATGCACACATGGATTAAGATACAACTACACAACTCTCCAAAGACACACACACACACACACACACACACACACTGATCCTCGCACTCACAAACTGAACACCACAGATGTGTTGAGAGGATGGAGCAGTTCTCCAGCTCGTATGATCAGAATGTGTCTGTGTGAGTTTCTCTAAATTTAACATCTCTGCTCCAAATTTGCTTTCCACTAACCCCGACCTTCAGATGTCGTCGGATGAACACAACATGTGCAGACCCTCAAAACGCTTCAATGATGTGTTTGAATTGAAGAGCGAGCAGAAGTGCTTTAATTACATTATATACAATGAGACAATTAATGAGGTGGTCTATGCCGCCATCTATTTTTAGTGTTAATGTCGCTAAGGACTAAGAGCTGCTGTGTCTTTCTCCTGCTGCTCTGAGTCTTTTTATTTGTTGGTGCCTATATCAACACTAAATACTTGGACTGTCGGACTCACAAAATAATCCTCTGCAAACCCACATAGCTAAATTGTTTTGGCCCAGATTCGGCCCACACCAAACGCTGTCATCGGCCCCACATGCCGTGTGAAATGATGGCACTCTTCTCCTTTTTTGCCAGATCTGGGATAAAAGTAAGCCATAGCAATGCTGCATGTCAACCAAAGGTGCCAGACTTAGTTTTCTCCTATTTAGCCCATGGATGTTTACCAAAAAATTCCACATTTTCCATAAACTTTTAAACTCCTCCGAACTGCAATAACTCCACTAATCTTGTGCGTATTTGCACTATTGCACATAATGCACTAATGTTTTTTCTTCAGCTGTATATATATCTATATATTTATATAGATATATATATATATATTTGATTTTCTATTTTAAATGTTGTATATTCTATTTTCTATTTTTTCTTTGGTTGTAATTTACTTTGCAAGAAGAGAGCCTGTGACTCAAGCATTTCATTGCCAGCGACTGCTTAATGTTATTGTTGTGCATTTGATAATAAACTCTTGAATCTTAGGGTTCTCATCCATTTTGTACAAACCACACAAAAGCCAGAGGTGCCGCACCATTGCCTGAAGTGGCCCACATGTGTGCTCATTGCGTCTCATCTTTTTTCAAGAGGAACTAATCATCCACAGGGAGCGTACGGGTCCCTCCGCAGGACTCCTGTTTACCACATCAGCCGTTTTAATCACAAACAACAAGCATCCAGTCGTATCAGGTTGCCAACCACGGCGAGGAACCGAGATAACCCTGGCAACGTGGGCCTGCCTGTTTACACCGTATGCAAAGCAACCAGCTTCAGACTGCATGGGACAAGTTTTAATCACCTCTTGGAAACCAGCGGTGTTTGTTCGCAACCTGATAAAAATTTCGCAGAAAAACAACGGCCAAGATCAGAGGTCGTGACGAGAGAGCCGGAGAGGGGCGGAGCTGCCGGAGAGGAAATCAGGGAGGCATGATTCCCTTCTTCACGTTGTTCAACACAGGGGAAGAGAAGGAAGAGCATGGCTCACTCCGGGATCGCTCTGCACCACAGGAACATTAATCTAACTGTTTTTTTTCTATTCTTCATTCAACACTATCAATGTATGTGTTGAATGTACTATCCTTATTTTAAACAATTAAAAGACATTTCTAATTTTTGTTTCTTTCCGTTGTCAGTATACAAAGAGGGGGGACTTAGGACATAGGAGACTCAAATAAAAAAAAGTGTAAATTTGAACTTGCTGCAGAAAGTTGAATGTGACCCTTTGGTTTTTAAGTTCTTTCCATTTTTTAAAGTCAGCTTTTAAATTCAACTCTGCAATTTCATTTTTTTCTGGATTGAACTGCTCAATATGACCGCGACAAATTCAAATTCATGAGATTCCAGTGCCATCATCTCCCCGGCCTCTAATCCTCTTCCACAAGTGTGTCACACAGTCACTGAAATAGATGCATTCTCTCGGCGGCAGCGGCTGCACACTGTGCTGGGTCACCGCTGGCTGACTTATCTGTTACAGAAACCAGAGAGTGTATTCCCAGAATGCCGTTAGGGTTGAGGTGACTAAGTCTGCTGTGACGAATCTGGAGCTCCTTCATTAGCTGTCAGTGTAGCAGGGCACCGAGTTTCATCAACCAGCCACTAATGCTCCAAAATAGGGACGGGGACAGAATATACTGCATCGGTCCAATGTTTGACGCAGGGAGGAACAGAGGGCTGCAGCCAGAGCTGTCACTGATACATTGTTGTCTTCCTTTTTCAATCCTGAACATAGCAGCTGAGATTATTGTGTGTTGAATTCAGTCATATAATACAAAATTGTTGTGTCTCTGCGTTGGCTGGAGGGATTTTGTTATCGGGTGGTCGATCCCTCCCATGCTTGTGAACACGATATCTCATAATTGCTTTGGGGGAAGTTCTCTAAATTTGGCAGAAATGTTCAATAAGACTCAATCATGACCTGGTTAGACTTTAGTGGTCCAAGGTCAAAGGTCAATGTCCAGATGCTCTCATGTTCGTGTGAATATCATATAGCAGGAACAACCACCTGGCACGGACATTCACTTGGACTCAAGGCTGACCTGAGTTGAGTTTAGTGGTCCAAAGTCAAGGTCATGGTGGTCTCACACAACACATTTTGGACATAAACAGGATATTTTAGGTTTGCATTTGAGGAATGTCTTCAAATTTTGACCTAAAGATGTTTACATTAGATTTGATGGTCAAAGGTCAAGTATGAGTTTTTATGTGACCCCCACATTCTGATTATATGCTGTAGAATTCAATTTACTAATAATTGTCTATATATATATATTATAATTATTATTATTCAATTATTCAACTCAATGTTTACATGCAATTTTGTTTCTCCGGTTTTGTACTGCGGTGATAAGGGAAACTAAAAACCAGCTTCCTGCCTCTACAGAATGAGCCTGAGACAATGTCCGAAATCCACACAGCAGCAACACGAAGGCAGATGACACCTCTTTAAAACAGATGGACCTCACCTAAACAGTGTTTCATGTTTATTACACACGTCTACATCCAGCTGCTCACAACATGGGGAAGATGTTGAAGCAAATAAAGACAAAGTCTGTGACGAGACAAGTGGAACCATCTTCCCTCCAGTCTACTTTATTCCTGCCCACCAAGGGTATGAGGGGGGGTCCAACAGTCGACCTCCTCCTCCACATGTGATCCACCCTCTCAGACAATTTACCCAAGGCCTTCCAGGTGTATTCACAACATGTGCAACACTCTCACACACACACAGTGTCTCCTCCACCTCTCCATGAGAGATTGCGTCTGAAAAGCTGATGCTCAAGATGAAAGAAGTGGACAAGCTGCTCGCGGTTGTCAGCAACCCACGTTCCAGCTTGGACAAATCTCGCCAAGCTTCCCAGATCAAAAACAAAAACAGGTCTGTAACCACTCTGGGCATGAATAAGGTTTATATCAAAACAATTTTTATTAATGGCTTTGGACAAATGAACAAGTTATATTAATGTAGGTCTCATCATCTAACAAAGAGTGCTGGCTCTTCAGGGCCATGTTTTCATTTTCCAGGGACTCACTTGGAGTTGGCTCCTGACGGCGGCCTGCCTCCATTGTTCTGGCCTCACTGCTTTCAAGCTCCATGCATGTCATTCTTTCAGAGTTCAGCCAGGCAGTTTATATGAGCTGCAGTTTGTTTATTTCTCTTCTTCTCTGTTTGTATAAGCTCATTTTTTTTTAGCTTGACCTGCTCTTGAAGATTGTCGACCTTCTGCTGAAGTGCCTGATTTCCAACCTTGAGCCCCTTTATCTCAGACATTTGTTCAGGAGGGCTTCTCTCAAGCCTTTCAAAATGTTTTGCAAGTAAACACGTGCATAACGACATGACAACATTGTCAAGACAATAAACGCAGGGGCGGATCCAGGGGCAGGGCTGTGGGGGCACAGGCTGCTGAAATCTGATTGGCCCGCGAAGTGCCCCTTTCCCTTAACTAGTCTAAATTAACTGGTCTCTTATTAACAATAATAACTAATGTGACATTGTATTGTTCTTTTTTATTATTTTCTTTATGGCCGCAGTGCACCACTAACAACAAAACATTAATTGCAGGCAATCAACGAATATCGATCTCATTATTTATTTTACGAATTATAATAATTATATCATGATCTCAGATAATTTGTGAGCCAGCACTTACACATCGTATTTTTACACAGAACAAAGAAGTACATGTAGAGGCTGCTCATGGTAAAGGCAGGGTTCACTGCAGTGTTTACTCACCACAGGTGCATTAACAGCAACACAGTGCTCCAGTGCTCTTTAACCACAGCATGCAGCGAGTGGGCTTCACCCAGGAGGACAATTCTCCCCGACAGGTTATTTTCTTAATAATGTAAACTCCATATCCCAGCAGGAGTCTGAAAATAAATCCCCACATCCACCCACCCCTGGACCGAGAGACTGACTGGAGGGCAGACAGTGAAAAGAAAGAATGAAAGTAAGAGCTGTTGCAGTGGCCAGTCCAATGGCTCCTTAAGGAGAGGTGGTCTTGCTTTGTTCAGTTTGAAATCAGGGGAACTGATTAATTGTCGTTTGTCTAGGCCAAATAAGGAATCACATCCTGACATAACAATGCACAAAAGGATGGAGATGGCGGCGTTTCCAGACTATTGGGGGTATTGAGGAGGACGTGAATCCTCATCGCAGAGCCACCGGCGGTAATTCTTCTGTCAGACTCTGCATCTCTCGCTTCCCCACTTGTTACCAAAACTCATCAGCGTATAATTGAAAGTAACAACACTGATTATGAGGAGCGTTTGAGCAGCACCCCGGGGGGGTCCCTGCCATTTCCAGATTGGCAGTGACATGTTGATGATGATGCCACCGTCTACCACCGTCCATAAGGGAGTCAATGTGTTTACAGGCCCGGAAAAGTTAAGAAAATAGTTTTATTTTATGATTAATAATTATGTGCTTCAGCATGTCTGTCGGCATATCACCAATGTTGACCTTCTGTTGAGAACTATGCAGTTTGTCTTCTCCTTCTAAAGTAATAACTGCGTGAGAGGATTGCATGCGTCATTGGCGAGACATTTGAAGTGGGGAAGATCTCTCCGTGCTCGGAAAGTAATTGCGACAGGAAGCAAAAAGAATTCAGTTCATTGAAGATTCGTTTACAACAAAATGTGACGCCCATAAAAACTAAATATAATAACACAATATATTTTCTCAGCAGCAACCCGTGTGTATCGTCTCAGTATTTTAGTTTTCCGACAGTGACCGAGATGTCTCACATAAGCAGATTAATGGAGAACACAACCACAAAAGCCACAACACTAACGCAAAAGCCAAACGCCACAACAGACTGTCAACAGTCATACCTCAAATAGATATAACATTTTAGGTGTTGACTGGCTTATTTGACTTCTCACAATCAGCGGATCCATTGACTGCGGTAACTAACTCTGCTTGAGTCATTGTCATTGTCCCTTGTCGCTGACTTCTATTGTGTTTGTATTTCCTCTGCGTCGGTTTTGCATCTGTGTTTTTGCATTTGTATTTGTGTTCTCTGCTAATGTGTGAGACGACCTACATCTCCTCGACCGTAACAATTTCTTGCTGTTGAAAACAACTGCAGGAAAAGCAATGCGAGTATTGGTTGACAGAATTAGCCAGTGCATGAAAGAAGGCATTTACAAAGTGATTAATTGGGGGGGGGGGGCGAGTCGACCAGCTCGCCCTTCAGCTCAGAGAGAAGACACAAACAAACAAAGACGGTCGTCTTCACGCTTCTTTCCTGAGGTATCCATCACACGTGAGCCCGTCCAGAATAGCTCGCTCGTGCTGCAAATGGAGAGATGAGAAAGAGTGAAAAAATAGGGGGAGGCACTTCGGGGAGAGAGAAAGCTTTTCCAGGCTAATTGTGCTAGCTGCTCATACATACTGTATAAATGAGCAGACACGATGATGCCTGTACCTTGTGCCGACAGAAGAAGCCTCCTTTGGGCCGCTGCGAGGAAATGAACTGTGGCTGACATGAAAAACAAGGGAGAATTCT
This sequence comes from Platichthys flesus, assembly GCF_949316205.1. NCBI lineage: Eukaryota > Metazoa > Chordata > Actinopteri > Pleuronectiformes > Pleuronectidae > Platichthys > Platichthys flesus. The sequence continues at coordinate 10,790,149 of NC_084964.1, read as the reverse complement.
GATACCCGGCATTTCTATTAGACGTGACAGGGGAGAAACCTCTGTAGCTTTCTGTGCATTTCTGTCCCCTGGTGTCTTGTATGTAATGTCACAGTGCACAGATATTAGATTATAGATAATTTATCTACCCAAGGCCTTTTTATGGAGCGGCTGTGGCTTTGGAGGTAGAGCATGTTGCCCACTAACCAAAAGTCTGCAGTTGAATCCCAGTGCACTATATAAATACAGACAGATCATTTATCTATAAAGAGAACTTAATGTATTTAGTGTTTTGAACAAGATATCAGAGCAGACTCGCTGGCTAAGTGACACCCGATGTTGTTCTTAGTGCTGTGTGACGTCCGAAGCGTGAGGTTTAATCTTACATAATTTCCCCCTCTCATTTCCATTCTGGAAAACCATTAAAATTTAATGAAGCCTCAGAAATTCTTGCTCTCCAGACTATAAATTCCACTTTTAATTATTGTGAAGCATTCAGGCAGAAAGATTTCCGGGGCCGCGAGCAGCTGAACTGCACAAGATATGAAACCAGTACCTGGAAGAGGAGATAGAGCCGAGGTGATGACGTGCAATGACAGTCTAAGGCCACGAAGATATACTGATAATGTGGCTCAGGCTGCGTGAGAAGAAGTGTCTGACCAAGCATAGTTTGTTTTCAATGCACAACAATTTGAATTAAATACGTTTACTAACTTAAACAGGAAAATATGACATATGATATAATTATGACACACTAGGATTTAATTTCTTCATTTCCTGGCCTCAAATCAAAATGTTAGCCTTTCTGCAAACAAATTGCAGTTTCTATGTTTTGCATAGAAAGAATATCCCATTGTTCACGGCAGATAATTATGAGCAACCTGCTGCAGGAAAATGATGTTTCTCCTCATTCGGACGGTCGGTGCTCTGTAGCATACTCGATTTCCAACGACCAATTCTGACAAGGCTACATTTCACTTGGCTGCTCCAACCTGCACTTCCATCTCCACTCCTGCCTTTCCAATCAGTGCAATACACTTTAAACAGAACCTGACAACTATATGCAATCATCTAAAAAACCCTGGTTCTCTCACAAGACATGATCTTTACTCAGATTCTTTCCCCTCAGCCTTATCATTAAGCACAACAGCTTCTAATAGACGTGTATCTCAGTCTGTGTTTTCACATGTTTTGTCCCAGGAGACGGGCACTGGGTTCTTTCCCACTTGTTAATGATGGAGGGAAATGAAGGGGAGAGAAGTCTAAGAAAAGGTGAGAGACGACAAAGAGTAATAAAGTGTAGAGAACAGATTGAGACAAGCATTGCATATGCTGGTCAATATGGCTTTGAGCCTCACAATGACCACCTTATCTTTTATTGCACTGCTGAAGCCTTAAATTATTCATGAAGTCATACATCTTATAAGCTATGAACAAATGCAGCAGGCAAGAAGGCAAGAAGACATGCAAGATGTGAACACAGCTCCACTGATGGTTCACCTCTAACAGTGGTATATCAGACAATCATAGCTCGGCTTTAGTTCAGGCTTATCTGTTGGAATTGGTTGGTCTAGTTTACTATAACCTCCTCATGCACCCATGCAATGAAAGGATCCTACTCGAAATGGGATTCACTCAAATCAAATAGTAATATTTGTATAATTGTCAAATTGATTTTGGCAAAAGTGGTTTTACAGTAAATACTTTAACTTTATTTTGTTTTATACCTTCTCAACTCCTCCTGGGGCTACTTCTTAATTCAAGGGGGTAACGTGAAAGATTGTGGACTAAAATACAGTATAAATATCCATATATATAGTTTCAGTTTTAACACATGGACACTGCATGTTGAAACAGATAGTGTGTGAAGATAAGTTGGCAAGTGAGCCATCTAATTAAACATTTTTGTCAAGTGTTAATTGATGAAGGATTGAAGCAGATAAGATCCATTTCTCCATCAGCTTTACGATCCAGCTCCATCAGCCCCTTGAGGGGCAGCAGGAAGGCTGGAGCCAATCACAGCTGACATTGGGTGTCTGGACAGGTCACCAGTGTATCTCAAAGACAATATCCAAAGACAAACCATTTACAGCTATTTTCTCACCTACGGTTCAACACCAAGCTGTGTGTCTTTGCATTGTGGGAGGAAGTCAGAGAAAACCCACACAGACACAGGAAGAACATGGAAGCTCCCCAGAGGAAAATAATGTAACAACCCTCATCCAGTAAAATGTGGTGAAGGTGTTTCATGGGTGCATCGCATGGGCTTGTCGGGGAAACAAGTTAGAAACCACTAAATGTAACCGACTTTCCTGATTCCAGCAATGAAGAATATTGTGTTGGGGAATTAGGAAACAAATCTTTACTTATATTATGAGAATATGAAACATCATTGTCATTGTTTTAAAGAGAGTACAGATCGAATTTGGACTTGTAGCCAGTGCACTTATTTAGGATACTTTTATTTTGGCCCACTTTCCTCCATTTTTTGTGGATATATCTGTCTGGGTGAAAAGTGGGCCAGACCCTTCCCATGAGTCTCCACTTGTAGACAGGAATTAGATTTATTACCCAGAGTGCCCCACTGGGGAACACTGTCCCCTGCCCTGTCTAGAGGCAGAATCAATAAAAAAGTGGAGGGGGGGGGGGGGGGGGGAGGAGGAGGAAAGGGCAGCAAGACGAAGAGAAGGAACGGCTATTTCAGATGGCAGCTCACCCGCGAGAGAGAGAGAGAGAGAGAGAGAGAGAGAGAGAGAGAGAGAGAACAAAACTCAGAGAAAATGTGACAGGAGGGAAGCAAGAGGGCAGGAGGTCCTCAAGCTCTTTTCAACGCCTGGCTACAAACACAGAGGAGCTACAGCTAAATGTGACGCCCACTCAGCCCCAACTCACAAGTCGCACACAACACAAAGTGCAGAAAAGATTCTCTCAATATCGAGAGTAGCTGATTCTCTGAAGAATCACAGACATGATGTGATGAATGAAATCCCTCAACTTAATGCGGCATAAAGAGAAGATCTTATCTTGATCTTAAATACCCTTGGATGTTAAGTTGTCATACTTCCCTCATGCCTTCCTTGATATTATATTATTTTCATGTCAGTTCTCAGCTCCCTCCCAATTTTTTGTAAACTGACACAGACATCACCATTTGCAACTGAAATCTAAAATAAAAAACAGCTGTTCTGAATATGTTTAGCAATGGGTTTTATAATCAGAGAATTAATCTGCAAGTCACCTCATTACAGAGACATATTTAAGGGATAGGTTTTCTAACCTAACAGCTTAAGAGCCAGATGTTTTTCTCTGGAGTTGGTGGGAAACGAAACAGAGCTGAACCGTGAATGAATTCAAATGAAATTCATCGGGTGTCCATAAACATGACTAAACATGACCAGTGCTGCTCCATGGTTGATGGATGTTGCACTTTTGAACTCTTATCTAATACATTCACAATATATGTGCATAGACTGAATGTAAAGATGTACAACATGACAGCTCCTCAAAGGTAAAGCCAATTTGTCTTGAACATCACTGTGGAGGCTTCAGTACAGGTCAGAAACCGCGCCTCCTCTATGTAATTGCATGGGACATGGACCAAATTTAAAAGTTTAAGCACACGTCAAATATTTTATATATAATATATCCTCAAAGCTGGTTTATTTCATTTTGGGTCCTTATCACACTGTTGTATGTCACTGTTGTGTTCACATATATGTTCCTGTTTTTTTTTCTGATTGAACAACGTTTTGAGTAGATGATCAAAAAGAAGTGAAAGAAAGAAAGATTTTTTTTATTTCATTGAAAGGTGTTTTCAGCTTCATTATATTGCAGCTTAAAGAGAGGGACTGAGCTGCGGTCCTATAACATAACCTTGGTTTTAATCTGTCCTGTTTAAGCCTCAATCTGCATTTTGCCTGCTTTCAGTGGATTTCAATCCCTCTTAACTATCATGTCAGCACAGTCAGATTCAGCAATAAATCTCGACGCTTAATCTTACTCTCACCTTCAGTTCGGTGCCCATCACCTCATTCCTCAGTTATTGATAATCTATCCGACTCCACTTTGTAATTTACTGAACTGGTCTCTGTGATCGATGGTGTCAGAAAAGCAATTTAATATCAAGCATCAGAACAATGCATGAGTAGAAACAGTATTGCGTGTGTATTCATGTAAAGCGGTCACGTGCCTAAAGCCACGTTAGCAGTTCTTTGAGGTTGAGAGGACGCAGGGGGTGAGCTTAATACTAACATGGCCATGCTAACATGTGACGTTACCAAGATCCTGTGGTTTTGTGTGTTTAAGCTTTATCTTCATCACCATCTTAGTTTGGTGCATTAAAAATGCTGAATGTACTTAAATCAAACAAAGTGTACCTGTCATCTGCTATTTGCAGGCATTCAATCATAAACATGGACTGTATTTAAAGATGGACGACGTGACAGCTCTCCAAAAGTTAAGCCAAATCATACGGATCGTCCCCTGGTGGCTGGCTGCAGTGTCAGTAGCAGTAGTCACAATCCTCCGTGTTAGTGGATGGGACATGGACTAAACTAAGTACACATCAAATAGGTTTTTCTCACAGTTGAGACTGACTCGTGATTGGTCGGCTCTACCTCGCTTCTGCAGCTCCACTTCACAATCTGTATTGCGCAGACTGGCTCAAAATGATATGTCGTATAGTGGGAGGAAGTGAAGATTGAAGAGTGGATTGTCTGTCTTAACTAAGAGTTTAATGATCATGGACCAAAGAAATGGATGAATAAAGAAATTACCAGATGATGGCGCTATAGAGGAGTTTTATTTTAGTTAATTTTGAGTAATTTTAAACAAATGATTAAATTAAAGAAGAATATGTCAACGGTCAAACATCCTCCTATTGAAAATGTGCCTATTATTTCAATAAAACACAATATACTATTGGGTAAATAGGCTTATCAGTTTATAGTCCATCAAAATACATGTATCTTCTTTGTGATATTCATTTGCGGTTCTTTTAAAATTGCAGGCATTGCCATCTTGTTACAAAGTACATGTCAACAAATATAAAATAATGTCAACATCTTGTGTCTACAGGGCCTATTGTAAACACACGATGGCGGCTGGTCTTAACGTGAGCGGCAGCCTCTGTTGACACAACTCAGTCTGGCCGGAACAGTGCGAGCGGCTCCTGTCTCGTCCGTTTGTTCTCTCCATCTCTGATAGACTCTTTCAGCAGCCACTCGATGCCCCCCCCATCGTACGAGCCGCCGTGCAACGCCACAGTAACAGATGGTTAGCGCGTGTTTGTGTACATAAGGCACGCATGTAGGTCAGGTGCACCACAGTCGCCGGTTGCCATGGGAACTGGGTATCAAACATGACTGCAATCTCTTGGAGAAATCGACTCGTGGCCAAGCTCCCCTGCTCTGGCACCTCTCATCCCCTCTCAGCGGTTAACCCTTTTGGATTATCCCGCAGCTGATGTGGGAATATTCGCCAGAGAAAGTTAACATCATCAAAACAAGCTCACGCTGATCTGCAAGTGATGAGAAGGGAGACGAGGCATCCCTCTGGATCAATAATCCAACACACATCTGGTCAAACATAAACTGGAGATGCCTTTGCATCCATTAACCTAAAAATACATTTTTTAAATAAATACATCCTCATCCCAAACACTCTGACTGGCAGTAACGCCTCTGCCTCAGACTTGGTAGCTGTCTTCGATCTGTTCATGAATACGTGACCTTGAGGATTCACAGGGAACACAAAGGGATTCTCCCTGCCTGTCTCTGCCTGTCTCCCTCCAGCATACACACACACGCACGCACACACACACATACATGCACTCTGTATGGTAATCACACGTGATTGGATGCAGTGAGCTTGTGATGCATGTTGAATGCTGATGAGGTTCTTTTTGGTGAAAAAAAAAAAAGGCGAAGTGGTAGAAAGCCCTACTCTGTGCCTGCAAGAAAGAGAGGAAGGAAAGGAGGGAGAGAGAGGAAGAGAAGGGGGGGGGGGGGGGTGGCAGCCGGGCTCCCATCATTCATCAGTGTCAAACCCTGCCCTCACCGCCTGGTTAGGCCGTACACGTGTGTGTGCGATCACATATCGACACACATAGGTGGACATTCCTCCAAACACACGTGAGTCGCTGTGATGCACTGCCGAACCCTTTCTTATAATCCATTGTCGTTACGCCTCTGAGAACTGCGTCGCACAAACACTCCAGTTATCATGGCCTCCCTCTCCGCTGCATGGTCCCATGCTCTCCTCTCTTGCTCTGGATGTGCACACAAACCTGCTTTGTCCTCACACTGTCCCAGTTTTTATGTCTGTCCAGACTAATGAGGTGAAAAATTTGCTCAAGGCACATGCACCAGGGAAACTTGTAGGGTCAGCAGAAGGCAAAGCAATGTTTTGGTGTGGAATAGCTACAGAGAGGGCATTATGTTTTTTATGTACAGGAAGAACAAAAATAATCTGTGGCGAGCTGTTTGTGGATAAGTGATGACAACAATGTCAGGCCACATTGTCGAGGTCCTGGACGTATACAGTAAAATCTGTAACTTACGTTTGACGTCTTCTATGTGCAGCCAAAACTTGATGCTGCAAAAGCACCCTACAGACAGCGAGGCAGGAGGGTGGGCTGGGTCTACCTAACTTTATGTTATATTACTGGGCAGCAAATATACAAAAGATACTCAGCTGGTGGTACGAGAGTGAGGCGGATTGGTGTAAAATGGAGTCCCTCTCCTGTCACACCTCTTCACTTGTGGCTCTGACATGCTCCCCTTTGCCATTCTCAGTCTCAAATTATACCTCAAATCCTGTAATCTTGTCAACCTTGAAAATATGGACACAGTTTCGTAAACATCTCAAGCTAAACAATCTTGTCCTCCTAGGTCCGTTATGCAATAATCATATTTTTTTACCTTCTAAACTTGACTCCGCATTTACACTTTGGAAGGAGAAAGGTATCATATCATTTCAAGACCTGTTTTTAAATGGTACATTTGTCGACTTTGAGAGTCTGTCCCATAAGCATGACTTGCCCCGGACCAACTTCTTTCGTTACCTCCAAGTTCGCAGTTTTATTAAAGATTATTGCAGTACATTTCCACATTTACCGGCAGATTTACCTAAAATTCTTGACAAACCTAAAACTTGGATAAAAATGATATCAAAGCTGTACACAGGTATTCTCCAGGCTAACCCCTCTCCACGGATCACAGCAAAACAGGGGTGGGAAAAAGAGCTAGGAATCCAACTTCAGGATCCTTGGTGGGAGAGAGCAAAATTACGAGTGAATAGCTCCTCATCCTGTGCCCGTCTTAACTTAATACAATTCAAAGTACTGCATAGAATGCACTTCAGCAAAGCAAAACTAGCTAAGATTTTTCCTGGCAGTAGTGAAGCTTGCAATAGATGTGCCTTTGTTCCAGCTGACTTAGCCCATACTTTCTGGTCATGCTCGAAGCTAACAGGGCTCTGGAAGAGCTTTTTCAAGATCATGTCGGATGTTTTGGGTGTAGTTATCACTCCCTGCCCGCTCACTGCTATTTTTGGAGTTCCCTCAAATTATTCAGAATTCAGTAAGCAGAAATTAAATGTTTTAGCATTTGCCTCTCTGATTGTCCGCAGGCGTATCCTTCTACACTGGAAACTGCCCAAACCGCCGGCAGAACAATCATGGCAGACTGACCTAATGTCATTCCTTAAATTAGAAAAAATAAAATTTTCATTCCGAGGGTCAACGGAGAAATTCTTTACTATATGGCAACCTCTTATCTCATATTTCGATAATGTAGCTACAACTCCTACGGTGTAGGGGTGAACAACACATTATGTTTTGCTTTTTGTCCAGCTGTGCTCTCACATCGATGTTAATGTACAAGTGTGAGGTGGTGGATGATATTCTGTTTGAAAAGGGAAGACCAACTGGGGTGGGGGGTGGGATAATGTTTTGTATGTTTTCTACTTGTTGGTTTTGTTTGTTTGTATGTTTGTTTATGTGGCAAAAAAACACAAAAAAACATGCATCTATTTGTAAAGGTCATGTAACATGATGTGATGAGTTTCAATAAACAGATTTATAAAAAAAAAAAAAAAAAAAAAAAAAACTTGATGCTGCCATTTTATCTGTGCCATAGACATCCATTGTTGTTCAATCGATATTTTTAAAAACACACATAAGCACACTCCCATCCAATTGTGGTTATATGGATTTCGATCCAATTGTGGTTATATGGATTTCGAATTTTCACATAAATCTTTTTTTTATTTCCTTTTGAAAAGCTTTTACGCTTGGGTGAGGTCGAAAAGTTACTGTATCGATAAGAGCAAAGTGCCTCAGAGTGCGATAGGATCAGGTTCAGTGGAAGATTGATAACCGACATGAAGCATGTGACATAAACAATCTATTAAGATTTCAACATCAACACAACGTATATGACTATGCAGTTCTGCCCCCCACCAAATCTACAATTTACCCCTGTTTGAGTTGTTTTTGAGCAGTATGCAACTCCACCACTAGATGCCACTAAATTCTACACACTCAACCTTTAAGGGACTGTTGTGCCTTGGAGGATGTATGTGCTTTACTGGATGCGATTCAAGTTTCAAAGGTTTTTCTTGGAGAGACACCTTAAGAAGATGTGTTATTGTTCAAATTAATTAAAACTCAAATTGAGTCTCAAGGTCTGAAAGAACAGCAGCGTTTCTGTATTTGTATTAAATCCATGAGGAAGTCCCTCAGTTTAAAATCCAGCAGAACTTCATGCTGCAGTGAGTGGAAATAGATTTCCAGCTGTTGGTGATCTGGAGTGTGGGGCAGGACAAACTGTCTCATTTGCCTGTGCCTGTGTTTGATCTGTCAAGAAGCTGGTCCCACACGTTACACCAGAGGGTGAAAACTTCCCCCTTTCAGCCTGTGACTGCTGCAAACTGCGACTCATCGTGACGATGGAGTCAGAGATGAAGTTTGCTGCTTTCACTTCCAACACAATGACTCAACGCTCACATCCAGTCACTGTCACACTCTTTGTCGAGATCAAACGAGCAACATGACAGCTCTCTGGTCTGAGATAAAAAGTACATTCAGTTTGGTTGTGCCGAGTTGGATGCTTTGTTTTTTTGCAGCACGGGTCTGCAGGCATTGTCTTTTGCTGATAAAGGGTACACCAAAAAAAAGAAGTCTGTCTTCTGTAAATGTAGCAAGAAAATGCTAGTTTTCTAGTTTGAGATATAAAACTAAAGAAATGCACTTTATTTGATTCCACTACATCACTGCTGATTGATAGTTTGTGAGCTGAGGTCGAGGTCAAGTCACCTTCTCCTCAAGTTACCTTGAAATATTGAATTGATGCCTAATTGACAAACTAATGATTCTGTTGGACAGACGAGCCCCCATTAAATCTTCAACTTAATTAAAATCATCCCTTATGTTACTCTGAGTAAAACCTCCCAACATGTTATCTGCAGGGAAGAGTAGTTCCTCCCCACGTGCAGATTAAAGTGATGAATTACATCTAAGTAGTGAGTCAGAGAGACAGAACCAGCCAAATGAATTAGATGTACCTTGTCAATGGTGTTGTTGACTGGAAAGGCAGAGCAGCGTTTGGACAGAAATTCAATTGGAACGTTCAAAGACCTGCTCGCGGGTGCAGTGCCAGCTTCGTACCGCGGGGTGCAAACAGAGCGTGTGAATCATTAACATTTCCGCTGACCTTTTGCCCGTGTCAAAACATATCCACTCCCGTCAAAACATGCACCACACAAACACCAGAGTCTGACCAGCAGAATATATCAGAGCGTTTTACCTCAGGGAACCTTACTTACTACAGGCCTTTTTATTTTTGCTTATTTTTTCCCAGCTGACAATTTAATTTGGTCCACATGCCTTTAGTGCTACAGAGCTCTCACTCTCTCATGCTTAGATGGCCATCTAGTGGTGTTAGGAGGAATGTATATACAGTGACATTGGTGCTGAAGAAACTTACCACATAACAACTATACCTCTGCCAAGACAGTCCTCTTATGAAAGCACATTCTGATTTATCAGATCCAGAATTTTATTTGGATCTGCCAGATTTTAGTTTTTATCAAGATCTATGAAGTTTTTTCTGAGAAATCAATGAATGTGTTGAAAAACTCCCTATCTCACAATGTTGAAGAAAGTGAAAACACGTTTTTACATTGGTTCATGTCCAATACACAAAGTTTGTTGGAAATCGGTTGCAGTCCCATGAGCGCATACCCCCGCCAAGGCCCAACAGCCCCCTTACATTCACTCAAACTGCCCTCAATTGTCCACATGCATAATATATGCAATCATCTCAGCCCAGTAAATAATTCTGTTTATTATCCATGAAGATAAATTAGTTATATAAATGATCCGTCCACTCTGGATCCACACCTAAGTTTACTGGCTTCTTCCAGCAGGTTTTGTGGAAATCCATTCAGCAGTATTGGTTTAAATCTGTTGACTGCCAAGGAGGTTCATCAAAGCTTGTTTGTTTTTTACCTGTCAGATGATGAAAAATGTGACATTTCTAATGTAGGATACACCACAACTTCTGTCTTCACTTCCTTTTGTGAGTATATGTTGAGAGTCAACGTTTGTGCATTTTTCTGAAAATAAAATACCTTCCCCCTCACAAGTCCTCTTAGTTCCTTTAAACTGTATGACTACAGAGTGGTCAGTCTCATTTGAAGGTCAGGATTGTGGCCTCCTATTCTACTATTCTAAATTGGTGATATCCACCTACATATATGATGAATAATATGAGATGTTAACCTGAAAATCCAAACATTAGACATTATCAGATCATGCCTTTTTTAAAGTTGAAAAATTTGGTAAAAACACAAAATTAATCTGGCAGGTTGCGATATAGTTCTGTCTTTCCTACCTGGACCCAAAAATGTATCAGCATTGTTTGTAGACAAATGCTGATCATCAAATGTATAAATGTATAAATAATATGAAAGCGCCATAAAATAACTTCCGTCACATAAATCTTAACTTAACAAAATCATTCAGGTGCAGTATTTTCACATTATTTCACATTTATAACACTACACATTACTTTATTCCACAACAGAGAAACTTTGTTTGACTATTGATTATAATTAATTGAATTGAAATAACAATCATCTTCAGGAAATAAACCTAAATAACCTGCACTTCAAATAACAATATACAAAATATTAACATAACACCAACGTGAATCGACAACACAGGGTTTGGTGTGTGACAAAATTTCTCTCACTCTACCCAAACAAATTAATGATTCACCATAGAGAATAACACAATTGAATAAAAAGCGACTAAGATCTATGTAGAAGTTTAGTCAAAGACTACATTTGTGGGGCTTGATTGTGTTAATCAAAGAAAATGAAAATAAATTAGTTAATATATTCAAATCTACGTGGTTTATAAAAAAACTGGAAAATCTGAGTTTTTACAATTTCATCACACTGTAATCTCCCTCACCACAGACTTGTCATGGCTGTATTTTGGATATTGGTTCCATGGAGAGAAGAAGTGAAACCCTGGAATCACTGAGTAAAACTGAACTGAGGTTTTCTGTGGTCAATTTTACATTTCATTATTCCAGTGGATGGTCAATGGCTGCAGGAGTGGGCCTAGTGACATCATTTCTGTACAGAAAAGGATTTCAAGGAAGAGTTCTCATTTCCTAAGCTTTTTGAAGAACAGAATGAGCTTGAGCATGGACCAACTTTCTAAATAAATCTATGTTAAGTTATGTGGGGCTTTGATCAAAGCTTTGGTTGAATCAGAAGTTGTACACATATGTTGGACATACAATTGTAATTTTCCCCCAGAAATCATGTTTGAACGAATTTGACATGACCCATGATTTGTTTGTGATGCCTTCTCAACTGGTGAACCCATAGATTCGTCATGAGGCAGTCGCATGGTACAAAGACACCAAACAGCTTCTATCGTTACTTTGCCATCTATACAGTTTACAGCCCAAAATACTTCAAAATGCTGCTTAGACACTCTGAGGTCATGAATGTCTGCTGTGGAAGGCTTTGCTTGCTAGCGTTCTCCATTTTCGTGGCAAACCAACGTGATATCGCTGAATTTCTTAACGTCAAAAGGACAAGCGAGAGGGGAAGTGATCGTGAATCAGGACACAATCTACTTCTGAGGTGCGAATGGACTGAATATTTTGAACTTGACCAGGTCATTACAGGTCAAATAGGAACTGTGACCCCCCCCCCACGTTCGCAGGAATGATTCAACAAGTGATAACTGTGGCCCCAAGTTCAGAAAACCCTTCGATCCGCCCCTGAGGAGCTGTAACTTGCGTTGGGCGGGACTTTCATTGATGCGAACCCCCTCTCTCCTGTTTCATACAGTGGGGTCAGGGGCCCCCTTCAGGTCTTTACGAGGCCCCTGGGGATGAACTCAAAAGACGCAGTGCCCTAACAACACAACCCAGCCGCTTCGACATTACTCTGCATGCGTTCGGCACAAGCAATGTCGCCTGGTCCCTCCGTGTTGTATATATTCACAGCGGCTCGTTTCTGGGGCCGTGCCGGTGTTTGTCGCTCAGCTGTGGCCGTGTGAAGGGAGAGCTGAGCCGGGGAGGAAATAGAGGAGCCTCCCTGGCAGGCATCATCCCCCTCCGTCAGTCTGACCGCCCACAGGCCGGGGGAGCCGGGGGGCGGGAGGAAGAAGCGCTGCTTTGTGAATGAGGGGAGCGGCGGAGGAGTGGAAACTAACTTTAACAACATTATCCCCGCGGACGGGTGGACATTTTTGTTTTGACACCGAAGCGGTGGGACGGAGCAGCGGGAGCACACGGTAAGTGACGCCGCGCTGGAGGAGCCCGAGCCGGGCTTAAAGGAGGCACATTGACAGGGTCTCTCTGTTTAATTTCTCGACGGGAAAGATGCACACACACACACAGACATGGACACACACACACACATAGGAGCCTCACCGTGACTGGAATAACTGTGCAGACACGGGCGAAGATTTCCAGGCTGAATTTAAGTCTGCGTGTTTTTTTGTTAGCATCTTTACGCGGTTTTCTCAGAGTGTCTCGTGGGCTAACGACGCCTTTTAAAGCCTCATGTCGTGGCCAATGCTCGGTGTTTTATTCGGAGATGACACCGGGTTAAATCGCAACAGATGCTCCGGTTAACCCCTGACAAACTCCCCACGTCTGTCCGTTTAATGCCGCTGAAGCCCTTTTCACTGTTTCTCCCCGTTTTCTCGGATTCACTGTTTTCATTCAAAAGTTTTTCCGTTTTGTATTTCGCAACATTTCGTGACTCATGCTGAAGACGTGCATTCCCGATGTCACCCCCCCCCCCCCTACCCCCCAAAACCAGAAAACTCATAGAAGACTCATTCATCATGTTGTGATGGTTTTTTCCTCCTTCCATCAGGGAGTGTGATCTGTGACTGGTAAACAGTAGATCTAATCATCTCTATATATACATCAGACGATATCGTTAAGGCGATAAGTGTCACAATAATATTTATTTGGAGTTTAAACTCAGATTATTCTTTTAAACTAGTCGGTAATGACACATTTGTTAGGTCGATGCAATGGGAGCAAATTAAATCCAGGTACTAATATATATGAGCCGACAAATAACTATACATGCAACAGATGAATAACCTGTGGTGGCCTTCCATTGTCATAAAACTCGAGAGTTTGTCCAGTCTTGGCTACCGTATATATACAATAAAGTGTATATAATATAAAGCGTATATATAAAGCGATGAAACACACTAGTAAAAACATCATTAGGTTTGTTTTTATATTCAATTTCTGCCAATAGATCCCTTTCAGGTAATTCTTACACGGTGTACCTTTAATCTGGAATGTATATATTGTTTTCTTTTCCAGTTTTCTCATATTTAACAAAGTATTTACACAAATCCAAGACCATCCAGTCGGGTGAGGGATCTACTGCAATTGTCGTAGAGATTTACAGTATATTGAGGAGGTGTGGATGCATCAAACGTACATCACTTCCCCGTAGTATCATGCATGATAGATGTATGTGACTTTATTCTATTGCATACACACAATCATGTACATCCAAGTAGTCACCCTCAACTCAAGAGTCTCCTGACAATGTCCCAGTGACCGCTCAGGCCTATGTCACAACTATTCAGTAAGCAGACTGCTAAGTCATCTCCCTGAAGAAATACGCCGCTTTCCTGTTCCGCATTTTAATCATCAAACCTAAATGCTGAGATGAATATATATGTGAAAGGCGGAAATAATCGGCTCCAATTGCTCAACTGTAAAACGTTTTAGAAATCTGACTGAGATCGATCGTGTGTTGTACGTCATCACACTGCTTACACAATGCAGAGGCATATCGATGATTGACTTTTGTTTTATAGCTGTTGATGACCATTATATTGCGAGAATTTTAGATATTGTTTAGTTGCCCAGACCTTTTTGAACACCAGTCTGTGGTTGAGGTTATCCTATGAACAATATTGGTCTAATATTTGATATTATTAAACTTTCCAGTTCGGGGGAATGTATGATCCATGAGTTTTTCTTGTACCATTGATTTATTCGCTGTTTTCTCAATTGGTTGTTTTATCATTTGGTCTTTTAATTATTATAGAAGTGTGAAAATTGTCATCATTATTCGCTACGGTTCAGGTTGACATTAGTAGTACAAACCATCCAAAACGTAATCTTGGTAGAGTATGTTTTTATAATCTTTTCAAAACCAGCATATGTTATCACTTCAGAAGCTGGGCCTTCCATTTAATTTGATCAACTGACTTACTCAGTTGATCAGTTAACCTTCGGAGCTATAGGAAAGTAATTGATTGAGAGTTTATTTTTCCCTGTGTTCAGGCTTTTTAGAGGATTTTTAAAAATGGCAGTGAGTTTTGCCCACCTGGCCTGTCTCTGCCTGGTGGTGGCGATAGTCAGGGGTGAACCCTGCCTCATCATCAGCGAGATCAACGCCGACAACCCGAGACTGGATACCACTGAGTTTGTGGAGCTGTATCACACCAGTGGACAACGGGCTTCGCTGGATGGCTACACCCTTGTCTTCTATAACGGGAATGGAAATGTAGCCTACAAGGTGCTGGATCTCAAAGACCACAGCACAGACGACAGAGGTTTCTTCCTGGTGGGCTCAGTGGACATGGTGCCCAAACCCGCAATCCTCCTGCCTCCCAATACAGTCCAGAACGGCCCGGACGCCATTGTCCTCTACCACACAGCCGCTGGTCGCTACAATGAGAAGATGGACGTCACGGCAGTCGGGATGGTGGATGCCGTCGTGTACATGACTCGCCGGACTGGGGGTGCAGAGTTCCTCGCTGAGACGCTGACACCTGGAGAGCCAGCCTTCGTCGAGGACGAGACAACACTTGAGGGAGATGAGTCAATCGAGAGGTGCCTGATGTCCGAAGACAGGTGGGGCTTTCAGGTGTCCTCGCCATCCCCAGGTCAGCGAAACAACTGCACCCCGCCGGCTGCCCCACTAACCAGTCCTGTCATCACTGAGCTGAAGCTGGGAGGAGGGCAGGTGGACGGGTTTGTGGAGCTCACGGACGCTCCAGCCGCAGGTCCTCTGGTGCTGGTTGTGTTGGATGGGAAAACAGACTTGGTCAGTGTGAGTGTGGATGTGAATGTGGAGACCTCCAGGAACTGGCTGATCTCCATGAGGATAGAGAAGAATTACATGAAAGGTCAGTGTTCTGTGAGTCATCGTCATCTTGTTCACTGTAGCTTTTCCGTGCACGAGGAGGCCCACCATTGACTCCTGGTAAATTTCTATTCATTGATTCTCTTTCGTTTCATCGTAAGTTCTTTCTTCCTCTTATGTTTTCTTCTCAGGAGATGAGTCTGGGGCAGTAGCTGTTTACAGTGGCAGAGCCTCAGACTTCCCTGTGGGCAGTCCACTGAGTGAGATTCAGCCTTTAGATGCGTTTGTATTTGCCGGACCCGGAAAAAAGCCAAGTGCCAACCTCACCGAGACTCTCATCCCAGGCAGACAGCCGTACCAACTCAGCAACAGGCAAGAATCTATGATCTTATTCCACTCCTTTAAAACTGCACGGATTAGACTGGAGGATATGAAAGAGGTAGAATGAGTCAGCACTTGGGTCATGAAACTTGTTATTGAGTTCTTGATGTGACAGAGGTGTTAATAATGTTCAACAGTTGTAGTACAGAGGCAGTAGTTTCACTGTTGTGAAATCTATTAAGTAAAGGATCAGCTTGTGATCATTGTTCCCTTTTTGGTAATTCTCTTTTCCTGTGTTCAGCAACTGTCATCAAAGTGGAGAAGTAGATCTTACATTGTCTCAAAGTTCACAAGAAACACGATTCAGTGGCAACCAATGTTGTAGATGTTGAGATACTGTACATCCCAGCATTAGTTGGGTTTGACCTGTTGGTGGCACTATAAGAAAAGCCAAGGAATCCGAAGAAGTGTCAATTCATCCTTAAGGAGCTGTAGATATTGTAATTTTTTTACCAAATTTCACAGCAATCCACCCAACTGTTCTGAAGATATCTTACTGAAAACCGAAAATGTAGGACTGTTGCTGTCACTAGAAGAAAAAGTTAGATTTTTGATCAATTTAATGTAAATTTCACTGTGTTGTTTTCTTACTTGAAAAACCCAATGCGCCAAAAATGTTTCATCCTTTTTGATGAAAAAATTGAGCCTCAAACTCTATTTTTTTCACCGACACAACAACTTATATCCCCTAAAATTTCTTAGGATCCGTTTGTGATGGTTGTTTTTGAATGATTTCATTATTTCGCAGTTTGAGAGAAGGAGGTTTCGACCTGAGTCGTTGTGGTGTGGCTTCCTGGCCCAGAGATCCCGGTGTCTTCTGGGAGGCTCCACAAACTCCTGGGCTGCCCAACCAGTGCCCCTGGCCAAAGATCTGCCCTCACAGTATATGTGAGTGTCTGAATGACATTTGAATTATCTTATTTGAAAAATTATATAAATTAAATTGTGATTATGTGTATAAAATGTGTAGGTAAGCTGCAGGGGAGCTGTTAGGCCTTTTTTGTTACCTTTTGACACTGTTTCCTTTCATAATGTCAAGCTAAGCTAACCAACTTGTGCATCTTCATATTACCATATCTTGTTAAGAAGGCGAAATGTCATTGATTCCATTAACATCCTCTTTTATAATGTAGTAATTCCAGGAGGAGGAGACTCACAGTCTCACATCCCACCATGGGGGAACAGCGACTTCCTCATCAATGAGCTGAACACTGATACACCCGGTGCAGCTGAGGATGGCGAGTACATCGAGCTTTGGCACCCGTCAGGTCGTCGAGTCTCGCTGCAGGGGATCTGGATCTTGCTGTTCAGTGCCCACAACAACAAACCCTACAGGGAGATCAGCCTGAGTGGACACTTCACCACTTCCAAGGGCTACTTTCTGCTTGGCAGTGATAGGCTGGTGCCGGCTCCATCGCTTCGTCTGCCTCCAAACACCATCCAGAACGGGCCAGACGCTGTGGCGCTCTACCGCAGCCCGTATGGCCCACCGTCGGCCACGCAGAGGGGGATTCCCACTAAAGGCCTACTGGATGCAGTGGTGTACCGGCAGAGAGGCTCTGATAAAGAGGCGCAGGAGCTGAGCAACGCTCTGACCCCGGGACAGCTGCCTCTGTTGGAGGATCCAGAAGTTCTGCCTGGGGATGAGTCTCTCAGCCGCTGTCGGGGCCTTTACCCTCATGACCTATCTGCTTTTTCAGTGAGTACAAAGACAAGATAATTCAAAGACACAGCAAATGAAATTTAACAGCAAGTCAGTTCCTTACAAACTCTGCTTTTACAGATTGGCAGAAGTACACCATTGTGGGAAACAAATAGCTTTCATATATAAATCCTCTTTGGCACTGGTCAAACACCCACTGACATTTAAAAAAAAGTCCAACTTCACGACAGACAATGGGCAAAGAGTCGATAGCATTTGAAGCAGATTTTTGGTCAATTTAAAAATCTGCGCATAACCCTTTATTTTGTTTAATGCAAAAGTTTTTAAAGGGATAGTTTGCCACGTTTTGCGGCTAAACAAGAGGTTTTGTCTTCTTTTTAATTCTGACTGACAACAAGTTTTTAGAGTTGTTAAAAGACATGCATCTGTCATCATAGGTGGCTCCACCTACCCCTCTGAGGGAGAACAGCTGCCCCCGCCCACCTCCAGCCCCTGAAGGTGTGGTCATCAGTGAGGTCGCCAGTGGCCACTGGACCGATCACAACCAGCAGAGAGCCTTTGTGGAGCTGCATGGGCCCCCCATGACAGACCTGCAAGGCCTGGTGCTCTCTGTGTTTGACCAGGAGCGCAGCGGCACCGTCATCGCCCTTCCTCTGACTGGATCTATTGATCAGGATGGATTCTACGTAGTTGGAAATGTCACCGGAGCAGGTGAGGGTAGCGGGAGACATTGTCGTTGAGTGATAGATGACTTATGTTAAAGAAAAATTATCTTTTCTATCTCCTTCTTCTCAACCATGTCTGTTTTTCGGATCCTCTCGTCTCTACCACCTCTCACCATGCTCCTTCACTCATCTCTCTCCTGCATAGATCAGAGTTTCCTGCCGGGCTCGACGGTGCCGGCACAAGGAGCGGTCGTCCTGTGCTATGACCTGTTCAGTGTCTGCAGAGCTGGCACCGCTCTGACCAACTCCAGTCTCAGAGACATGATTGTGTTCAGTGAAAACCAGCAGCTGCTCTCCTCCCTGTCCACCACCAGAGGGAGACAAGTCATTCCAGCACTCAGGTAAACAGCAAAAATCAGAAGAAATAGTTTCACATGATTGAACTTTTAACTTCTGATAATTCTTTCTTCCAACGAAAACTGTCGTCAAGATACAGGGTTGTGATATTAACGTTTGCTTCAGTCACAGTTAATTGAGGATAGTAAGGATAAAAGACACCCGGCTTAATCCACTGTCTATCTGTGATTACTTCTTACATTAGAGATCTAAGTCTTATTATTATTGGCCACTTGCTAAGTTATTAGGGCCTTTAAGCATACAGCAGAGACCGGCTATTAGGTCATTCTACCTTAGTTTTACCATTGTGTACTATACGAGCTTAAGAGGAAAGGCACATGTGTTACTAATAACAGCGATGATGGTTCATTGCTTTTACAGTGACCCCAATGGCAATGAGCCAATACCAGGAGCATGAAGCAACTAAATACAATACGGCCGTCATTCATTGTTGCGAACGAGAATTATTAGGAACAAACATGCATTTGTATAAGGATGACTTGATGAGAATTACTCAAATGCTCACTAACACTCATAGATTAAGATTTGTTGGTCGAAGGTCAACGTCACGATGGTCTCACAAAGTATTATAATTATAGTATTAATAGAATGTGGAATTTCTTTTTCCAATAAGGGTTTTGTAGGCACTGTTGCCATCATTAACATAACAATGAAATACAGTATAATTGTATAATAAATTAACCATTGAACCTTTCAGGGAAAAACAGCTGAAAGAAATACCAGATCCCATTTAACGAGACAGATATTGAGGTTCAGCTCGGCTGATGAAAGATATGGATCTGGCTTCTTAAATGAGTCAAAATATAGATTACATTATCTTTTTTTTTATCTTCAAGAGTCTTTTTGTTCTTTGCTTTCATTTCAGAAACCGATCAGACACTGAATTATATCAATGTGAATCACAGCTCTCGAGACGACAGATTGTATTTGTGTCTGACCGAGTTTATCCAACATTCTTCAAGCATCAGTTGTTTCCATTAAATTACACTATTTGTATTTGATTTAACTTTATCAAGCAGCAATTTACAACTATATATATATATAGTTAGATGTATAAACATGCTTTTATTCTAGGCATCCTTGCTTTTTCTTGATCATCATCATAGGCCTAATGTTTATTGATACACTGAACTGTTTCATGTGTGTGCAGGTCAGTGGAGGATGGTGCCGTCTCGCTCAGCCGCTGTTCGTGCTGTGAGGTGAGAAGCCCCTCCTCCTGGACAAGCTCCTCCCCAACGCCCCACAGCACCAACCTCTGCCCGAGCCCCGCCTTCTCCAGTCACATTGACCTTTGCCTTGGACCCCTGTCCAGTGACTGGCAGGAGGAATCAGGAGGTGAGGCGTCTGACATCTAAAAAATCTAAATTAATCATTAAATGTCAAACAGAATAGCGTCTAAGGAGAACGATATAAGGAGGGAGCTGAATGCTTTGCAGATTGTGTGGTTGAAGCGTCTCTGGCTCGATCCCAGCTCATAAACATTCTTAAACAAATCTTTTTTTGTCATTTGTTTGTCAAAAATTTGAAATTCTGGTAGTATTTATTTTCTCTGCAGATAATCATATGATAAATATTCATTTGTGCAAGTTGACAGCTGCCCTGTTTTCCACAGACTGCAGTAGTCTGATTCAGGGGAAGAGGGTCGCTGATGTGGCCAACTACCTGGAGAAGAGGTGTCACTGTGGCATTACTGCCTTGTATCTCCAAGGTGAGGCACTTTCACTCACTTTGAACTGGAAACCATCAAATTTGGCCGTTTTTTTTATGTAACTATTTACCGCCTCTTCCCTGAGACTTTTGTTCGGTGTTCAAGAAATTGCTGTGTAAAGGTTTTGTGATGCGACATGGTGGTTTAGAGGTTTCATTTCGGCATAGATTCCCACTCACCAGCGGTCGATGGTGTGTGGGGGGTTCGCACAATTGAACGAATCAGAGTACATCTTGAAACAGATGGTGAACAGAGTTGTGAGTAGATAATGAAACACTTGTCTGTCTGTTCGTTTTCAAGGAGCCAACTTCTCCTGTGTGTCTGGTTGGCTGCGAGTGTGGGGGAACGTCCAGGCTCTGTCAGACCATCAGAAGGCCCTCATCATCCAGACGTCGCACATTAATCCCTCATCTGCTCAGGGGGACGTCTGTTCTTCTCCAACCACGGGCCGTTACACAAGCACAGGTTAGCAACTTCTCGACACATCACAAGCTAACAGGCACAACAAAAACGCCTGATATCTCATCTCATTTATCAGTACTTTAAAGGATCAACCAAATCAACTGAGATTCTGTACGCTGTTCTCAAAATCCACCTCCGAAATTTCTCTAGGGTTTTTAACGCAGTGAATTCCCTTGGTGTTGAGTGCTCATCTATTGGAATATAGTTTTCATCTGTCATGTCTGCTCCTAGACATGTCCTTGTAAAAGATTTAATAATGGATTGCATTGTGGTAAAATCTGCTAGATAAGCTGTGGAGGAACAGTGGTTCATTATTATCACTATAGCTGCTGTAAGAGAGAGAACGCAAATGTTGGAATGTTGGAATGCCTGAAGGAAATCACAGCAAGCGAGTGTGTGCGTTAATGACATGTGACACGTGACAGATGATGAACAAATTACACAAATATCTCATAAATGATACGGACAATCTGCTGCTGCATTCTTCTGTGTTAGGCAAACTGGAAAATGTAAATAAAGAAAAACTCTGTCTCAACCTCCCCATGTTGAACAAAAATTAAGCCAAAATATCCAGAATGATGGAGCCGCCATTTTGCACTTTTGAGTTGATTTGCAGCATCATTTGTCCGTGCAATAGTGATCGTGGTGTGGAGCTGCAATATCGATGTCCTTTCAATACATGATACAAAGAAAGTTCTTACCACACTGATGTTTGTGTTAATATTTATAAGAATACAAAAAACGAAAACAGGGTGAAACCTCATCGTCTGACGGGTGAGACTGACAGTTGCGAACACACTCTGCTCCAAATTTGCAAGATGGCATCGTCCATATCCAAGGTTTTCCCAGATGTCCATCTCTTTATACAATCTATGATTTAAATTGAAATATATAATTATTACATGTAAGAAGTCTTAAAATATCAAGAAATGAAGGTATGTGAAATCATTAACACTTAACTTCATAGGGAAGTTTCAAAGATGTGCATCTAGGAAACAAGCTGTGGTCATTTTCAGCGTTTTTTCATATTATAATCGTACCATCTCTCAATGACATCATCATGACTGCAACAGAAGAACTGCAACAACAGGCTGAATTCGTATATTTCCTCCTTGCTGTGGACAACCATACACACCTTGTGCTCTGGTGTGACAACCAGTTAACAACAGGTATCTGTGATGATACTAAGTCCTCCTGTTACTTTAAATGTTGGACTGACCCAGTTTTAAAGAGTGAATGTGGAACACACAGCTTGTACCAAGATGTTAAAACATATCTTCTATCTAATAATGTTGTGTCTGTGGCTCATATGTCTTGAGAACTGTTCATCTTATCTGCGTTATACTTGGCTTGGATGTGATTCTAACCCAATATTTAAAAAGCATTTGAATAAAGAGGTTACCAGCGCTGTGCAGTAGTTAGGTGAACTGCTCTTTGTGCAGCAGCAGCGGTTAGGCTTCAGTTTAGCAGCAGGTCGGCAACGATTTAGAAAGAAAACAGCTGCTGACATCACCACAGCGGAAACAAACAGCCTGTCCCAAACCAGCAGGTTAAATTGAGGAACTGTACAACTTTACAAGAAAGAAAAATTGATTATTGTGTGCTTTGTTAGGTCTTGAGGTCAGGCATGCTAGTTCAAACACAGCAGGCACTTTTAGAGCCTTTTGTGTTGAAATGTGAATTTGTTATTTTCCATGTTGGACAGAGTTGGCTGCATGGATATTCTGTAACTAATGTCACGGTCGATTGTTTGAAAATAGAAAATCAAAGAGACTTGTGGAATCCAAACGCAAACCAAATTTGTTCATCTTTGAGTTGTTGGGTTTTAAAGTTATCGTCATGTCTCGAAAGTGTAACTGAGATTTGATTTCTCTCCTTAGCGTCGACCCTGGGTTTACAGATCGGACTGATAATAGCAGTGCTGCTGCTGCTGGGACTCGGAGCTGCTCTGTTCACATATTTCTACAGGAGGAGGTGAGCACTGTTAGTTGCATCATTCTCCTTATCTCTCTGTCTCTGCTGTGCTGGATGTGCACACTGATGACAGACAGAACCCTTTATACAATAACCATGACAACAACATTTAAGTACTATGTTTTTAACTAGAAATCTTCTCAGAGCAAGATGTGTAACACTTGTCTAATGTTTAGACTTTCAACCTACACAATTTTGTAGCGTACTTAGATGCAAATAAGTGCATCTCTCCCTGAGGATGTGTTTCTTTTGTTTTTATCCACAGAGGCCAGTGCCTTCATGTCTCCCTAATCAACACCGAGAAATTCTCCCTTCTTGGTTTTCTTAGAAAAGCCTATGGCTGTGAAAGGAAATGTCTTCTCATGGCCTTTTTCTCTGTGGTTGCACAAGTCTAGCAGCCTTCAGAGGTGTTTGAAGTTCTGCGAAATTACACGTTCTACAACCATGATAGATATAGATGTGGGTACACTGTATGAATGAAGTATAAAATCTTATTTAACTGGAATCGCACACAGTAAAGTATTTACTTCCACCAAGGCCCATCAGACCCCCTGATGAAACCACATCCCTGTTTTTTTTCCAGCAAGATCGCTAATTACTCTCAATGATTATTTCTTTCTTTTAATTAATAATTCTCAAAACATTCCTCGATCCCCCCTCTGATGTGGATCTGCACTCAAATGTCAAAGGTCCTCCCCCTTTCTCCATCCTTCCTTCCAGTTTCCAGTTAACACTGAGAGATCACAACTGTGCCCAGATATTTTTTTTTTTTAATCATTGATAAGAAAGGCTGAGGGCGGTCTAAATGTAAAAAATACAACTTAATCAACTAAATACCCCAAGAAAACTTTGAATGTGAGTGACCGGAAACTGAAGCTTCATCCGATCTGTTGATCGTGTACTTGCGTGTGTGTTTGATAATGTTCTTGTCACTCTTCTCAGGCGTCCTCTGGACTACTACACCATGGAGCTGAGTGAACACGCAGAGGGACTGTCCGATCTATAATCCAGGCTTCGAATCATTGTGCGTCTGCGTCTGGGAGTGCTTGTGTGTGGAAGGACCTCAGCAGAGACAGAGAGAGAGACGGGGGTAATAATCAGACCTGTGCGTAACTGATTTTGTGGTTGTTTGTTTGGAAACAATAAGGCACCACAAGTGTCCTTCTCCCGGTCTCTGGGAGATCACTGATCAACAGTGGGGCTGCACCCAGTGTGTGACATGTGATACCTTATAGCACCGGGGACACACCGGCAGCCTGCGTGTTGAATTTGAAAACATCTTATTTAGTTGCCTGTGAACATCGCTGGTTACAACTTTTTAAAGGAAAATGAAGATATAAGGGAGGGATGTTAAAATACTTGAGTCCTAAATGGTCCTTTTTTTATTGACTTGTTTGTTACTGTGGTAGAAAAGCGTGTAAATGTAAAAATGTATGCTCTTGATTTATGCAGGAAGCTCGTTACAACTTAATGAACTTCACTCTCAACTGGTACTACAGTGTCTTAACAACAGGTGTTTTAAAAGGAAAAAAAGATAATCTCTGTTTAAGCTCACGTTTATTCTTCAAAATGAGTCGACTACCTGCTTTACTTTGCTGCTGCATGCTCTACTTGTCCAGTTCCGACTCGAGTCTCTCTGACTGTCTTTTAAATGTGACTATGTGTAGCTAACTCGTTGATTGAGTGTCCTTAACCACTTGTGTATGCTTACTTAAAGCAAACTGTTTACATTTGTTAGAGTGAAAATTAGGGTACAAAAAAGGATGTGAGAAGTGTTTTTTGGGAATGAGGAGTAGTTGTTGTCCGAGTTATGAAACTGCTTTGTGTCGAGGGGCAAGAAAAAAATCCGAGCTATTTGTGTTACACTTGTGTTGAAGTGACTCAGAAACCTCTGCTGACGTGCGTGTGATTTGTTCAGCGGGCTCCGCGTTTCTCAGAGTCAGCGTGCAGCCATAATTATGGCAGGGTTCTCAGGAGGCGGCGGCCTACCCACAATCTATAAAAATATCAGAATATGAAAAGATTTCAAAATTTGTATTAATTGCCAAGACATCAAGTGCCAGGAAATAAACGTCAAGGTTGATGCTCCGTTTCTGAAGATGCCTGCGTGCTGCTTGCCTTGTTACTCGTCTGCACAGATGCAAAGACTGTCTGTTGTGTTTGTTTGTTTGTTTTTTGTTTTAAAATACCCTGGTGAAGGGAACTTTCCACCTCAGCTCCATGTCTATCATTTCCAATTTGTCGATACTACCTTTAACACCTCCGTCAAGCTGAGTTAACCCGATGAAATCACACACAGCACTATTAGCTCTTCATATACATCCAGGTGTTTTATACAAAATTTAAATCTGCATAATCATGTAAACTAAGTGAGCAAATATGATGTTTTACACTTGTGTGTAGTGTAATCTTCTGGAAATATCTTCAATTGTGTGCCTATATGTGTTTTTTGTGATTTTGCATAAAACAGTTGACATTATAAACCTAAAGCAGACTGGCCATTTGCTTGTAGTTAAGGCCTAAAGTTTTATTTACAATCAGAGAAAAACGACAAGCAAGAGGAGTGAGAAATGTCTGCACAGGAGATGCAGATAGCCGAGTAAATGAGTGATTATATTTTAATACATTAATGGAAATATGAGATGAATATTCTCACTGATATTGTACTGTCTATGATCCCGCTCGTCAATCTGCACAGCCCCAGATAAGATTTGTATTTTATAGCATTTGAGCATAATTGATTTTTGTATGAGCTAAAACACACAATAAACAATGTTTAAAAAATTGACTTGCAGAAATCATTATTCTCATTATTATTCTTTAAACTTTAACTCCTTTAATATTGTGATTTTTTTTTTTCTCCATTAATTTGAACTATTTTGGCCACAGTGATAATTTAGAGATAATCGGTTATTGTAAAATAAACTGAAAAATGCAATATGGTCTGGTTGGATTACTGTTCTCAATACGTCAGATATCAAATCTACTTTTACTTTCAACTTTGCTAGTGGAGTTTCTTGCTTCTTGATACTTTTGCTCTCCGGTAATGTTGATATACAGCAGTTTAAATATGTAGCTTTCCTCTACAGGATTTGCCTTCGGGTTTATTTCCTCTGTTTTCCTTCCTGTGTCGTGCAGAACATTTGCAGTGAAGATTCATGGCTGTCGCTTCTCTTAAGCCGGATGTTGTGGTTTTTGAGAAAAAGAGCAGGTCCTGTCTCTGAGCCTGACTGTGATCCCCTGAAATCTATAACACTTCATATGCAGTATTGCTCTCTGTCAATATCAGCATATAGGATTCTATCTGTCAATTTGCACGAGGAACACTTGTTCTGATTATTTATCACCTCTGCAATCGTACTCTCAGATGCCCCCCCCCCCCACTGCTGAGTCTTAACAATAATCATGTGTCTCATTTGGGCCTCCATGGCTACGCCTCCACATCAGCTGGGGCGTTTAGCAGTTGCCCCAAATAAAGAGGAGATTGACCTGTGGATTAGCTCTCAGATCGTATCACATTCTGCGCTTGAGTGCATAGCACCGTTTGCTTTCAGTCTGTTCACTCTTCAACCTCTTCACCGCAGCACAGGAAGGCGGCTCAGACAGACAGGAAGGAGCTGCAGCCTGACACAGTATCTCCCGAGGCAGGACCGAGCGTGCTGAGTGTTTGTGACACGTTTAGTCTGATCACTCGTCTTGTTGCCGATTGTCCCACGGCTGCTTTCATGAGAATTATGGCGTTACCACATAAAACATCTGTATGGGCCACATTTTAAATATTCTGAGACCAACAGGCAACTTCAACAAACCCGTGGTGAGTAACCCAAGTTTCTTTTTTTTACATTTGGTTTCAGTCTAATCAAAAAGGACTAAAAGGAGCTGTGTTTCATTTCCTTTGCAATAACTTTCGACCTGAATTTGCCGCATAACTTGTTTTATTCATTTACAACTGATCTGCTTGGCCATACATTTGTCCATTTACAGTGTAATGCAGACCTACTTATATCATGCACATGCACTAGTATTGCTCGTTGCTGATAATCGTGTGAGTTTACTTGCTCCTTGTTGTGTTCACTGGGACGTTGAACACGATCCCTACCATTTGGCGTCTTCCTCAACACACGTCAACAGTAACACTGTTAGTGCTTGTCTTGACAACGGAACCTAGCAAGTAACATCTGAGGTCTGGGTTTTTGAATTGACTTCCTTTGCGAGAAGTTACGTGATCAGCGCCAAAACCACACAGGAAGTAATCGGCCATTTTCAGGTTGTGTCAGTGAAACCTCTGTCACACAGTTTAAATGCGTCTTTGCAGTTCTCCCACTGCAGAGAGACAACCCTCCGACTGATGCTCTGGGTTTCTACACCACTTTTTTCACCATGGATGGAAGGGGGGGAAATATAGGTCAGTAAGCGGAGCGCAGTGATCTGTAGCAAGCAGTCTGTCAATGAAAGTTTGAAGTTTGGAAATGTCATCAATGCAATTTTTAATCGAGGCTGTGGAATCATTCGAAAACAGCGGGGAGGCAGTTTTCCAGGCCCACACACTCGTGGTTACCTTCACTTGTAGTCACTTAGTGTTGTTTTTCCTGATCAAATGATCAAATGTGGTTTTCAATCTCTTATATAAATACATCTGGTGACACCACCAGACTGACACCCTCTTACCTTCTTATCATTCCTATTAGTTTGTGACGTCTTGCATTTCCCAGCATTCCTCCTCCCAACTAGACCAGAGGCCCAACCAGCCAGTAAAGGACCTTTTTAAAAGGATTTCTACACTTTTTTTTTATATTCTTAATATGACGTATCAAATCGCAATGATTTGAATAGTGTCACTTGCAGAGTTAAACTAATGAGAGGAGGAAGAGACCACTAATGTTGCTAAAAGCGAATGAATATTGGATAAAGATATTACTACATGACTCGTAAGTTAATTATTATATGTAGTGTATTATTATTATGTGGATTTGAGCATTTACATGATCAGGAATAACTTACTAACTGTTAATTAATCCCAGATTCCAGCCTAGACATGTCATTCTTTGAGAATAGGAAGTTAACTGTTTTTATTTTACTTAGAAACATCTGTGAGCTGCCGTCAAACTGCCTGAGATGAAGTGAAGCATGTGAAGCTGTGTGTCATCTGCATAACAAGATAAAACAGATGCCGTTTCACAGACGGTCAAACCTAGAGTGATACCAGTAATCCCAATAACATTATAGATATGAAAGAATAGACCGTGTGTCAAGAGAAGGGAAACTAAGAAGTGGGGAATAAAAGTTCTTAATAAAATGAACACAGTTAATTGCTTCTAATGCAGAACTTAAAGAAAGAAGTGGCGAGTAGATGTTTTTGTGGCTAACACACTTTCATTACAATATAATATTAATTTCAGCACTGAGATTGACGGGATCTTTTTATTTCAGAAATAAAATTTGCACCAGTGTAACATGACAGCTCTAGGTAAAACATTATTAATATTAATAAGCCTTAAAATAATATATTTCAAGGGAAATAATAATAGTGCTATATTTCCAGCCTTTGTTTAGGCCGATTTCTCAGTCTTGTTTGTGAGTGGATTTCTCATGTCAAGCACATTTTATGCATTTTATTTTAAGCTGTGAGGCTGAGTGGTATTTCTACTCACTGTCAACGGCACAAATATACCTTGTTGAGCAAAATGATTTGCACACTGCAGTCACATATTCTAAGTGTTGCATTTCTGCAGACATACTGAATCTGTAGCAAAAGACTTAATACACGTATTCACATTTGTAACATTAATGACAACAACGTCAATGTTACTTTTCCAATATTTATTACCCCTTCCCTCATCACCGCCTGTATTTTCCAATTTGTAATTGTTGCACACTGTGTGAGTAATGCCCAGTTTTACATTGTGCAGCCACAAATAGGAACACTCTCAGGAATCAGAAATCACCCAACCTTCTCATGGAGAGGAAAGCGCATTACGATTCCATCCTGGACCGAAGCAAACGCATCACATGGCAGGATGACTGCTACGTGGATCTTCAGTCTTCCTCCGGTCCTCTCTCCTCACAATCAGAAACCGATGGTAAGAGTTTCCTCCACAGACTGATTGAGGCACTGTGTCTCCCCAAAATCTTATCTTGTCCTTTCGTTTATTTTAAAGCGTGTAGGATGGTACAGAGAGATTAATAGAAAGACCAAAAACAACAGAAGAGAGATTATAATGGCAACCAGTCCTAACTAGCAAGTGAATGGGACAACCATAATGGTAAAGAAAAAGGTAAAGACAGCAATTAAGATTAGATTAGGTAGAAGGGGTTTTCTTCATCTTTGAAGTTCCATTAAATTTTAGAATCAGTCATTACCCAAATCTGATAAAAATGCTTATTGAGTTACTCACTGTGACTTTCACCTTTTTCTACACCCATTAAGCACTTTTTCTTTTAACCCGGATGAATATTCCAAGGAGATTTTAAGGATACTGATGTCACCCTTAGCCAAAATGTCACTTTTCAGGTGGGCATAGTTTTTAATGTAAGAATCGAATTCTGTATTTATTTATTTTGTCCAGACGTCGCGAGCAGGGTTGAAATTTTTTATTGACGAGATTTTAGCAAGTACTGAAATTTTCGCATGTTGTATGAGGTCGGTGAATAAAACATACTCCAATTATATCTTTGCTTTGATCAGCCTGTGTGCTCCTTTGAAGAGATTCTCATGATTTATGATTTAAAACACACGGCCAATATTTCCGAATCAAGGGGGGGACGAGTTGAGAAGCCGTTAGAAATTGAATGTCTCCCCCGGATCCCTACATCATTTCCTAGTAGTTCATTGTGAGCATGTGGCTTGGTAATTGGAAATCAAGTTGTATAGAGTTAAAAGCCACGTGAGCAGCTCTGTGAGGCGCTGTGCGTTGTGGTCAGCAAGCTAACATGCTGACAGCTACTATGGCTGATGTTAACCAAATATGTTAACCATGTTGCCAGTCTAAGTTTCACAAGGTGGCTCTAGCTACTTAAGCACAGATACCTTAAAATGAGCAACATGTCGTGCTTTTGTTGTATTATGGATACAGGGTGTCATATGCAGCTCAACGACTGATGGCACAATTTCTAATTTGTGGTGTTGGGCCAAAAACTCTATACTAAATTTCACTGTAATCTATCCAATGGTTAATGAGGTCTTTATGTATGGACCAAACTGAATGACTTACTGACTGATCAACCAACTGCCAGCATGGCTAGAAGAGAAGAGAGATAGAGGTTGGAAGTGGGTTAGGGTTATGAATTGTTAAGATTGGGTGAGAAAAGGAGAAATTAAAAAGAATAACTGACAGTCCTTAGAATGCATTGAATTTGGCATTGTTGCAGCCTGATTGGCCCACACAGCAGAAGTAGCGAAGTACAAAAAGACTACATATTTATTAATTGGAATATTGTCCTTCAATAGTCTTGTTTACATGTGGCAGCAGGAATCAACATCTCTCAATCTCGAGTTGAACAATAAGAGCATAACAGAATTAGGACACAATTTTTTAAGTGATTGGCTGAGAAGAAGTCACAAATAAAGAGACAAAACTCGCTCTCCATTCATTGCATAGTGTTCGTTTTTTATCAACTTTACAAACTGTGGAGCTTGGTCAGAATAAACTCTTGTCAATTTTACTTGCCAACTACATTAATCCTGATCCTAGAGCTTTCTCTGCACTGTGCTTTGTTTTGGCTTAGAGCTTGGCTGGATCCAAAAGCATCATGATCAGCTGCAACGCTTCACTACGGCCTCCTT
The DNA here is from genome assembly GCF_949316205.1 of Platichthys flesus. Taxonomy (NCBI): domain Eukaryota; kingdom Metazoa; phylum Chordata; class Actinopteri; order Pleuronectiformes; family Pleuronectidae; genus Platichthys; species Platichthys flesus. The sequence goes on along the minus strand of NC_084964.1, from coordinate 10,759,454 downwards.
CCTCGAGGAGCTGTTAACCCACCTGAGAAAGATGGATGTGCTGAGTTTGGCTGAGGAGTCCAAGATCAAGGAGGCCGGCCGGCTGCCGGATCAGGTTAACATGCTCACGACTATTATCACCAGCAAGGAAACCCAAGGCTCTGATGCTCTCCAGGGTTTTATAGAGAGCTCAGACTCCCCTGTGGCTCAGCTCATCGTCAACCACGGTAAGGGGCTTGAAATGGGATTGGATGTTTGCGTTGTTCCAAGTGTATAAGACGTTTAGTTCATGTGGAAGATCAGATCAACGTCTTGGCAAACAATAACATAGTTCATTTTCTTTAACTGCAGATTCCATGGTGAAGGAGCACAAAGAGATGCTTCTACGTCAATATGAGCAGTACAGAGACAGAGATTCAGTCAGCTGCCTCAAACTGAACGTCTCCTCAAGAAGCTTACTTCTGGTCGATGGACTCTCTGACCTCCAGCAAAAGGAACACGACCTAATGCAGGTGGGGGCAGCTCGAGGACGGAAAAGAAATCATCTCAGACAGCTAGGGCTGGCCAAGCTACTGGAGCCCCTGACCCGTGTCAGTTTGCCTCCCAGGGTCTCCCTCACAATTGGGGTTGCTGGTATCGGCAAGACCACCTGGGTCCGACACTTCATTAGACAGTGGAGCCAAGGGGCCATTTCTACAGACGTGAGCTTTGTTTTACCTTTTACCTTTTGTGAACTGAACTCGCTGGAGAAGCTTTCAGCTGAGAAACTGGTGAAAACAGCTTTTCCTCATTTAACTGACCCCGGTCTGGTCCTGACCAGCTCCTGCCGGACACTTCTCATACTTGAAGGCTTGGATGAATTCCGCTGCACTTTAAATTTCTCTGACGCAGCACCCTGCGATGACCCAAAGAAAGAGGTGTCCATTGATGACTTAGTTACTAACATCATCCGGGGGAATCTGCTCCCTGATGTCGCAGTGTGGGTGACTTCCAGGCCAGGAGTGGCCTCACTCGTCCCTGGAGGACTAGTAGACAGGGTGACTGAGATCCCAGGATTTAGCCCCAAGGATATCCAGATCTTCCTGAACCACCACTTCTCTGAGAGGGATTTTGCTACCAAAATATGGGAACACTTGGAGTCCCATAAGATTCTAATGGTGATGTGCTACATACCGTGCATTTGCTGGATAGTAGCCGATACTCTGATGTACATCATGCAGAGTGAAACACAAGAAAGCCTTCCAAGGACTTGCACTGAGCTCTATGCCCACTTCTGTTCCATGAAGGCAGAGGTTGGCGAACCAAGAGGCAGGGAGAATGTCAAATTGGAGCAGCTTCATGGGAGTAATCGTAAACTGCTGGGGAATCTTGGACGACTGGCCTTTTATGGGCTCCTCAAACACAAGTACAGCTTCAGTGAGCAGGACCTCAGGGCCTACGGGATAGATCTACTCTTAACCCAGAGCAGCCTTGGTGCAGGAGTTCTTGTTCGGGAAGAGTCGGCCATATACGTAACCTACCGGTTCACCCATCTGACTCTGCAGGAGTTTCTTGCAGCTACTTTCTACCATGTTTCCTCCAAGCGGGCAATCTTTGACTTGTTCTCGGAAAGCACCATGTCCTGGCCTAAAATTGGTTTCCAGAACCACTTCAGAAGTGCCTTTCAGCATGCACAGCAGGCAGAAGATGGACATTTGGATGTGTTTGTGCGCTTTCTGACAGGCCTGCTGTGCCCAGCGGCACTGAAACCTCTTGCTGGGCTATTGCCCCTCGGGAAAGATGATGGTAACCAAAAGGCCTGGGCCGCGGGCTTTTTGCAAAGCCTCTTGGTCAGTGGCGGTGCGGTGGTATCGCTGCGCACAGTCAACCTGGCTTATTGCTTACAGGAGCTGCAGCATACAGAGCTGCTGCGGAGTGTAGAGGAAGGTTTACGTCTCGGTAGCCTGGCAGGGAAATTAACACGGGCTCACTGTGTTGTGCTGGGATATCTGCTGCACGTGTCTCCAGAGTGCAGTGAGCAAACCAACTTAACAGGCTCTTTGAACTACGCCACGGTGAAATGTTTGCTCCCCCAGCTCCTGTACTGCAGCCACCTCAGGTCAGCTCCCCCGAGCACCGTCCCCAAATAACCTCAAAGTCGGGGGGAAAACTGCAGCATGAAACTTGTATGTGTTTTATTCTTTAACAGGTTAGAGAACAATCACTTCAAAGATGATGTTATGGAATTACTGGGAAGCCTGCTCAGTGCCAAAGACTGCCACATTCAGAGGATCAGGTGACGTGCCACTTACATTTCTACCCATTCTCTTCTTCTAATCCTACAGCCTGTATCAAATGAAATTGCCCGATGGATTATTATTTCGCATCAGCCTTTTCTTTCAAAAGGGCGAAATCGACTGTCAGCGGATGTCATGTGATTGTAGGTGATTGAGGTTGCAATGATGATGAATGTGATTATCATTAATATTATATTCCGTCTGTTATTCGCCCCCCCCCTCAGTTTGGCAGAGAACGTCATCGGCAACAAAGGAGCCAAAGCCCTGAGTCGAGCCCTCCTGGTGAACCGGACTCTTACTTCTCTCAAGTGAGACCTTGTTTGTTTCCGTTGACATTTAATTCATCGCAATGAAATGAACAACCACAGGTTTTTGAGTTCAAAAGAGGAAATCGTGTGCCCACGATTAAAAAATACGTTGCAATTGGTTTGTCACTATATTTGTTAATAATATTACAACATTCATGCCACATATGATTTTACTGCAAGATAAAAATTTTAAACAATAAAGCTGCACAACAGTGTTTCCTTCTAGGTCTGTTTACTCTTACATCTAAGAATGGGAAGACAAAAGAAAGAAAAAATTCATACACATAATTCTTGAGTGGTGTAGTGTTCCTAAGAATTGTTACCTGAATTTCTTTTGAGCCTTTCTTTACACAATAGTGTGTCTATACATTTTTCTGCTTAAAAAAGTAAGACATAAAACAAAAATCCAAACCTCAGAATCGCTTCCATATTTGCATATACATTGTTGTACAGTGTGTTTCCATTACTACCGTACATTGTGAGTCACCTAACCCCCTATTTCTAACTCAGTCTCCGGAACAACAACATCGGCTCTAAAGGTGCAAAGTTCCTGGCAGAAGCTCTGAAAATGAACCAAGTGCTGGTGTCAATCAAGTGAGTGTAATTCCTGTAGATTTGAGTCCATGCACACAACAATCATGCAAACTGCACGTATAACTCTCTCCGATGTCCCCGAACCCCTGACCAGCTTCCAGAACAACTCCATCGAGGAGGAAGGGGCCGAAGCCCTCGCAGAAGTGCTGCAGTGCAACCGCAAACTGGTGTCCCTGAAGTGAGTCCACTTGTTCGCTGCACCTGCTTTGTATCATTATATGTGGAATAATTTGTAAAATGATCTTTGACGCATGTGTCGATTCAGTTTGCGGAAGAATTCAGTCGGAGCGGGAGGAGCCAAACGGATTGCGGAAGCGCTGAAGACAAACCGGACTCTTACCAAACTGATGTAAACTTAGAGTCACACATTCATACCCTTTGCTGATCTTGAATACATAGACAGTATTAAACTGTACTTTACATACTGTTGAGCTGGAATAGTTGTGCAGACATTTTTTATATTCAGTCCAGTGGATTAAGAGTGAAAGCTGCTTTGTTTGCAGTTTGATTTTTACATTACTCTAGCTAGTTTACCACATTTTTCCTCCTCAAGGTCAATGAGTTGATTTTCAATGTGCCTATCGTGTGCTTTTCTCACATCTGCAGACTTTGCAGCAACCAGCTTGGAGATAAAGGAACAATCGCTCTGGCAGAGGCGTTGACACAGAACCACACTCTGCTCTCGCTTCAGTCAGTGTCTCTTATTCAAAAGTCTGCTGCTGTTACATTTCATTTTACAATTCGTTCACACAGAGTGAAACCATGACCCAGTTTGTCTTTCAAACAACATTACAGTCCTGTCTATCTTTCATTCTGCAGACTTCAGAGTAACTCGATCAGCAACCGGGGGATGACTGCCCTGACCAAAGCACTCAGGATGAACCGAGGTCTCGTCTCCTTGAAGTGAGTATGAAAACGGAGAGTTTTGGGATAACCAGGTTAGCTGGTGCCCCCCCCCCCCCCCCCGCCCAATCGTCACACAATGCTGAGCTAAGCTACAACATCATATCAACTACATACACCTTAAAGTGGTATTTACCTTTTCTTTCTCTAAAAGAACAACACACTTTTTTTCCCAAATGTCAAACTAAAGTAAATGTCTGTTCTTGTAAATTAAGATTGTTTGGATACTGTGATTTCTAGAACCCTGTCTTTCTCCTCCCCTGCAATATATATATATATTTTTTTGGTATCTGGATAGTTTAAGGGAGAACTCGATCGGGGTGGAGGGAGCAAAGAACATGGCTCATGCCCTCCATGAAAACAACTCTCTACAGGACCTTGAGTGAGTTACCTCCTTATAAAGTATTCTTAGCAGTATGTGATTTAATTCTCCACAGAGCGATGGTCAAATCAATCGCTCAGGGCTCTTGACGGATGAAAAGCTGCAAATCCTATGATATTATTTGACTCTACCTGTTTATCATTTGAGTTTGCATGTGTCCGTGCCTGTGTGTGTCCCAGTCTCACAGCCAACCTGTTGCATGATGAAGGGGTTCAAGCTATAGCAGGCGCAATCAAGTTCAACCAAGGCCTCACCTCTTTGCAGTAAGTACGCAAGCATGCACAGGAACGCACAAATAGGCCCGCGGGTAGATCAAGCACCACAAACTTTGAGACTGTTACTGAGGATCACGGCAATGATGCCTGAATACAACTAGAGTGACAGTCAGTTTAAAAGCCCAGTCCCTGCTCTGATAGGCCCGCTAGCTCATTTCTTGCCTGCATCACTTCCAGTGCATGCAGGAAATGTGTGGTTATACATTTTGTCAGGGGGTGTGTCAGACTAGACACTAGACGTGTATTATGCAAATGTGTGGAATTGTGATGTTACATGATATCATGATGCAGGAAGTAGTGGGGATGAGGTGTTTCAGGAGCATCAGTCATCCTCTGTGGAGGAGAGGAGCACCCAATTTTACAGGCTTTGTAAAAAAAAACACAACTAAAGGAAAGAGGAAAAATTGTAAGACCATATTAAGTTAAGTTATAGTCATATGAGTATTTATTAAACTCTGTATCCAGTATATTCTATACGTGCAAACCTTATGTGCCTTTCTTTCTCTCTTGACAGTCTCCAGTGGAATTTCATCAAGTCCACTGCCACTAAAGCTCTGGCCCATGCTCTGCTCTCCAATAGCACAATGCAGCTCCTGGAGTAAGTGCAATGGTCCGGGCGTTAGCCATTGTTCAGCTTCATCATCAACCCTGGTTTCGCTCACACACCTCCCCACACACTGTCTGCTCTGCGATTACACTGATCCCCGGCAAGATGTTAAACATTAGTGTGACCCGCCGTGTGTTTATAAGCCACTAAACGGTTGTGTGACATTTCATTCAGTGGTATTGTTATTAACAGTTGCTGTGTGCCTGTGTGTGTTTCCAGTCTGCAGGAGAATTCTATTGGGAACGAAGGCGTCATTTTTCTTGCAGAAGCCCTGAAAACCAACGTGTCTCTCCGTACATTATGGTTGGCATTATAATTTTGTGCAGCTTGACAAGAAAATTGTGCGTCATACTGTGTATCTATTATTTTTCTCACATGTCCCCCTCTTTGTGAGCTTGTCTCTTTAGCATCCAAGGGGTATCAGCAGGCACAAGTGGCGCAATTGCCATGGCAAAGGCTCTGATGACCAATCAGACGCTGCAAACCTTAGAGTGAGTCCAAAGCTCTTTTGTGATTTGACATTTAGAATCTAGATTTGAAATCCCTCCCACTCAAATCTGAAAGTGCTGCTCTTTTCCCTCAGTACAGATGATTATATCCTTGGCACACACTATAAATGTTGTTTCCAACTTTAATTGTAGGAGGAAAAGTTGGCTACTCTGTGATTTAATTTGCTCATAAACTCTTCACCAAGTTTGGTTTGTGGTTTCAACTATTATACTTTCATATTGATTTCACAATATCATATGACATACTGGGAAATCTCAATCTTTCTGGAACTTTACTGAGCCTAGTATTACACTTAGAGAGCACATACTGTAGCTCAACCAAGGATCACACACTGGTTGATTTCACGCAAGATATAATGCCCGATTTTACCCATGAATTATTCTCTGAGAAATTTCAATCTATCTCACAATGTTAAAGAACGTGAACACGAAAGCCGTCTGATGTGCATCTGAACCCAAATTCAGAGGGTTCTTCCAAGACCCTTCCATAAAGGTTTGTCTTAATCTGTCCAGTTGTTTTTGCACAATCCTGCAAACTACCAGACAAACACAAGTAAGCATAACCTCCCTAGTGGTAGTACTACACCAGAACAACACAGTGGAAAACCAGAGAACGCAACAACAGTAAAGAATCATTTAAAAATGATTGGACTGAAACATTTTATCGTGTTGCAAATTTTGAAAAACAGCAACCGAAAGAAAACTGAAGCCCGGCAGAACAGAATCTGACCTAAAACAAGGCTGGGATTCAAACAGCACAAGACAGGTCGCAAGTTCATGGTCTTGGTGAAGAACAGGTTTTGAGCTAGAAAGAAATGTGACACAAAGCAAAAGATAGATCTGTGCTAGAATCCTCGTCCTATATATTTGTCATCTTTATGTCCCCGTAGCAGCTTGGATCGTCTAACCGCTCGGGTCAAGCTGCTGGTGTTAAAAAACACTGTGACACCTGAGGGAACAACAACCGGAGTTTGTGTACCTAATGTTTGCTCACTTTTCCACGCTGTGTTTCAGTTTCCGTGGGAACACTTTGGGGATGGAGGGAGCAAAGGCTCTGGCCAATGCACTGAAAAGCAACAGAAGCCTCAAGTCTCTGAAGTAAGCCCTGATGACAAAGACCTACTACTACCACTACTGCTAACATTGAACCTAATCCAGCATCATGCATTCTGAAAATGAGAGTTGTATACTTGCATCACTGAAGATTAAAGGAAAAAGTCTGTGTGCATCCTCAGCCTGCAGGAGAACTCTCTGGGTATGGATGGAGCCATATTTATCGCTACAGCCTTGAAGGGAAACCACCAAATGACATACATCAAGTGAGTCCCCCTCATAAACAGTGTCCGCTCACATCTCTGCACGTTTAACTGATTGAGATGTTTTGTGTTTCAGAGAGCAGAATTTATTCTTATCAAAACGCCAACCACTGTTTTTTTTATGTTAGTTTGCAGGGAAATGGTATCGGTGAATCTGGAGCGAAGGTCATTTCAGACGCCATCAGAGCCAACGCTCCGGGCTGTGTGGTGGACATCTGAGCCTGGCGGGGGGTCAAACAGCACATGTAGGCTGTGGTGCCATCTACTTTTATCTACTTTTCTAGTTAAACTGTTTTTTTTAGATATATTTTATTATATTTATTATGAAAAATTACAGTTTGTCTTCAAGAGGCTATTTCCATAAATGAGAAATAAGACTTAGCGTGATGAGACGTCGAGCCGCAGCTTGTTTCTATGTACAATGCATTAGAAATGTCTGTACATTTGCTCTATTTGCACAAGAGACTCTGGTGTATAGAAATAAAAATGGCCTTTGCCCATAATATTGTACATTTATTCAAGTTGTTATTTTCTCTTGCCATGGCTGTTTGTGAAGCGCTTCGTAGCTTTGTTGAGATAAGTGCTAGACAAATAAAGTCATTCTTATTATTACAGGACAAAGACGCATCAATATATGGGTTGACAATCCTGCTATATCAAAAGATTATATGGGAGTAGGATATATAGGATATGAAGTGCCTTTGTGATGTTGTATGACAAAAATACAAATTTGTATTTCATGCAACTCAATAGGAAAGGACCTTACTTGTTTGCACCCCTCTTGATAATGTTGGGTGGCATCTTGAAAGACTATAGAAACATGAGGGTCTCTCCTTGTCAAATCCTATTTTCCAATGCAAAAATATATAGTAAAGTATAAAATAAAAGCTCTGTGTGTATGAATGCAAAGTCATCTCCTATTAATAACCCTTTGAACATACTGCACATCCTGCGCCCTCTTCTTTTATTCAGAGAACATAACACACACACAGCATTTCTCAATGCAATAACTCAGAGTACAGATAAATCACAGATGCAAAATGGAAAAAGAAAAACTCTTCTAAGATCATGATATTTTTGTATTATATTATTCTTCTTTACTGATCTAATAAGTCCACCATCTTCCTATTCCGTGTACCGACTGCATATAACTACTTAATAAAGCAATATTCTATTTTAAGGTTGCAATAGACGACATTATGGGATAATTATTGCCTTTGTCCTGAAGAAACATTTTCTTTCCTTAGATTTGTAAATGGATGTAAGTAGGGGAAGATCCGACAAATTAGAAGATCCGGTAATTAGAAAAGGTCCGTTCATGACTAATTATGGCGTACAAGGGTATATGCAACAATAGGAAAAGGAAATTAAAATCCTCCGCTATTCTATCATTTAAACCATGGAAGCTCAGAAACCTAACATATTTATAATGCCAGCATTGGGTTGTGTACTGCTGAAATAGGAACTCAGGACTTTCAAGGCACAAGGCAAAAGACAGGAAGAGCACCACCATCACTTGTGTATGTCGTGCATGTGGTAAATTCAATGTCAGTAAAAGCTGCTTTTTGCGTTTGGACATTACAATAATCTTGGGGTGACGTGATTTTCACATTTTCTGTGGGTTTCATTTTGCCGGAGTGATTTTAAAAGTCCTGATCACCAAAGAAAAAGACAGACATTATAAATCCCAGAGACCTGAGAGGGCGTGATACTTTGCTTTAAGTGCAAAACATCAGGGGCTCTGGGAACATCCATCCAGCATGCAACTATCTGCCTCGAATAAAACATTTTACTAAAGTGCACTGACTGCTTTCCATGACCAACTTTTGTTGCATTATGCAAAGAAGCCAGGATATAAATATAATTCTAAAGATGTGTTCTGGCAGTATTGAACACAGACTAATCTGGTTAACTACAAGGGTTGCACTCCAAGGAAAGCTCAGGGGGGTAAAGCGGGTCGCCCAGCAACCAGAGGGTCGCGGTTTGATCCCAGTCTCAAAGTGCAGATTATTGCGCCATAGTGTGATAACGCATTGATGCACTGTATGAATGTTTGTGTGTGAATGTTGACTGACAAAGCTCATAATCCTCGTCACCCAGGTTACCATCCCTTCATGCTCCGACAGTTCAATTCTCACAGTAAAGTACTCCCTTACACAGCTGTTTTTGTGTAGGTGTGTGTGTGTTTGTGTGTGTGTTCAGGCCACCCATTCTTAATGGACCTGATAATCTCTTGGAGTTGCTAATCAACAGCTTTCCTCGTATGCCATCCATGTTCAATTAACCTCATCAACTGCACGGGAGAATCTCTGGCAGCGGATTGGTGTGTTGTCAAGATCTCGGGAGCTCATCAGTGGAATGAGGGTTATTTGCTCTGTAATCAGTTTGAATGCAGGAAGGCCATGGAGATAGTTCTCCATCTCTCCCACGCAGCCCTCACAGAGTCTCCACCATTTACCTTTGGAAATGTTCAGGTGCACTGGTGATCCCGTAAAGGAGACGCCGGAAGCAGTACCTTCTTTTTACCAAACTCTTGTTCGCTGATACTAAACCCTACTTTACCAGCCTGATTGCTGAAGATGATGGCCGGCACAACCTCATCTTGAGTACCATAGAGCCTGAATGTGTATCTTTTGGCCTTGTGGCTGGTATGTGTAGGAAACTGCCTGCCTGGATTTCTACTTGTATCTTTTTTTTTTGGTCTTCATAGTAAAAAATGTATGTTCTGACTTATTTTTCAAGAAAATCCAAGCCTTCATTCTTAAGTTTGACATGTGAAATACGCGAAAGCAAGTTTTTCTTTTTTAAGATGGTGTTTCCTACAGTGTTTTAATTTTAATATTCTGTACCATGTGCCACGATTGGACATCAAATTCATTACCGATGTGTTGCTCCACTAATGCAGGTATCACTTTGTCTGCCTGCGCTCGAATGAAAGGAGGAAAATATGCCTGTTGAATTGAAATGTGATCGATGGATCTTGATCAAAGATGTGACTTCTCCAAAGGTTTCATGATTTGATGTTTGCATGCGATCAATGGACGCGTATCCAGACGGCGCGAGGACGCACGACTCATTGACAGTTTTCCGTGAGGACAGAGACCTGCAGCACGTGGCGTGGGACAAGGAGGGGATTTTTAAAATGTAAACTACTCTCAGCATCATGAAATTAGATGATGATGATCTGGCACGTGCACGGTGGTCTAGTGGCAGAAACTTGGACTATGGGCAGAGAAGGTCTCTGGTTCAACTCCACGGAGAGACAACAAAAGACAAACATGGATTGATCTGTCCAAAAATCCAAGAGTCTCCCTTCCCTGTCTAGTGCCCCTGAAGCAAGGCACCTTACTCCCCCAACATCTGCTCCCCGAGCGCCATACATGGTCGCTCACTGCTCTGTGTGTCCTGCACCAGATGGGTCAAAAGCAGAGATTAAATTTCCCTACCTGCATGAGTGTGCCTTTGCATGTCTGTAAATGTGTTTAGGACTAATAAATGCATCTTCATCTTAATCTTAGATAGACCCCTAGTGGTGCTCAAGCATTCATCAATATTTAAGAATAAAAATTACTCTCTCTGTCATCAGTTCCTCCGAAATGTGTTTTGATATCTGACAGGGCATTTATTTGAGTTCTTGTGAGAATGTCGCCCCAACATGCTCACAAGCCACCCCCCCCCCTCCCCTCCTCCTCCTCATGCAGCTGCAGACAACCAGGTAATGACGGTGTTTGAGCAATCCTCCGACGTTGTTTGGTCCACAACATTAGCGCCATTGGAAAAATTCCTCGCAACTGGTCCGACGTTTCCTAAAAAATAAACAAACAAAAAACTCACGAAATCCTTGATTTCAAAGCCTTGTCCATCTGTTTACTGACGTTTGTCATGTTTAATGAAGAGAGAGAGAGAGAGAGAGAAGGAGAGCGAGACAGGCAGACATGCAGGCAGACAGACAGACAGAGAATTAAAGGCATTTTTTACTGTTCTACAAGTTAGACAAGTTCACTAGTTTTGTTTCATTTAAAATCGTAATTATTGAAATGAAAGGTAGGTCTTAAGTTGGCCTACATGACAGTCTGGTGAGGTATATTGTGGTGTATTATTAGTGTAATGCTGCTTATGCTTAAAATCTGTCAGAAAACAGTAAAAATGTGTGTGTACTGTGTTGTCAGCTTTATGGAGATTATGTAAGTCACTCTTGATTATTATGCACAACATTGATTTATCTCATTTACAAAATTTGCTGCATAATGCCAAGAAAGGAGAGACTCCATAAGCAGAAGAACAGGGAACTGCAGCAAGCAGCTCAGGGTAGCAGCTCTCTTTTATCTTGGATCAGGCCATCAACTTGTAAAACAGATGAGGGAGAATCAGTAACCCTACCTGGTCCAGGTGAGCCATTATTTATTTTTTCAGTGTTATTATTTTTTATTTCATAACTAATTTTGGCGATGGGTGCCCTTTTTTGGGGTTTGAGCACCTGCCCCCCAAAATGTCTGTGCACGTGCCTGATGATAATGATGAGTGGATAGGTGCGCGCGCGCTGTGTCCCCCGTGGCTCCACGTGCACAGCATCAAACTGCAGGTTCAGGTGCTCAGTGCGTCAGGAAGCGTCGCTCAGGACGGAGCTTCCCCGCTGCTCTCTCCTCCCGATCCTTGATCTGTAAGTCACAACTCTTTCGTTCCTTCTTCTCTGCAGGAGCTGGGCTTTAACCTTAATACATTATAAAATGTGTTTTAAATATTATGCATCCTCTTTCTGAAAGGTTTCTGTGGTGTTTGATTTGCTGTCATTTATTCAGTTTTATCAATGCCATAACATTTTACTGCTCCGTCTCTTATGACACATTTCCTTTTCACTAATTTGTTTTTTAGCTTGTTTTTTTAAGCTTTGGTTTATGTTGCCTCTTGCTGTTCTCCACTTTGTGACGCACACAGAAAAAGAAAAGTTGTAGACGTTGGAAAAAACGGTGTCGTTTTTAGTTATAAAGACAACACACATTGATGTAGATGTGCCTGTGTTAGCCAGTAAGTAATTTGGCCTGATGTTTTAATAACCAACAAGTCATTGGACCAGATGTTTTTTAAAAGCCATTCGGGATATGAAATTAGAATCTTTTGTATCAATTTTAACCAAACTGGTCATGACTGTAAATCACCTAATACTTCTTAAATTTTGATTTTCCCAAGTGTAAATTATCATATGAGTTAGAGAAAATACTCCTGAAAAAGATCTTTGGAGCCTTTTTTGTGCGTTATTGAAGGGCTGTGCAGAAAATGTCTTGGAGTGGGGAACATTTTCTGTAACCGCATACCGAGCCACCTTCTGTTGCAATCGCGATGGTGGGACTTGTTTTCGCTACAGAAGCTTTCAAAGTCCCTTCAGGTGCTTATTGCTGTTGTTGATTCTCCGTCACGCTGTCCTCGATCTGTTCATGTTGTTTGCCTCTCACTTATAATCTGTAATGACTCAGGCAATTTCCTACTAGAAGGCCACCGTTAGAATAAAATAGAACATAATTGAAACCGCCTTGAAGTGAAATAACACTCTCAGGTGAAAGCCACTCGAGCAAATGTTTAGATTTAAGAGCCACATTGAGATTTCACCCTGCATAGAGCCCCCAGGAGGCCACAGTGTGTGGTCAGCATCACACAACAGCAGTGATTAGAATTTGCTGCTGGTCCAGTGAACCCAGGTCTGATTACCCGCACTTGAGAATCAGCGGCCCGCAGCTCAGCTGGGACAACCTTGGTCCTGCATAGACAGACCTATAGTGTGTCTGCACAGCATCTAGACAGTGCTGCAGAAAGTCTGGTCCAGTTGAGGATGAAGGAATTTAGTTGGCAGGAAGATCTTGATATCCTTCAAGTTTGAATTTTAAATTACTATTATTATTACATGTCATTTAGCTGACGCTTTTATCCAAAGAGACTTACACTTTTTAGAACACTCATCATTTTATGAGGGGCCATCTAGGGGTTCAGTATCTTGCCAAGGATACTTAGGCATGCAGATGGGATAGAGTGGGATTCGAACCGGCAACCTTCTTGTTGCAGAGCACCCGCTCTATCCCCTAGGCCACGCTCTCCACTAAATCCAATGTGAGATAGTTAGCCTAAGAGCGTTGAAAAGGAAATTAGAAACACACCAGTGGCTTGTGATAATGATATACTGTATAATAGCTGTAAAGAGAGTATTTTTCACTTGATGCCATCATGTCTAACAGAGTGGGGAGAGCTTCACTTTGGAGGCAGCTCCTGGACGCATAAGGAAGTCAACCCAATGTGGTCTCATTCCTTGGGCCGCCACAGGCGACGACTGTCAAATGCCACCAACAAGGAGAGGAAAATCCAATCAGTGTGTTGAAAGGAGTGGGACCCCTGCAGATGATGGTAGCGTGGGGCCCCTCTGAGCTCGCCCTCATTAGCAATGTGTCCTCAGGTTAAGCTGGTGTGACACGGCATCATATAGGCCACAGTGACAAACCTAAACTATTTCATTTCCTTTGACAAATGGGACAAACTGAAGAAAACGATTTATAATTCTCTCTGTCACGGACTTAAAGATAATTTTGGTTGACAAACAATGGGGACAAAAATGAGGGAAGGCTTTTTAGTGGGAATATGACCATCCTTACCTCCATTAGAATTTGAAAAAAGTATATTATGTATATTGTTTTGTGGTCAGTCTACATTTTGACGGGCTTGCCCTGCACAATTATCAGCCCCCATCCAGACCCTGCTGCTTGGGAGGGATTTTAGGACACATGGGGAAACACCACCGCTGCAAAAGACGAACCCGCAGACGCAGCAGTCATCCCTCTAACACGTTTTTGGAATTGGTGTATTCAGAAGGAAATCCTACAAATCCCCCGAGGGGGTACCGGGTTGAGCGGAACAGGCAAGATCCTCGCCAAGCCTCGTCCAATCACATCGGTCATTACATTTGACTGAGTGCAACCTGTTTTGTTGGTGAAAAATGTACATTCAAGGCAGAGAGCCTGAGAGACAAATCTATACGTGATAATGTTGACTATACAGTATATATATGAGGTAGGTGCAGAGTCGGACACCACAGGGATGTTCTCACATTTGTGCTGCAGGAGCCCTTTGTGGTCCTTTGAACAGTTGAAGCTATTATCAAGTGACTCACAACCTTTTAAAAATCCTGGGAACAACCATGTTCTCTTTCTGCTGTTCTCTTTCTGACAAGGACAAAGGTCGCCTGCAGTGACGGACAGGACACGAGACAAGATGGCATTGACCTGCCTGATATTTCTGCTACTGTCAAAGGTTAGATTTGATAACTTCTTCTGCTTTTCAATTTTCACAGAAAGGTCATCAGCAAGGTTGACTCTTAAAGAAACTCATCTGCAGAACTTTGTATCACCAGGAATTTCTCCAAGGAAGGCTTTGTAAAATGTTTGTCTTGAAAGTGAAGGGACGTTTTCCTTAAGTGTGTTTTTGGATTTGCAGTTTGAGATGTCCAGCGGAAAAATCCTGGAGGAAACTTATCGGAAGTGGATCCAATACAAAGAAGACTGCATGAACATGATATTAAATGAGCCATTGCCTCAAGGTATGAATAAACCTTGTTTGATTACTGACCCATCACGCAAAAGGGAATTTGACAGGAGATCAAACCAGAAAGGGAAAAGGAAACTAGAAAAATTTCAAAGTATGCCATTTTAAATAACATCACTAAGGAAGATCCGTGGCTTTATTGCTGTGGAGCATTAGATTGGTATTCTTCTCATTCTTCCTGTCCTTATTATTCTTTTTTAGTGGGCTCCTTCTGTAACAGGACATTTGACATATACGCCTGTTGGCCAGATAGTCCTGCCGGCTCTGCAGTCAACATCTCGTGTCCTTACTACTTGCCCTGGTATGACCAAGGTGAGTCACACTTTGAATGAGTCTTTGACACAAACTGAAAATCAAGCACATCCTTTTTTCAACGTTTCCTTTCCCTACGTGCTGAAACCATAACCAGTCAATAACCATTACAGTGTTTTCACCTGTCCTCCTGTCCTCCTGCCCTGCACATGCTGTGATTGGCTTCAACCCCCCGTGACCCTAATTAGATAAGCGGGTAATGACTGACATAACATTGCACCGACCGACTGCTTCTCCTCCAGTGTCGCAGGGAGCGGTGCGTCGGAGGTGCGGCTCTGACGGCCACTGGGAGAGAGATGACAGCGGGCAGGTGTGGAGAGACAAGTCCCAGTGTGAGGAGGAGAAGGAGGTCGTGTCTCAGGAGGTGCGGCGAACCAAAATGTCACCAGCTAGACAGTTAACTTGAGGTCACTGTGAGCGTTTGTATCATTCATGTCAAAGAGGACGCAGGTCAACACATCTCAACGGAAAACAGCAAACTCTGAAGTAGCTGGTATAGAATGAGTTTGGAGGCAAAAGAGGTTTGAATTTGATTTTGTACATTTTTTATAGACACACAAGGCCCCAACCTGTATTAGTGGGGAGTCATTCAAAGTTGAACTCAACCATTAGTGAAGTGATGGAGACATATTCAATAAAAAGCTAATTCCAGAGCTTTAAAATCCCGATGGGCATCACTTTGGATTTATCTGCACTTTATATTAGTATATATTAAATATCATTTTTATTAGTATTCTTAATAGTCCTTATATAATTGTTTATGGTGGATTGACAACATGACTTGAATTAAATAATAGTCTGTTTATCCTAAAAATGTTTTGCAAATATTATATCCCAATAAGGTATATTCTTTACTATATATGGTATAGAAGTCAAGTTATTTTATGTGATCTGACATCCCAATATTGACCTGCGTTGATTTGTGTTGACAGCTGTGGTTCAAACAACTGATGGTGAACTTCAGGAATCTGTACACTGTCGGCTATTCCCTGTCCCTCTTCACGCTCATCACAGCTCTTATCATTCTTCTGAGCCTCAGGTGAGTTGTCTTACAACACAAGTGTAATCACGTCTGCTCTCAGACACTCCTGGCATCACTTGACTCATTTCCTGCTCTTTGACGCCAGCAGCGAGAGGCGCTTTCAAGTGAAATGATAATACTTACAAGCTGCAAGTTTAATTCTTAACACAATCACCTGAGCTGCCAAGAGGCTCTGCATTCATAAAAACCAGGTGCTGAAGCAGCTACAGACAATTATATTACTCAGCAAATAGTGAATAGTGATGAAGCAGTAGGGTTTATGGATAACATTGTGATCAAACAGCTGCAGAAATCAAATGCATTTCTGAAAGATGACTGTCTGTATGTGGAACACAAATCAGGACAACCGTTCATCTCATTGGATTCACTCTCTGCACTCTCGAGTTCGGTTTCGATTTGGTCTACAACTAACTGAAAAAAAAGACAACCGTTTAGAACGGGCCCTGCAATGAAAGCAAGAAAAAACTACATACATACAAAGCCATTATATTTATCCATTATTCATATCCCCTGACAGGAAACTGCATTGCTTCAGGAATTACATCCACGCGAACCTTTTCCTCTCCTTCATCCTGCGCGCCTTGTCCGTCATCGTTAAGGACACCATGATAGACCGCCACTGGGGACGAGAAATCATGAAGCAGACCGACGTGAGAGAGATGCTCAGCCACCAGGTCGGTCTGTAGCTAAACACTCAATGTCCTCAGCGGACGTATCATATTTGGAGCCGACACATTCATTTACTTCAATTAGGTCAATTCAAACTTTCGACCACTACGGTAATGTCGCTTTGTATGTGTCCTTTCCCTCCAGGCTGCTATTGGCTGCCGCATAGCCCAGGCGATGATGCAGTACTGTGTCCTGGCCAATCACTTTTGGTTCTTCGGAGAGGCCATCTATCTGTACTCTGTGCTTATAGCATCAGTTTTCATGGACAACAGCAATTATTTGCGTTACATCCTACTTGGCTGGGGTGAGTTCCAATCTCTGTGTGTCCAGATTTACAAACAGCAACGGGTTCTTCTGCAACCTGTTAGCTTTAAAACGCAATTTCCAATTACACCAAAAAAGAGGTATGGAGTATCTCATAATTAAAAAGTAGACACGTTGGAATGGTAGAAACTGCAATAAGGTTCTTTGGCGGTGAAGCAGGCACTTTAAACCCAGTTTTTTTTTTATGGTAAATGGTTTTGTATTTATATAGCGCTTTCCTAGTCTTGATGAACACTCAGAGCGCTTTACAGTGCAGTTTTACATTCACACACACATTCGTACAGTGCATCTATTCGCAGCACTTTGTTAATCTATGGGGGGGTCATTCAGGGTTCAGCATCTTGCCCAAGGACACTTCGGCATGCACATGGGTCAGACTGGGGATCGAACTGCCGACCTTCAGGTTGACCACTCTACCCCTAAGCCACAGCCGCCCACATATATAAATGGGTGCCATGGAAACGTTGAAACACTGTAATTCTCTCAATCATTGTTATTTATGTCTGAAACTTCTTATTGTGAAGTGTGCACAGCCATTACCCTTGCACTCGTTTCCGTCTTCATCTTAGGAACACCGTTTCTATTTGTGGTTCCCTGGGTGGTGATGAAGCTCTTGAAAGAGAACAAAGAGTAAGTGTGTGTGTGCGTGTGTGTGTAGCCTCTCTATGTGCCTGATTTCTTCAGGCCTCTTGCCCCTGTTGTTCTTCATAAGACAATTGGGTGATGATCTGTTGTTTTTTTTCCAAGGTGCTGGGCTCTCAATGAGAACATGGGCTACTGGTGGATCATTCGTTTCCCCATTCTTTTAGCCTCACTCGTAAGAATCGCCTGTGCTAATAATCTACTCCCTATTTTTACTGAATCTCTTGTTTTCTGTCATGATTTACTCCTCTGCTTCATGTTTATGACAGTAAATAACAATATATTTTGCAGCAGATGATAAAAAACAATTCCCCTTTTGCTTTTTCTGATGAATAGATCAACTTTCTGATTTTCATGAAGATCCTGAAAGTCATTTTTTCCAAATTACGAGCCAGCAACCAGACTGGATACTCTGATTTCAAACTTCGGTAAGTGGTCTCATATTTTTCATTATGATATACTCTTGTAGTGCCCTGTTTGGAATGGGCTGATTTCTTGGCCTGTGGTAATGTTTCTCATGAAGTTAAAAAGAATTTGATAATTAAAAAGAAATTATCAAACAGGACATTTTCAAACGCTGCGGTAGTCCGAGAACAGAGAAGAAGAAATGTTCAACTCTGTCACAGTTTGTTCTTTTAATGAACAATTCATATGCCAAGCTGATCAGATGAACGGTTTGTATGTACATTCCACATACATAGACAC
Organism: Platichthys flesus; assembly: GCF_949316205.1. NCBI lineage: Eukaryota > Metazoa > Chordata > Actinopteri > Pleuronectiformes > Pleuronectidae > Platichthys > Platichthys flesus. The sequence goes on along the minus strand of NC_084964.1, from coordinate 10,741,030 downwards.
AGCCAGTAATTTGTGGAATTAGTAGATAGATTATATATTTGTTGAGTAATCTGGTTGTCAAATGCAGCGATGAATTTTGGCAGGAGAAGTCATTTATATGTGCCTGTGTGTATATATATATACAAATATATACTGTTTAGACAAATGCTGTTTGATTTGTCCCTTCAGGCTCGCCAAGGCAACGCTCACCCTCATTCCTCTGTTCGGGATTCATGAGATCATATTCATTTTTGCCACAGATGAGCAGACGTCAGGAGTTTTGCGCTACACCAAGGTTTTCTACACCCTTTTTCTCAATTCATTTCAGGTGGGTTCAGTCGGACAACAATAATAATAGCTTGAAATTATATTGCGCCTTTCAAGAGACCCAAGGAAGCTTTACATTTGTCTGTGGGGACAAAGAGAATTGTTATTTATTATGAGTCAGACAAAGTAGAACGACTTAACTGTCGAGACATTTTGGACATGTTGGAGATGTTGCTGAACGAGACGTTTCTCAAAATCCTCCCTTTTTGCAGGGTTTTCTGGTGGCTGTGCTCTACTGCTATGCCAATAAAGAGGTTTGTTGCCTCATATAATTTCATTTCATTCATCACATTTAATTTATATATATATATAACTTAAATATAAGGTAAGCCACTGATTAGACATTGGCTCATTGATCAATACCACAGTGAATGAAGCTCTTGTTTCCATTAGCTATTCAAGCATCAGATGGGAAAATGTCACAAAATGTCACACTCACTCTGAAAATGTCTGTGGATGCAGGTGAGGACGGAGCTGAGAAGGAAGTTACACAACTGGAGGATACAGGCCAAGAGTTCGTGCTGTGAGAAGTGACTAGACGGGCTCGACACTCGAGATGATACTTTCTCCATCGCCGCGGGGCCAGAGCGCAACAGGTCCTCTGCCATAATGATGAGGGCAATGCCTGATTGTTCACCCACTCCCGACTGTTTCTTAATCTCGGGACAGGAAATTCCGCCAGCGTCCCCACAACCCGATGCATCTCTGCTGCACTATCCATCGGTGGTCGATAGGGAAAACATCCTTCAGCGCAATAACCATGAGGGGACTGGACAGTCTTCTCTGGCCATGCAGGTGTCCTTTCTCATTCACCTTCAGGACCCTGGGGAGTTACTCCCAAATGTTGTAGATACAATATCAGACTGAACACACTGTTGCGTTCACTGTACATTTAAACAATATATGTGGTTTATTGTGATTATGTTAAGATGCTGGTGAGTGTTGAGGAATATTATGTATATTGTATATTTTATCTGTACAGGAGAATAAGAATGCCTGTTTAACTCCACAGACAGTCCCTTCTCTGTCTAAGCAGTACCCAGGTTATAGATAAAGGGCCAACCTAGAGAACATTGTAGTATCTAAGCTTAGGGACTTTCATATCTCACTCAGATGCCCCAGACAGAGAGACACCAACTTCCACTCTTTTGCGTATTTCACCAGTGGCAAGACGAAAGGACACAATGTGATTTAGGAATCTATACTTAAGTGTTAACTATCCGTTAGGATGTGAACACCTACATGCAACATAGAGAGTGGCAGCAATTCTAGTCATTCATGGATGTGCTGTTATAATGGCTGAAGCAAGTAGTATTTAGATTGCACTTACTTATAGCACTTTGTAGTTTTGCTTTTTTTTGAAGAAATTGTACTTTCTTGATTCTTGTTGTTCTGAGTTTGTACCCTCATGGTTGAATGCACTTATTGTAAGTCGCTAAATTAAATGTAATGTGATGTAAAAAAGTAGAGGGAGATATACTGGAATGCTGTGGGAGACATCTTCAGACTTAGGGGTGACAATTGCTCGGTGTTACTCTGTTGGCATTGTTATATCTTTCCACCTTCTTGTCTCCTTGATGTATCAAGTCTACATTAAAATCGTCTGCATAAGACATCAGCTGCTGCCTGAGCTCTCCTTTCACCAGCTTCCAGAAAGCGTCCATAACAGTGAGAAATTGCGAATAAGTGACGTGATCACTTCAAGTAAATCTAGAACAGAAAAATTCAACGGATATTTTTTAAAGGAACTCTACGCATTGTTCTTCTATCAAATAATCATAGACTGTACATAAAGACGAGTGACGCGTCTCCATTTCCACTATTTAGTGAAAACGTCCGGCCACCTGAGCGCCACCATCTTGCTCATTTGGAGCCGGAGTCAGTGCAGAAGTGTTCAGGGGATGGAGCCGCAGTATCGTCGTCAATTAGATGTCAATCATGATGTTTCAGCCTGTTTTTAAAATGTCAACAAACTAATTAAAACCCATCTTACTGGGAAAATAACACTTAGTTTGTATCTCCATCTTGTTGTGATGACACTCATCTAACTTTGTAATGAGTGTCATCACAACAAGATGGAGATACAAACTATCTCAAGGATCATCATAAAGACACACTGTTGACAGTACAATTGTACATTGATCTACATCAATGTTTGTCTTCATTCAAGTTCCAAACATGTTAAAGTATTGTACTGCTTTTCTTTTTCTTGTAAGGTATTTATTATAAGATGTATGATTATAATGAGGTATCAACCTCCCCGAAATCCATATCGCTCAGGCTTGAGGACGTACAAGATTAAACAGTATGGAATGTACTCTAGTAGACTGTGGTATCTAACTAATGTACCATAGTGTGTACGATAATGTGCACAATAGTATTGTTAAAAGCTAGGGTGGAATTTGTGTGCATTATAAATAGAATAAAGTGGCTTCAAAACACTTTTAAATCCTCTCTTTTAATGATTCTACCTCCTTTATTCTGCTTTTTAAAGATTATTTGTAACATGTTGATAAACAGTTTTGAGGGGCTCCCCCTTGGAACTCTTTTGGTTTTTTTTTCTAAAATCTCCACTGGTTTTACTTATTGTATATTTTGCCTGTGTCCACCTGGAGGTCTGGGTCCGGGGGTTTGACCTGCAGCCCTGGGTTCGGGGTGCAGCCAGCAAGCGGCGCTTCAGTCGCTGCTGAGCCGGACATGTCCACGGAGGAATGTATTTAGTGTGACCATCAACGTAAGGGAAGCGGGGTGTAGCCCCTTTAACTATGAGGTGTGTGTGGTATGTGAGATCAGTTGCAAATATCCAAATGTGAAGTAAATCACGGTCAGAACTGGGTGGAGTACAAACTTTGAAAGATAGATTGGACGGAATTAACTCCATTTCCCAGAACTCCCGGGGGAACGAGACGCGCTGACGTCATAAGCACCGTGCCGTCTTTGCGCGTCGTTGGCAACGGCGGCGGCTGGCGCGGGAAATATACGACTGGAGCTGGACGTCAAACCCAAACTGCAGTTTTCCTCGGTGTCAGGGAGAAATGGAGAAGTCCTCTCGCCTCGTAACGATGTAAAACAAATGGTTGAAATGTTGTTTTAACGTCTGCGGAAACGAGAGCGAGCGTTTCGAGGCCATTCACGTGTTTGCTAGCTCACGTCTGTGGATTTTAAACCTGCCCGACACACGTCAACAAGTGGATTTACCTGCCGTGGCTATCAATGGCCTCCAAAGGTAAAGTGACTGTTAAAGGTTTTTAACTAAAGCCATCAGATACGACAACAGAGAGCGAGTGAGAGAGGAGACTGTGACGTGGAAGATGAGTTTACACTGAAGCATTTAACGTGTTGCTGTTGAAGTGTAGCTCACTGTGACTGAAGCCTGTTTGTGACTCTGCAGGTTGGCAGCATCCTTATGTCAACGTATTCAAACATGTCCGAGTTGAAGACTGGAAGAGGTCTGCTAAAGAGGGGGATGTGACAACATACACGGTAACTGTGTGCCACACTGTGCAGCTGTGGGATTTCAAAGTTCAACTTGCAGTAACACCGTAAACTACCCTTTTTAAAGATTCAAGGGTTGGTTCGGTTTCTGTGTTTCATCTTCATGGATTCCAGTAGTGTCCACATTGTCGACTTGGGTGTCTCTGAAGTGAAAATCACGATGACAAATGGGATACCACAACGGCAAATCACAACAACACGACCAAAGTACAATGGCTGATCAAAATGCACAACAGGGTAAAAAAAACAACACAAGAAACCACAAAACACAATGATAAATATGAAAACAACAAAAATGTCGCAAAAACACAATAATTACAAAACACAAGGACAAAGGACCAATAAGAAAACACAGCAACTGAACAAAAAGCACGACAGCCAAACAATGACCCAACAACTTAACTTAACTGCTTCACTTTTGACGGAAAGAGAGAGGTAGCTGCTTGTCGCTGAGTGGACAAACGCACCTGCTATAAGGATGGACACTAGGTTCATCCAATCAGCGTTGTGATTTGCTGTTGTGATTTCCCATTTGTGAAATTTGCCTTTCAGGGCCACCGTAGTCCACTATTATGATTTGGCTAAATAAACAGCTTTTGTCTCAATTCTTTCCAACTTTAAAATCTTGGCAGGGTCCTCATCCCTTCAATGAACTAACTATATAAACAATATATATATATATATATATATCTCCATGACACCCTCTAGGACAAGACGCTGAAATGCTCAGTTTTCAGAATCAGGGGTCCTGTTCCTGCCAACAGTTACATCCTGGTACCCAAAAACACAAACCAGTCTCTGGGGCTGACTGGGCGCTACTTCTACCTTCTGTTCAGACCCATTCCTGGAAAATACTTTGTAGTCCACCTGGATGTTGCCGCAGAGGTATGTATCTTATTGCTTGATTCTGTGCATGCGTACACTGCACGGCTGTTTTCAGGCCTATACAGTGGCCTTTCAGCTCCATAAATGGTCTTTGGTTTGAGTCCCTTTGAGATTATATTGACACACATGATACTGCACTTCATTTTTAAACGCAACGATCCCCAGCTCGGCATTATTAGCTTCTCTTTATAATTCTTTGACATTTCAAAGTTTGTTCTTCTAATGTGTTGACAATGTAGTCGAATAGAAAAGTGGGAGCAAATATTCTCCACAGTCTTTTGTTTACTGTTGAAATGTGTGAAAAAAAGATTCAGTTTAATCTCTTAACTCTTTTTAGAGCTACATTTTTACTCATTCAAGCAGCACTTTCAAGACAGTTTAGGATATGATATTTTTTATTGACTTTTACAACTTTTCAAGCATTTTCTTATTCCTTTTTCTATCTCTTGCTCCCTGCTGTGATGTGTAGGAGGGCCAGGTTGTGCGTATCACCTTTTCAAATATGTTCAAAGAGTTCAAGTCCACAGCGACCTGGCTCCAGTTTCCTTTTCTGTGTGAAGCTGAGAAGGATTCAGTCTATGAGAGCACATCCAAATCTTCAAGACATGGTAAAACACACATGCAACTGTACTTATATGACCATAATCATTTCCTTTTGTTTCATTAGATGCCCTACTAAGAGTCCACTGTACTTTTCTACGTATTGTAACTTATCTTTATGTTTTTTTGGCTCCAGGTTTCGTGGATCCAGCGCCCAATTCAGTGCGCTGGACCTGTCTGATGCTGGATCTGCAGCACACACTCTCCGTCTATGTCAACCGCTACTACAGACACGTGAAGAGCATCAAGCTTTGTGCCAACTTGGCAGTGAAAAACATGTTTACCAGTGACCTGCTGCTAGATCCAGGTGGCTCTATTTTGTGTTTTTTTACAATGTATAAATCTTATACTTGATATTCACACCTCATGTTTTGTGAATGCCACTAATTTGAGGCAATGCCATTTGAAAAATAAAAGAACAAAAACAAATAAGACAAAGTTCTCATCTCTTTGTCCTTTTCTCTCTCAATAGGGGTTTCCTTCAGTGAAGCCAAGCTGATGGGACTGGCCTCTTCTCTGGGAACAGGTCCCATGCCTCGAGACATGTCATTCCCTGTGCCAAAGGGCGGCTCCTGGCATGACCTCTACGACCATATCAAGTACGGTTACCTCATCAGAGAAAGTTCTGAAGTTAACACAAACAGCCTTGTCGCAGGGCTGTCTATTTTAAGACATTAACATCAGCCAGGCTTTTGGAATGTATCTTCATGATGATTTTTTTTTTTTTAAAGCAACAGTCTACTATTGCAAATGAAAGGAAACTACAATTGCCTGCTTTATTGCAGTCTGTTGACATAGACTCTCTTCTTTTCTCCTCCCCTAACAGGTTTCCCTCAGAGGGAACAAAGTTGCCCTTAGACTCCATTCAAAAAGGCAATCCAAGTAGTAAGTCATGAAATATCACCCTGCACCTCACTCTCATCACATGGTATTTAACAATTTGTCTGCCTTGTGTGCGATGCTCTTTACGTCTGACTCCTTTTGCTTTTTAAGATTTTCCTTAAAACATCTGTTTTTCTCCACAAAAATATTTAGCACCAGAAACAATTTTGTTGTCATTCATTTCATTCCACTGTTTCTTTTGAAAAAGCTTTTGGAAATCAATTCTTACAAAGAAAGAAAATTATAATTCATCTTTTTTAGTTCTTGCATGCCCGGTATTAAGGATGAATAACATTCGTGCCCCAATTTTTCACAGGCTGTGTCCTAAGACCGATTAGAGGTGAGGTATCTCGCTGTGTCACCCTCAGCAGACCAGTTCAGGACCGCGTGTCCCTCGTTCAGCAGATCACCACCCCAAAATCAGTAAGCTACAGTACAAGCTTTCATCAAGCCTCTGTGTATTAGCCCAGCTAGATTTGAAATCTGTTAAATAGTAAAATTATGTTATGAAACACTTTTTTTCTCTTAAGATGCTTTGTTTAATTTTCAGTTTTTCCCCCCTCCTGTCTCCTCAGCTGCTGAGGGATCGAACCCCCGTGGTGACTAACATACCAGAGCTTGGTGTAGTCTCCTCTCACCAGAAGGACGACTGGCTTTGCCATAATGATAACCAGCAGCAGCAGGAGTCTGCATGCGACAGTCCACACCAGCTCACATCCAGGTCACCCTGTGATACTGATGACAGTGAAGTCCATGTGTTTGCACACCCTGAGGATGCCTTCAGCAAATACGGGGAGGAAAGTGAAGAAGAGGTGAAGCTTCATATGGACTAGATTGTACTTTCGATTAAACTTAAGTATTGAACTGCGTCCAGATGCAATTGTTTGGTCATTCTTCAGAATTTATGTCTGAAAATTACTCTTATAGAGAAAAGAACAATAATATACCAGATCGCTCTCTCTGGTACATCATTTTCATTATAGTGCATGAGACCACAATGCATCCAATAGAGTTTAGTAACTGCTTTGAAAACACTGTTCACCTTGTCATATTCCCAGGTTGTTTGCAGTTCTCCTCCACATCCTCTTCATTTGTCATCAGCATCTAATGAAGCCAAACAGCAGGTAAGACATGAGAGTTTGTGAGAGGGAAATGAAAACAACTTGAAACATAATTTGTTTGAGAGCTCATTACTAAATATTATAAATCTGCTTTTTTTTCTGCTCTCTTCATTAGAAGCTGCTTCCAGACCCTATTCTCAATCTCAATCGAATCATTGGATTTGGAGGAGGCACTTTTAAATATGTATGCTCATTAAGATCTAAACTATAATAAAAAATAGGCTGGCTTCATCCTGCGGTTATAAACTAGAGGTCTAACATTTGCTTTGTATTCCGTTACAGGCTCTGTGGACCAAATCAGGTGATGCAGTGGTATATCCGTGTCATGCAATCATCGTCTCTATGAAGATTTCCTCAAACCAGCAGAGATTCTTTATTGGCCACACTGATAAGGTAAATGAGTGGTTATATGTTGTGCTAGCCCACACATTGTTTACAATGGCCTCCTATGAAAGGTTCTTTAAATTGTTTAATTCTAGGTCTTGAAGCGTGGTTGCAAGGCAGAGAGAAAGCATTTCCTTCTGCCTTTGTTACAGAAATTAACTTCTTGACATGTGCGTTTTCTCTGTAGGTGTCTGCCCTTGCTTTTAATGGCAACACGACCCTGCTGGCCTCAGCGCAAACTGGTAATCATAGTGTAGTGCGAGTATGGAACTACCACAAAGGAAACTGTCTGGCAATGTTCAGAATTCATGCTCATTCATTATCCTCTCTAAGGTAACCAACTGCGCACGTCATATACATGGTTCATTGACATGTTAAACGCTGTTCGCTCTTTCAAAATGTCTCTTTTGTTCTTTTCTTTCCATTAATACAGCTTCTCAAACATTGGCAGTGTTCTCTGTGGAGTGGGTAAAGACAGTCACAATAAAACAGTAAGACTCATGACTACTCTGACTGACTCATCTAGTTGATATTTCAAATGACTAATAATAACTATAAATTATTGCCCTTAGCTGCAAGCAGACTGTATATATTTGCAGTCCTAATTCTGCACTTCTTAGATGGTGGTGGTGTGGAACACTCAGAATATCACTAAAGGTGGTGAGGTGACCATCTTAGCCAAAGCTCACACCGATGTGGACATTAACACCATGAAGGTCGCCTACTTCGATGATACAAGGTACCCTGGTTTCTGTGTTTAGTCACGGATTGATTGATTGATTCTTTTCAACAAAAATGCAGGTCTCCATCTAATAATAATAATAATAACCCAAATATGTTGAGCACCTTTCATACAAGAAATAGCTAGAAATGAAGGCATGAATCAGCTTTTCAGCATCTGTATAGTTTTATAAATGGCCGAACATTTGCTATGTTTCTTCTACATCATACATACACACTCTACTCTCATTATATAGATGTTATATTTTGCAGAACACATACAGATATAGAAAGGCATTACATTCTGAGTGGACACTTTCTTAATAGAATGAGGTTGTAGTTCTCCAGTGATGACTGATGAGTCGTTACACTCCTAGCCACTCAGTAAATCAGAGAACAGTAACTGAACCATCAAAATGATGAAGAGGAAAGACACAACAACAATAAAAGACTTTGATAAAATCCTAAGCTAACAAGTGGTGAAAGGGATTGTACTACCTAGAGACCTAAACATCTTATTGAATATGAAAATTAGGAATGTTGCATTAGCATTATTTGATTCATGCATGGTGCCTGTGGCAGTTTGCAGTGCCAGCAAGGGCCCTGTGTCGTCTGTTGACTCCCACAGTGCTCACTGGTGATCAGCTATTCACAGAATTCATGATCACCCCTAAACCCTCAGAAAGCTGCAAACAGCCAAATCCCCAGCATCAGTGTTCAGTTCAAAGCTAGATAATGCAGCTTTAAATTATTCTGGATGAACCACTGTTTAAAGGCTTTTTTTGTGTTGAATGTCTGAAGCATAAGACAGAATTGAAGAATCATTCTGAAACTCTTTTTTAAAAAGTGTGCTTTTGCAAAGAGAGTTGTGTCACTTCAGCAGTTTTTTGTAGTAGAAAGAGTAGAACAGAAATAAGCCTCATATTGACTTGTCAGTTATTTAGAATTCTGGGACTAAATGTCAGAGTGTGTTGCTTTTAGGTTGGTGTCGTGTGGTCGTGACAATATTCGTCTGTGGCGAGTACGGAATGGGACGCTGCGCTCCTGTCCAGTAAACCTGGGGGAATACCACTCGATGGACTTCACCGACGTGGCCTTTGAGGAGGGAAACGCCTCCAACCAGCATCCAGATGATCAAACACTGTGAGTGAAAGGTCACTCATCATTGTAATAAATATGAATTTTATCTAGACATTCAGTAATTGGATTTAATAAAAGATGACTCTCTTCCCATAGATTTGCCAGCAGTCGCAGTGGCCATATCTTTGAGGTGGACTACCGCCGCGTAGAAATTAGAAATGTGAGGAGACTGTTGCCTGCACAGCAGCAGCATGCAGGCAACAGAGAGAAAATGACTTTTAACACAGGTGGGTCTGAAATCATTTGGAGCAAGAAACTGTTTATTTCATATTTTGAAGCAGAGCCTTTGAAGACATGAGTGTGGGTGCTTGTGATTCACAGGTCCCGGCATCGCAATCAACAGCATCAGCGTGTCCTCGTCATTCTGTGCCACGGGCTCTGAAGACGGCTTCCTGCGTCTGTGGCCTCTCGATTTTTCTGCCGTCTTCCTGGAGGCTGGTAGGCACAGTGGGGTTAGGCCTGACATTAACCTGCAGCCAACTAACTGTAGGGGATAGTTCACATCCTCATACAAGGCAATCACTGAGACACATGTCATTGTTTCCCAGAGCACGAGGGACCTGTGAGCCTGGTGTCGGTCTCATCGGACAGTCTTCAGGTCCTGGCAGCCACCTCAACCGGTATCCTGGGTTTCCTTGATGTGAGCAGCCACGGGTACAGCACACTGATGAGGTCGCACACAGACACTGTGCTTGGCTTCAGTGTGGACGGCGTCCGTCGGCATCTCACAACTGCCTCTTCCGACGGCACGGTGCGCATTTGGAATATGGACTCCTTACAGCAGGTCAATCCACGTCATATCAATTTCTCTTCCTAATTTCATTGGGGAGGCACTGTCCTTAAGTTTTTTTGAACCAGACATAAAAAGGCTCAAGTCTGTGTACAATGTTCACAATCTCAATTTAGAAAAACAGGAAATGGGTATTCTGTCCTTCTTTTTGTCAGTTTTACTTTCACTGCTGAAGCTAGACCATTTGAGGCTGTTTTTAATCTCTCTTTCTAGTCTAGTTTGTGATTTATAAAAAGAGAGCGATTATAATTGTCTGGTTTTATTGAATAATCCAACCACCAAAGTCCTTGTTCACTCTCTACGACTGAATGTCTTGTTGTCTCCTGTGTTTAGCTGTACGACTTTGTGTCTGAGGACAGCCCCTGTTCAGTGGCCTTCCATCCCAGTGAGCAGGTCTTCTCTTGTGGCTCCAGTTCAGGCGTCATCAGGGTCTTTGACATCTCAAGTGCCAAACTGTTGGCTGAACACAAGTACGTCTGAACTAACTACCTCTTGTGTAATTATATTATTATTATATATTATATAGTATAATATGTTGTGTTATAGTTTACAATGCTTAAAATACATAATAATTGGACTATAACTAGTAAATTGACCTTGATATTAAAGGAAAAAATTTGCAATTATATTTTGATGTAGATAACAGGTACGGTTATGACTGCACTGTCAAATAATATGGGAAATTCTCATCTGTGTTTATGTCATAAGCCTAATATCTGCCACGTGGGTCAGTTTTGGTGCATTTACAGATGAGTCAAGTGCAACAGATACCACTTTAACTGCTGTTAACAAGTGTATCCTTCAAGAGGGTACTGACTGCTTTTGTATTCTTATATCTCAGCATATATGTTGCTGCTTACATACAGTATGTGTGTATATATATATTACAGGCATCACATTGGTGAAGTGGTTGGTCTTGCCTTCTCTCCGGACGGGGAGTACATGTACAGTGCTGACTCTCAAGGCTCTCTTGCACTTTACAACTCCTCTGAGGAAGATCACAATGTCATCAGAGTTGTATGTATGTATACACAGACACACACACACACACCTCAAGATTATTGTAGTAGATCATATGTTACACTGAATCTTACCATAAACCATACATGCAGGCACAGAATAAAATTGAATTAGCTAGCCATCACAATGTGATATTGCTTGAACTGACTTTACTCAAAGGCTCACTAGTTTGAGTTACAGTTAGTTTATCCGAAAGCCGCATTTATCATCATCTTGAGATTCACTCTGTACCTGATTTTCTAGGTAATGTGGTGGCCCGAGGCACGGAGCGCGCTCCAGACGCTCTCACAGTGCGCAGTGACAGCCGCTGTCTGGCTTTTGTCGGTCCCTCCGAGTACATTGTCACTATTGCGGACGCACGGTCTCTGGATGAGGTATCTGCACATTGACGGCTTTCATGCCTAATGAGTAGTGAGGCTGCATCACCCTTCCATTATACGGGTTTCTCTCGTGGGTCCGACTGACACATGTCATCCTTACCCAGTTGCTCCACGTGGATGTGAGTATTTTGGACGTAGAGAGCCCTCGTCTGGATTCTGCACTGAAGGTCTGCTTCTCCCTGGCCTCCACTGAACATCTGCTGGTTGCGACATCTGCTAACAAAATCCTCTGGGTTAGCACTAAGACAGGCCGTCTGCTCCGCGAGGTAACACCACAGATGTTGTGTCTTAAATTATCAGCAAATCATTTTGCAATGTTTTTATTTATTTGCTGAAAGTGTAAAATATTAAGCAGAGGAAGGCATTTAAAAAGTTTCAGTAGAACATGAGATTAGCTGACAGAGATACAGACGGGAAGAAGCTCACAGGGTAGAAGAATGATGAGAACATGTCTGAAGGGAAAGCAACAAGAGACAGAGGGTTTTGATATGACCAGATTGTCTCTACACCATCATTTGATCCGATTTTCAGTTAAATGTCAGAGATTGTTTTCATTTTCCTTTCAGATTTCTAAGGTTCACAAACATCAGATCTCATCCTTGGCTGTGAGTGAGGACAGTCGATTCCTGCTGACTGCAGGACACAAAGCTGTTAAAGTGTGGGATTATAACATGCAGCTCGATATAAACTCACAGGTACTCAACAGTTAGATCCCTTTTAACTTTTACTATTAGTGGCTGTAATGTAACTTATACATTCTCTACAGATTTTTTTATTTTATCAAGTAACTTCTGCAGAAACTATGTTGTGTTTATTTCACTTTCAAGTAGAAGTATTAGAAGGTTATGTGATTTCTGTTGTGACTGAGACGCTTGTTTCTCTGGAGCAGATGTTCATAGGTCACAGTCAGCCTATCTGCCAGGTGAGCTTCACCCCGGACCAAATGGGAGTAGTCTCAGTGGGAGACGCCATATTTCTGTGGGACTTCCTGGCGCATTCTGGTTACTCATTGACTAATCGCCGGTAATAATCTGTTTCACGTTTAAATCTTGTGTTTTACGCTTCATGAGTTTTATTTTTAAGTGTCCAATTCACTCTGTCTTCACTCACAGTTCACCTCTCAGAGTAAACCACACCCCGGCCCCTGAATCAGGTAAATTTACATAGAGGTCATTGAAATGCAAAAATAATAGAGTGCACGTGATCCAAATCTTAGGACTAAATTCAATGTATTTCTTTAATTTGTGTTTTCATGTAACAGTTCATCGAGATGTTGCGGTGAGTGACGTTCAGTTGTCCAATGGGAGGCCTCGACATAAAGCACCCCTCCCTTCCTCACCACCTCCACATCTAGAGATCAGCACAACATACCAAGCTGATGGGGTTGGTAAGTTCTCCCGCTCATGTAAATAGATATGAACATGCGTATATCAAATATTTTAATTGTCTTACTGGTGTTAACCTCAGTACCTCAGCTTTAAGCTAAAAAAGCCAATCCCCAATAGTTGCCTAGCAACACCTTAATTCACTTGCCACACTCTTACTCTGCATGTGTTCGTTGCTATTGACTACAACCAAAGTGTTCTGTAAATGAAGATGTTGATTATAGGGACCTTTTTCTGTGAAACTTTAGTGGTTGGTGGAGGTGTACGACTGTGAGGCTGTAATTGTAGTGGTTCTCTTTTGAAACGTTTGGCTCCTCGTCTCTTTGTGAAGACACCCCAACCCTCACAACTGCTCCAGGCCCGCCCGGGGGTTCAGGTCCGTCATCTGGCCCCAGATCTGCCTCCTCCTTCCTCAAAGTTACAGAGCTGGTCAAAACACCTTCCCTGAATAGCAGCCATAATGACACTAGTAAGTGCTCCCCTACCATACTTAATATTTGCAGTGAACTGACTATTCTCTTTTGCTGTTGTATTTATGTCTTTATGCGTCTTTTTTTTTTTTTTTTTTTTTAAGTTCAGTCAAAAGGCAAGAAGCCAATACGTCCAGATTGTTACAGGCACTTTATCCCACGTTTCAAAAACTCCACTATTTTTCAGGTAAACAACACTTTGTATTATAATGAACTGTAGTCACGGAGTGCTTTGATATTCCTGCTCTCCAGTCTGACAGTTTTCTTGGATTCAGGCGGCTGTGGCTCCCCAACCAGGAGAGGAGGGCATCAAGCTGAAAGCAGTGATTGGCTATAATGGCAATGGCCGTGGCAACATGGTGTGGAGCCCTGACCAAGGTCATTATAATATACTGAAAGTAAAAGTTAAACATTAACAGTAGACTAAAATAAATAATGAACTTTAAAACTGAGGTTGGTGAAAGTTGTTGTCTCTCAATACATTTTTTCTGTAGGTTTATTTGCGTACTCGTGTGGCTGCGTGGTGGTGGTGGAGCACCTTCATACAGGATGTCAGAGACACTTGCAAGGCCACAGTGAGGAGATCTCTTGTCTTGCGATCTCAAATGATGCACAGGTACTTTTATCATAGTTTTTGACTTTTAGTTTGTGTTAGATTCTGTGAACCTAAAGTCACGCTGCTCAGACCAGAGAGAAAGCCAAAAATCAAGTTTGCCATGCGTTTTATGGAATAATGCTTTGCGTCTTGTTATCTCCTGCCCAGAAAATGGCTTCAGCAGCAGGCGGCAGTAACGGCAGCAGAAGCCTTGTCTGCATTTGGGATGTGCAGAATGGAACATGTCATAAAAGCATCTCCTTCCACAGAGGGGCGGTGCAAAGTCTCTGTTTTTCCAGGGACGATCGCTTCTTTCTCTCTGTCGGTCAGTAACATTTGAATTTATACTCTTGGCATAATAACAAATAACAAATGTTGCTACTGTTACTACTATGGGTTTCTTCCCAATTCCCTACAGGAGACTTCTCTGAGCCAGAGCTGGCTCTGTGGAGCACCAAGACCTTCCAGCTGCTGTCCAGCGTGAGCATGTCGGGGCCGATCCATGATGCAGCCTTCAGCCGCTCTGCAGCCGGCCAGCTGGCCTGTGTGGGCAGCCGGGGGTTATACTTCTGCCTCCTCCACACTCATGTGCTGGATGCTGACCTGCAGGTAAAACAGACATTGTGATTTAGGAAGTACTATATCATTTTCAACTGCACATTTAGTGTGTTCTTGTGGGTAATTATTGTACTTGTACACACCCTGGTACATAAGGATTGACCTGTCTTTCACCCTTTCAGGTCCAGAGGGTGAAAGCACCTGCGGAGGTCGGGGATGTGGAGCTGACCGCTCTGTGCTACCACACGGACTCCTTTCTGTTCACTGCCACTAACCGAGGACATGTTTGCGCCTGGGACGTGAACACACAGGATTGCTTTATGACCTGGGAAGCAGATAAGGGAGAGATTGGTACATATTTATGACACATTCTGACCATCTAGTTAGGATAATAATACTTTTAGCTCAAGTTCCCGAAAAATAGACACCAGAATTATTATCTTCTAGTTGCTTGTATTAAATTGTGGAGATGCTTTTTATTTCACTCGGTAAATTAACCTGAATGAGATTGGTGTGGTTTACTGGATTTCAGGAGTGCTGTTGTGTCGAGGGAACCGTCTGTTGACGGGCAGCAACACCCGCTGGTTCCGACTGTGGGAGGTCGAAGCCATTCAGAGCCTGGAGCCCCAGGAACAAGTCTGCCATGTGGAGGACAGGTGTGTATCTTTTTCTTAAGGCTATGTGTATGTTTGATCTCGGCAGTAGACTCTTCACATGGGATGTATACGTTCCTCAGCATGTGGAGCTAGCCACATAGATCAGCCCCGCCCTGCATTTATTGTGGTAGCCTGTGTCTTTTCTTTAGATGGACCACTGTGGTGTTGGAGAAAGAGGTAATGCTGGACGGAACCGTAGTCAGCGCAGCATTTGATAACACAATGGACATGGGCATCATTGGAACCACAGCCGGAACTCTCTGGTACATCAACTGGTCCGATAACAGCAGCATCCGGCTGGTCAGCGGGCACAAGACCAAGGTACCACGGCTCTGTCACCAACCCTGACAAATGCAAAATAACCACATCCAAATGAAAAATAACCTTGTGTCTCCGGGAAAAGCTATGGTATAAGGTTTAAACTTATAACTTATTACAATATATTATTGTTGATGGCTTGGTGGTACACATCTGCCCAAAGACTTGCTAACACATGTTACATGTCTGTCAGAAGCTACAGTTGTGACGTGGAAATGGATGTGATGAGCAAACACAGCATCAATACCTGTTCACAGTTTGTCCTGACAAAATGTCACGTCCTGAACTGAATCTTGTTTACAGCACCCTGTCTGGCTGAATTATTTATGCCATCTATTGTCATCCTCATTTTGATAAAAGAGCTTTAAATGTGTATGCCTCTGTGACAGTGTCAGCCTTGGCATTATGTTTTCAGGTTTCCAACCCTCTGTCTGAATCCCTCAGCTCAGAAAACCTTGTTGGGATTTTTAAAAATGATTTTGGAGGTCAAGGTCAATGTGACCCCAAAACACAACATTTGGGCCATAACTGAATACTTAATAAGCTGATTATGAATTTAACACAAATGTCAAAAAGAAAGAAATGCTCAAGTAATGGCATTATTATAACTTATCAGTTTTAATGTGACATCAAAAAGTTCTTGATATTATTAAACTCTATATCATAGAACACAAGGGGAGATTGTGAACATATTTCTTGCAAATGACATGACCTCTGAGGAATTCTGTTTTTCAGAAGCTTCAGTCGAGTTTCTGATGTTTGCATGATGAGATTTTCTTTCTCAGTGTAACAGCACAGACACGGTGACGTCACACTTTCCTTTTTGCCGCTGTGCAGGTTAATGATGTCTTGTTCAGCCATGACGAGAATCACTTCGCCACCTGCAGTGAGGACGGCAGCGTGAGGGTATGGTCGGTGCCCAGCAACGAACTGGTGGTGCAGTTCCAGGTGCTCAACCAGGTGAGGGGATGCATTTAGGAAATATTCAACCTTAATAGGTGGCTCAGGTCTTGTAGAAATTGAAGGAACGCTGGGGATTTCTAACTGGATATCAGCTGTAAATATGATTTGGGAAATCAGAGAAAGATAAGTTAAAGTAAGTAAGTTAAACGATTAAGATTTATTCCTTTGGCTTTTTAAGTACAGAACTATAAAAATGATAAGCATCCTCCAGGTAATAACGCTTATTACATCAGGAGCATATTTCCTACTTTGTGCAGACGGTTGTAATTATACCCACTGTGCCGGTAATTACATTCACTACACAGCTACTTTCTTTGTTTCTCTGTCAGGCCTGTTGCTGTGTGTGCTGGAGTCCCTCTCTCAGTGAGAACAGTGCATGCGTGGCTGCAGGATACAGTGACGGGACCCTGAGGATCTTCAGACTTGCCTCCTCAGAGATGGAGATGAAGCTGCATCCCCATCACGTTGCTGTCACTGCCATCCAGTACTCGGCTAGTGGTGAGAGAGCAGTTTCACAAAACGTTCATCTGCTGGTATTACTCAGATCAAGACTGTTCCCCGGTCGTCCCTCTCCTGTCTACTTTTTTAAGTGATCACTTCCTGGCTTTAGGCACAATGAGCTGTTCTGATTCAAAAGGTTATCGTCCAATGGTCAAACACAGAGGCTACATCCACGTTAATATATCTTTGTTTTCTGATAAAACCTTGCCTCCCGCGTTTGTAGGCAGCTGTAGATTTACAATTAAAATTCAACTGCATAAAGGCTGCTAGCAAAGACAACAATCTCAGCAATACTATGAAATGGCTTTCCGTGTTTCAATCAATACTAGTATTTAAAGCTGATGCTTTTTTTTTGCTCAGAAGGGTCAGGTGACAGGGACATGACAGACAAGGGTGGGATAAGTCTTGATTGATATGACGCCATCAGGAAGAACATTCTGGTGACTGCATAATTCTTTCTTCTCGTCAGAGTAAGACACAACCCTGGAGTATTCAAACTAAAGCAGTGTTTCCAAATGTTCATGTTTAGGGCTTGACAAACTACTTTGCAGTTTTTAAACAAAAGTGATAGATTTCTGGCAGGCTAAAACTCTTAATTGTAATCACAGTGCAGGATGGGGTACATGTAGTGGTGAGGTGCCCCTGACTTTTGCTATATAGCTTTTAAGCGAAGGAGAGCATGAGCCAGACAAAAGTAAATGTACATTATTAAAGTAATTATCAAGTTGTGGATTTTTTGTTGTTTATGTAGTTTTATTTAATTTAAGTTATTACATTGTTAATGGCAAAGTCTGATCCTGGCATATTATTTGTTAGTGTGGATGTAGCCTTTTAGAAAAATGTATCCATGGTCCAAGAAAGGGGTCATAACAAATTTTTCCTTCAAATTTAAGGACTCATGATCAAGTCCATGTACTGCCAGTGGCATGTCATGTAACATGTGTACATCAAAGCTGCTACGTTTCATCCAGTATCTGTTTTTGGACCCCGACAGGTCATGTGATCCTTTCAGGGGGGAAGAATGGTCTCGTAGCTGTCAGCAGCGCCGTGAATGGAGCGACTATCCAGATCATCAGGGACCACAAAGGAGCTCAGATTAACACCATCCAGTGTGTGACTGAAGAGGTCAGCTCAGTGAGTCATTGAATCAGAGAATGGAGCTTTATCTCAGCTTAATATGACGGCACATTAGAAACTGAACAAAGACTTCAGAAGCATCACACATTAAATGTCTCCTTTAGTTACAATTTCATTCGGTGGAAGATTTGCAGATGAACCTAATTCATAGTAAATTCTTAAATGATCTGTTGCACACTTTGAGTTAGATTTATCAGTAAGAGAAAGTGGCAGAAATATAAGTCTGTTAGAAACGAAACACACTGAAAAATAAATAATGACTGGAATATTTTAGAGGCAGTAAATACATTTATTGTTGTTTTTATTCATAAGTAGGTATATATCAAGATTGTTTTGAAATTATCATTTCAAATCCACTTAAATACACACTTTATACAGTTATTTATACAAAGTTATTCTTTTCATAAGCTCTCCACTGCTACAGTCTACCGGGTTATGGATCTCAAGAAAAGGAAAATGCTCTCCCTGTGGCCTTTTATCACATTTTGTTTCATCAGTATGTCTTTGGAGACTTTTTTCATCTTCTCATCCTTAGTGTAAGAATTTCGCACTGGAAGGAAAGGAGATGTGGTTGACAGCCAGTGCTGACAGACGTGTGAGTGTGTGGGCTGCTGATTGGTTGAAGGACAAGTGTGATCTCATGGACTGGCTGACATTTCCTGCTCCGGCCTATTTGGAGGTACTGGCTGTAGATTAACTGTTGGTACACGGTAATGAATGAAAATGTCTATGCACGTGTACTACACACTAGATTTTTAGCTCTGTTTCATAGTCTATACTCAGTAGAGGACCGTGGAAGATGAGCACTCACTTACCACTGAATGTATGTTTTTTTTTTGGGCTTTTGACATTTTCCAGCATATGTTTTTATCCTGTTTTTAAAATATCTTCACAAGAACATTTAGCTCGGTCATTTTGATATATCTATAAACCATTTTTGTTGCAGGATGACAGCCCACCTCCCAGCCTGGCTGCCTTCTGCCCAACAGACCCTGACCTGGTGGTCTACACAGGCTACGGAGTAGAGAAAGAGTTGTCCTTCTACAGCCTGACTAAAAAACAGGTACTGCAGCTCCCCCTGCTTCATTGTGTGGGTATTTTTCTGGTTAATGTGTGTAATATCATGCAAAATGTATTTGTTTTTCTGCAGATAATAAAAAAGATTGCCCTGCCCCACTGGGCCACATGCTTTGGTCTCTCTAAGTCTCAGCTCATAGCTGTGGGATCAAAAGGTAAACTTGAATTTTAAATGAAAGTGTAATAAAAGTTCCGAGCTCACGTTTAATACATTTCTCACTCTGTGTCTTATCTCTTGCCAGAGCGCGTGTTGAAGTTAATCAAGTCGAGCAGCGGCAGGTTTCAGGACTTCCTGCAGCACAGTGACTCACTGCAGACGTGTCACTTCTCACCCACTGGGACGCTTTTTTTCACAGTGGCTTATAATGAGATCTTGCTGTGGGAGGTGCGGGGCCTCTGAGGGCCTCGGATCTGTTTAATTTAGTCAATTTGCCTAGTTCCAATGTTACATACTGTAATTTTATTCTTCCATAAATATTTCTTTTTGTGAAGTAATTGTGGAGAAGCTTTGTGCCGCGGGTTTTTATTTAATTAAATTAACAGTTTTCTTTTGTATGTGTGGTTTTAGAATAGTTTATTTTTATGAATTGATTATTTTGTTAATTCAGTCATTTCCTATTTTTGACTTTATTTTAGGGTTTTTATGCTGCAGTTTTGTATGTATGAAAACTGACGAGAAATAAATAGTTACTGTTTTTGAGAAGTATTTTTCCTTTTTCGGTTATCACATTACTTCTGCACATTATATCCCTCTCCTTTGGTCTGTTTTCTTGTATGGTTGATTTTGTTTGTTTGTCAGCAGGATTACTCAAAAACTATGTAACAGATTTCTACAAAACTAAGGACACGAAAAGATTCAATCACATTTTGTTGTGGATTTAGCAAAATATGGTGTTTTTTACTGGGAAGTTTTGATGGGAAACAGAATAAGGCCTATTTAGGTAAAGGATATCTGCATATGAGTCATAGTAAATGTATGCAACTAGATTGAATTTAAGTGGAATGTTCATTGTTGGTGTAGGAGTGTGCTCCACTGACTGTTATTGTAGTTAAGATATTTTATAGTTTGAGTACGGTATTTTAGTTTAATCCACACACACAGTGACTAGTGTCGGGGGGGGTGGGATTTTAAGATTCGTTTATTTATACCAAACACATGCACAGACATGCACAACACACTCATGCAATGGTAGGTAAATTTATCCTCTGCATTTAACCCATCTGGTGCAGGACACACAGAGCAGTGAGCAGCCATGTACAGCGCCCGGGGAGCAGATGTTGGGGGAGTAAGGTGCCTTGCTCGGGGGCACTAGACAAGGTAGAGAGAATTGTCTTGGATTTTTGGACAGATCGATTCAGGTTCGTCTTTTGTTGTCTCTCCGTGGAGTCGAACCAGATACATTTTCTGCCAAGTTTCTACCACTAGACCACCGCCTCTCCAAAGAATGGTAAAATGATTAGAGATTCCTACATGCATTAAATCAAAACTTTACAAGGATCTAATAGTTTTAAGTAATATCATGATTGTGTACATTTCAATACATCTGATCGGGAAGCAGCGCCGTGGTTTGTCCTGCAGGGGGCGTCTTTTCACCGTCTCCTCCCTGAACCGGAACAATATGGTTTCACCTTCGCCGTGGAGCGACGGACGCTCACTCGAGCTTTAGCTGGAAAATTTGACTTTCAGATGAGAGATACATGTCCGTGTAGCCCCGCAGCGCGTCTGACTGTTGTCCACACGCAGAGGAAACATGAAGCAGGACGTCAGGATTCTCCTCCTGGGGGAACGTAAGTCACTTCCGCTGTTAGCCGAACACAAGCTAAGAGGCTAGCAAACAATAACCGCCGAAGCTAACGCATTAACTTGGATCCGAGTTGACCAGAGTGTCTCCCGGTGACATGTTGGCTCAGTACACTAGATCAACATACCTACATGTGTTTGCTTCTGTTCAAACCTGCTATTAAAAACCTTTTTTTCTAAGAATCGAAGCACTTTCAAATGTTAGTTTCCGCTCATGCTAGCATAACATAGCTTCGAGTAACTTTGCTCTTAAAGTTGTGAAGGAGTTAAAAGTTTTTGAATGTTATTTTCCGTTTTCTAACTCATGAGCTCAACGTTAAACTGTAGATAATAGTGTTTTTTTATTCTGGCGTTGTGTTACATTTGATAACATCGTGACACCTCTGTTTATTCGGGATGGTCTCACGTCAGTTTCTAGTTTGATCTGTCAGGTGCTAGTCGACACATGGTCAACAGCACAGTAAGCCACCGATCAGCTCAGCCTTTCAGTAGTTACATTATAATAGAGGGAATTAGAAATAGCTTATTATAAACAATATAAAATTAAAACTTTATACATTCAAATGGGACATTAGTGAAGTAACAACTTTAACTGTAGAGTGTGTGTGTGAATAGTTATTGCACCGTGTATCAGTTGCTTCACATTTTTCCAATAAAAGCTGCTGTAAATTGGCCTCATGCCCTGCTAACAAGCAGCGCTGACATGTTAGTTCTGTCATTTCATCATACAAGTCATGTGTGATCCATGTGTCTCCCTGTTGCCCGCTGCTCTCTCATCCTCTTCATATTTTTTCTGATCACAGCCAAGGTGGGGAAGACGTCCCTCATCATGTCCCTGGTCGGAGAGGAGTTCCCAGAAGAGGTAAGTGTCCATCCAGCTGTTTACCACTCGCAATATTTTTGCACAGATTTCTGTTTCTCAAGAGCAGTTGTTCTCAATTTTTTTTTTTAGATTAGATTCAACTTTATTGTCAATGCACAGTACAAGTACTTTAACTGTACTTTAACCTCCTTTTTAAACTCCTTTTTTTGGGAGGTTTGTCAAATTCATTCTCTGCGTGCTCCTGCTGCCTCAAAGCTTTGGAGCAATCTACCTTTTACGCCAAAACACCATTGATAAAGCAATTGTTAAAATTAGAAAAACACATAAATAAAAAATGTGTCATCGGGGTTCAGTTTTTGGTTTTGCTTTGGTTTTTGATTATAACAGATAAGCGTCAACACCAGCTGCCATAGATCATATTACAGCATCACAGGAAACACTGGGATGTGTGCACACAAGTCTTTTTTTGTTAAGGAAGGAGATCACATTAGTATCACTTGTATGCTTCAACAATAATGGCCATTATCGTCATTTGACCATAAATGCCTTCGCTGACGAATGAACGCTGTGCCCTGACAAACTCACAACTGAAAGTTCATTTGTGATGTTGACAGGTTCCCTCGAGAGCTGAGGAAATCACCATCCCTGCTGATGTGACTCCAGAGAAGGTGCCCACACACATAGTGGACTACTCAGGTAACATCACGTGTGGGCTAACCCATACTACTGTCTGTACTGATTGGTCTCCATGCTTGTTGCACGTGTGGGTCTGTGTGACAAATGTTTGTCTTTAACCTCAACAGAAAAAGAGCAGAGTGATAAAGTCCTGAAAGATGAGATCATCAAGGTAAACTCACTTTACTGCACCAACAAACATTCTGTACTTGAAAATCATCCTTTTTTTAACCATCTTCATATTTGTTACTCGTCATAAACAAACTCAAACCACATGAACACAGGGCTTTAATTTAGCTTGAACAACCTTTACTAAGTAAATTCAATATCAAATCTGAGAGGAAAATATGAATACATGTAGTTTCCTGTAAGGGATGTCTGGCACTCTGCAATAAAAATGTTCACTGACATTTTATCAAAGAAAAGCATATTTTTTGAAGGTTTGTTTATTGTAACATACTCATAGAGGACAAGTCCATTACAGTTTTTAAGATGAAATCACACCACGAGCCTGGTCCTTTTCTGCCTCTGGCTCCTTGAACATGCATAAACACTTTTAGATTGTAACAAACACCTGAACCAGTACTTTCTTCTTAGTCTGTGAGTCATTCTTCTTTGTTTGTATTTATAATAATGAAAAATAAGTGCTGTGGATCGACTGAGAAATCGAAAGCTTTATCTTGCAGCTCAGCTTTTCTTATTTACCACAATGATCTGGCACAACGCCAGCATTACTGCTGACACTGCACCTAGCTGGCGCACCATCTCATGCTCTATCTTCCCCTTACTCATGAACACATCTCTGAGATATCTAAACCTTTTCACTTTATTATCAAACATCTTTGTAAACTCTAAGTGTGTACAAACATTTCAATTCTAATAGGTATATTGGGGAATGTCTGATTTTGATAAACGTTTTTCTCATCGCAGGCTAACGTGGTTTGTGTCGTGTATGATGTCACCAATGAGGAAACGATAGAAAAGGTAGTAGCCTCCGGCTTGGTTCACATTGTCTCTTACTTTGTTTTTATATTTACTTAATTAATTTAAAATACATACTACACTGTGTTAAATGCGGCCTCGTGCTTTTCAGATCAGAACGAAATGGATCCCGTTAGTAAACGGAGAAGCAGAAAAGGGGAACAAGTATGTATAAGCTGTCATTGAGTGTGTTTCTTGGGCTTTCTTGTCTCATGGACTTTGCTCTCCTTCCCATTGTTTGCATGTAATGTTGGCAAACTTGGCAGTCGATGTATTCCAGCCTGTTGTAGTGTTGAGTCACCTTGAAAACATCATGTGCTGAGTGAGAACATGTTTTACACAGTAAAACATGTTAACCTGTCTTCACCTGTTTTCTCAGAGTTCCCATCATCCTTGTGGGAAACAAGTCTGATCTGCGCTGCGGGAGCTCAATGGAAACTATCCTCCCCATCATGAACCAGTTCTCTGAGATTGAGACATGTGTCGAGGTACGACTGGAGTCTAGACGTTTCCCCTCCATTCCTTATCTCTGCAGTCTGTATACACCTGCTGACTCTACCTTTGCGATACACGTGTGGTCCCTGGGGTGCACACAAATGTTTACACATGCGCAGACAATCAGCTTTCAGGCTGTGCAGATAATTGTGTCTGAAATATTCCCTCTGCTGGTTTTCTTTTTCAAGTGTTCTGCGAAGAACCTGAAAAACATCTCCGAGCTGTTCTACTATGCACAGAAGGCCGTTCTTCACCCCACTGCTCCTCTTTACGACCCTGAAGACAAACAGGTCAGCCATTTTTTTTTTGTAATGTGATACCAAGTGCTGAGTCTGCCTGTGTGTCTGTTCCGGTCTACTTTGTGTACTGTGTACATCCATAATATTGGGACGTTTTTTGACCTTCAATATTTTCCCACAGCTTAAACCTTTATGTGTCCGAGCCCTCAGCAGAATATTCTACATTTCCGACCAAGACAACGACCGTATCCTCAGTGACGCTGAACTCAACAGATTTCAGGTGCCACTTAAAATCATTTAACGTACTGTTTTCGTGACTATTATGTGAACCAAAAACATTTTGTTTACTATAAAAGTATCATCTTTTTTTGCAGAAATCTTGTTTCGGGAATCCTCTTGCACCTCAAGCCTTAGAAGACGTGAAGACAGTAGTTTGGAAGAACACGAGCGACGGAGTGCAAGACAACGGCCTGACGCTTAATGGTAAAAATCCTCCTTGAATGAGATCATTCAGCTTTAAACCATGTGGCTGCCGAGCCACACTCAACTATAATGATCATGTATTGTTTCTCATCTCTTTCAGGTTTCTTGTTCCTTAATACATTATTTATCCAGAGGGGCCGACATGAAACCACGTGGACCATCCTGAGAAGATTTGGTTATCATGACAACCTTGAGCTGACTGACGATTACCTTTATCCTGAGTAAGCCTGACCATGTCCTGTCTGTCATGACAGCTGCAAAGTTTTGTTTTCTGCAACATGGTGTATTGAAATGATTGAGAGCTTAGGTCCCACGCTGTATATTCTACAGTTTTCCGTCTAAGACTTGCTATTCGTATTATGTGTCTACTTAAATGCCCATGTACTTTAATATCTAATGTTTTATTTGTGTTGTCAGACTACGGGTTCCTGTCGGCTGCACCACAGAGCTCAATCCACTGGGCCACCAGTTCCTCCAGCAGCTGTTTGACAAGTATGATGAAGTGAGTTTCTCGCTGCCTCTGGCCGCATTTTGCACGTGGAATCTAAAGCATGATAGATGTTGGCGTAAATCTTACCGAGGGATGGAGGATGAAAATTGGTCTCTCTTTTGCCTTCGTAGGACAAAGACTCTGCCTTGTCCCCGTCGGAGCTTAAGAACCTGTTCTGTGTATGTCCCTACATGCCGTGGGGGGCCGAGGTCTACATGACTGTGGCGACCACCGATGAGGGCTACATCACCAACAGCGGCTACCTCTGTCAGTGGACGTACGTATCTCCCTCTGTTGTTGATGATGTGGTTGTTAGCGTGTTCTACGTTGACACTGTAATGCATTTAAAGATCACTTATACTCTGCACTTTTAAAAGCCCATGTTCACTATCCCTTCACATGCAGGCTCTCTGCATACCTTGACATCCACCGTTGCCTGGAGCACCTAGGATACCTAGGTTACCCTATCCTCACTGAGCAGCAGTCCCAGACCTCGGCTATCACAGGTGTGTGTGTGTGTGTGTGTGTGTGTGTGTGTGTGTGTGTGTGTGTGTGTGTGTGTGTGTGTGTGTGTGTGTGTGTGTTGTGTGGTGTGTGGTGTGTGGTGTGTGTGTGGTGTGTGTGTGTGGTGTGTGTGAGAGAAGGAAAATTGTAGTTAATCTAGAACAACTTCTTGTAATTACAAATGTTAGGAACATCTATATTTTGAGAGGCACTGTACATCCTCCTTGAACTCCTGGGCACCATAGGAGGATTATCAATCATAATCCAGTTCACTGGAATGTAATAGATTTACATACATGTGCATTTGTCCTTGAGACGTGAGTGAGTAGTTCATTTAACCCGGGGGTCGGCAAATTGCTCGTCTACACTGTCATGCATGCGTGGTTTGAAGTATGATGCATGTTCCACACGTAATACTGAGAGGACGTTTTTATTCTTGGGATGAACAGAGCAGTGATAAATGATTCAATTAGGGATTCATACAATAGCTTATATGAGGAACTGTAGTACCGTGTGTGTGTGTGTATGTGTGTGTGCATGACAGAAGTCTCAGTGCAGCGTGAACTAGTGTGAGGACGGTTGTCCAGGAAAGCTTTGACAAGATTAGAAAGTGTGATGTAATGTGTCGTACTGCTGCTAATCACACACATAACTCTGTCTCTGAGGTCAGAACCCTCAGGTGACCTTACAGGAGGTGTCATCATTTATTGGGTTGTGTTATTTGTTGTTTGTTTTTAATTTTAACCATGTTTGCTGAATCACATTTATTGGGCTGATACATTGGTCTTGAGTAAAATGTTGAGATGGGTTTACAGAATTTGGTACAGTCCAAATCCGTGGCTTGGTTTAAACTTCAATGTTTGAGCCCAGTTCAGTTCACATCACCTGATACCTCTTGGTTATGCCCAAGGGATTGTATTGTCCCTCGTGAGCTAATTAAGTTAGCTTAGACACACACTGTTGTTTACAGAATACATAGCCAAAGTTTAGTCCTAACTTTAAATAGAAAATACCTTTTGAAAATTTACACTGTGTGTCATGGTGGTGAAGTGAAAAAGCGAGTTAAGTAGCATTAGTAAACTAAGCTCAGCAGTCCTGTATCCTTGTAAAAGATTGCAGATGTTAACGTCTTGGTTTCTTCATCACATCACCCTTATTTTCAGATATCCAGATAAAGAGGCCACTGCACACAATGAAGAACTACACAGGCAAACCTTACACTCTCACAGGTGTATTACACACCTGCCGTATATGTGAATTATTATACACTGAATGTTTCTTACAGATCAACTTAACTCATGTTAAAATGATTCAACGTACAGTGCATGTGTCATTTGTTCAATGTTATTAAGTAGCCTTCATCTAAAAGTAAAGCCAGTGACTGTGTTACTGCTCATTTTACTTGTTTTGAGGGAAATCTCTCTTTTCTTACCAACCCAGGTCTTATTTTCACATAATTTGTTTCAATTCGTTTGGTTTATAACCACAACCCACAGGAGAGAACAAACTAATTTGTTGTATGGAGTAGAACAGAAACGGCTCCTTGTATCAGGTTCATCTTTCTCTGCTGGTTGCTGCAGCTACATCCTCCATTAAGGCCATTTTTAATAACAATGTCAGCCTCTCACCTCAGGGCTGTTAATATTGCCTGGAAAATTATTGCCCCGCACTATTCCACATTGTAGGAAACATCACATGTGCTTAATTGACTTAGCAAGTTGGGAAAATTGGTAAATCAAAGACCATTTGTCCATTTTATTATCTGTTGAGTTAAGGCAGGTGTTTCCTTGTGTTTTCTCAGATTCCAATAGGCAGAATCACAGTCCTGCTTGTTTGTGTGATGGGTTTATATTTTTTGTCTGTTCTTGTTTATATGTGCAGTGACACGGGAAAGAGAGGTGGATCTGGAGAAGTGCCAGACCCAGCGGTCAGTGTTTCTCTGCAAGGTGATCGGACCGCGGGGGACGGGCAAGACGGCCTTTCTCCAGGCCTTCGTGGGTCGCAACGTTGAGGTTCGGCACCATCTGCTCGTCTGGAGCTGAAAATGTCAAATGTGTGATTATTGAATTGATGAGCTTTTAATTGCTGCCATCATTAACAGTGAAGCTGAGCTGTAACTGTTTTCCTGTTTTGTTTTCTCTATCTTTTCTATAGAAAACAGGAAATCCCAGCAGTGCCTTCTCCCCCTACGCCATAAACACTGTCCAAGTCAGCAAGCAGGAGAAATACCTTATCGTAAGGAGCTCCCATCATGATCTTCACGATGAATTTTAACGTCTGACCTTGACTAAAGTCTCAGTGCCACACTTTTTAAAAGATCCTTTTTTCCCCCTTCATGCAGCTCAAAGAGGTGGATGTCGAGGCGGAGTTCCTGAAGGAGTCAGACGCCTCCTGTGACGTTGCTTGTCTCATGTATGACACCGGTGACCCACAGTCCTTTGACTATTGTGCCAGTATATACAAGGTCAGTCACGACAAAGGTTACAGATGCATGAAAGGGATACTATCATTGCCCGCAGATTACTAACATTTTTTCCACTGACAGTGAAGCAACATTTGGATCTGTAAATATTACTCTGCAGGAGAAGACACTATTTAATATCACTCAACCAAACATCTTTCGCCACTTGAATAAACAATACAAGTGGTTAAGAGCTCATAAAGGCTTAACAGGGGAAGAGAGTCACAGATGTGGGTTTTGGACGATCTGTTTTCTCTCCACAGTAACAATCTCCAGAAAATAAAATGTGATCAGGATTTTCAGCCTGATAAGTTTGTAGCTGTAAAGCCTAAAACGCATCAAAGCCAACAGAGCTCCTCATAATACAGAAAAATAAACATTATAAATCCAAAACAAATATCTTATAGGGCAACTGATCAGAATGGTCTTGCTTATAATGACTATAAATAAATCATATCTTTTTTTAATCATAAGCGACAGCAGAGATCAAGAAAGTAGCACCAAAAATAACCAACTCATAAGAGAATGAGGAGTAAAAAGTGTTTTGGGTTCAGCTTGTTGTTTACAAGAGGAACAGTATTGTCCTGTTGTTATAAATATTAGTGGATAAAGGGCTCTGGTTTCTTTCTTTACTTGAATATTCTCGGACACTTGACATCCACAGGAAGAAGTAAGAGACCCAACATGAAATCTCAAGAAGGCCTTGAGGGAGTTTCCTCAAATTTGGCAGAAACATTCTCTTTGGTTCGAGTGGTTACTCTCTTGATTTTGGTATCTCAAGGTCACTGTGACCTCACAAAGCGCTGTTGTTTTTCTTGGACATGATACCTTAAGATCAGCTTTAGAAAAGGTCTTAAAATTTGGTACAAACTCTCACTTGAACTCAAAGATAACTGATTTGATTTTGGTGCCTGGATGTCAAAGGTCAAGATCACATTGACCTCATGTAACTGGAAAATATACACAAAAACTGCCCTGGTCGACAGAGGTGTTCAAATGCAGTACAGTAATTCTAGTTATCCCTTTGTTTTTCCTCAGCAACACTACATGGAGAGCAATATCCCATGCGTGTTGGTCGCTTCCAAAGTGGACCTTTCGGAAGTGAAGCAGCTCCACGGGATGACCCCGGCAGAGTTCTGCTATAAACACCGACTGCCTCCACCGCTGCCCTTCTCCAGCCTGTTCCTCGACTCCACCAGCAAGAGCATCTACACCAGGCTTGCCTGGGCAGCGATGTACCCGTACGTTCTAGTGAAACAAATTAGTAAAACATCAGCCATTGGAGAATATTATGTTGAAAACACAGAGCATTCAAACGGGGTATTTTTCAACCTGGACCCTGTGTTTATAAAGCACTTTTTATGGATATTTCATGCACTTCTGCAGTTGCCCCATAAGATTAAATTGTAACCCCTGCCACTGCGCGATCAACTGGACCAATTCAAAAAGGTTCTGTGTGTATCGTCCATTTATACATACAACACATGGTCTAGGTTTAAATATACTAGAATCCCCCTTCTAAGAGTGATAAACAGAGATGTCAGAGAAGCCAAACATATGAAATGTTAATGCTAGTATCTGTGCATTACTTGATGTGACTGACACTTGTTTTTTCCCTCCCACCTCCAGACACCTGAATGGTTCAGACATGAGCAACACATCCTTCTGGCTGCGAGTGGCGCTGGGCTCGGCTGTCGTCGCAGTTCTGGGCTTTGCTATCTACAGAGCCGCTGTGAGACTGAAATGACCCAGAGCCAGCTGAGCTTTTACGTTTTGTTTTGTTTTTCAAAACGATGCACCCTTTATCCATCAAGACCAAACCTCCGAAACCAGATCCAGAGCTGCTGCAGTTTGAATCATTTCACTTTTCACCACGGAGGCTTCCAGGAAAATTGTCATATCTCTGCCCGCCTTTGTCTGACCTCCTCACTTTGTCCTATCCTCAGTCAACAGACCACAGGTGGATCCTAGTGGTCTTATTGTTGTCCTCGATGCTGTGCCCTGCTTTTTCTGCCTTATATTGTCTCAGCAGGACAACATAGGAGTTAGCCTGTCTACGCTCTGTGAATCGAAAAACATAGAACTGCTGCCGTTCATATTCAAAAAGGTGCTTTATGAGAACAGAGGAGTTGGACAAAGACTGTAAAGTCCAGTCTGCGTCCTCTCCCTCAGTTATCTGTAAGGGTTAATGGAGCGATCAGAGAGTTTTATATACATGCAGTGTTTCCTTAGTATGACAGAGAGTTGCCAAATTCACAAGACTGAAGAACCAAAGGGAGCGTGTGAGGCATTTTCAACAGAGAGGACATCCTGATTGGCTGCTGCTGAACCTCCACAGTGAACAACATACACAAGATATTAATTTCTTAGGGGCCAAATAATGAGCAACAATCATGGCATGTTGGTTGCTTCTTGGTCACACCATTTTGCCTGAGAATGAAATGGCTCGAATCTAATTGTTGAAATGTTCCTCTGATCTGCTGCAGCATGGAGAGGTTTCTCTTTGTGCATGAGGGAAAATGGCTGTTAGCAACAAAAAACAAAAATTGCAGGAACGATATTTTCTCCTTAGACGAAGCGAATCTTAAAAATGATAAAAATCTTAAAAGAAAGGATCTGGGCCGATCACTGCTGTCACTCCTTTGTTCATACTGAAATCAATTAATTTTAAACCAGACTGAAGTAGATTTCTTATCTGTTCTGTTTTTCTTTTCTGTTCACATATATCTCACACTGTGCATTCATGTCACATGACCTGCCATTGTGTTGTTCTGTTGCTCAATTTATTTGCTGACTTGCTGTTTCTGCAGCTTTTAAAGATATGACTGTTTCCTCTGCAAGATTGAGATGCTTATTAAAAGACAAGAGCGGGTGGGATCTTCCACCCAAAAGACAAACTAAGAGAGTGTTGAAATTGGAAATGTGTTGTGATTTCTCTGCTGTGTGATCACGTGTTAACTTCATCATTATCACCTTAGTTGAACTGCAGCATCGTAGTGGAATTCATGCTGAATACTTAGATGTGAATTTTTTTTATCCGTCTCTGCCAAAATTATTGTAGGAATTTTTGGAGACATCTTGATGAATTTATCAAGAAAAATGGATTTCTAAAAAAAGAATCCGGTACAGTTAGAGCACTTACATTCATCAAGTGTGTAGAAGCACAGCGGTGCAGCTGGATTCAATTAAAGGCATCCTCTGGACTTTGGCGACTGTATGTGCTCTACTTCGTGTGGTTTATTTAAAAAAATTGAACAATTGGACTACATTTTCCAACCTTAGATACTAAATATTTGCTTTTTCATGATTTAATGCTAATAGTATGAATATTCTACAGCCATGATTTGCAGAGGTATATCTGAAAGTCATGCAGCTAAAATCTCACGTTACAGTTCTCTGTGGAGACACCACCCACTGTTGCTCAACGTGTCCATGCATGTATGGATGCTGCGCGATGACGATTCAGCCCGTAGCTGGTTGTGTGGTATGACTCCACTTGACTTTCAGCTGCTCCGACTCCAGCAGGTCCCCAGTTCACTGCGAGGACTTCCTGCAAGAAGCCGCCAGATGGCAGTATTGACCCTCAGGTGAGAGGCGGTGGGTGTGTCTGGAGAGGACCGGGTCTCATCACTCAAGAACATAGATGCTGGGATTTAGAGTTTAGGTCCCTGGGTTTTTTTACTACTGGTCATGCGTGTAATGA
This sequence comes from Platichthys flesus, assembly GCF_949316205.1. Taxonomy (NCBI): domain Eukaryota; kingdom Metazoa; phylum Chordata; class Actinopteri; order Pleuronectiformes; family Pleuronectidae; genus Platichthys; species Platichthys flesus. The sequence goes on along the minus strand of NC_084964.1, from coordinate 10,708,992 downwards.
TACAAATGTGAGTGGAATTGTTTGCTGAGGCCATAACTCATCTCTTAACTTATATTTATATTTCTATGCTTTACCACAAATAAATTAAACAAATGTAAACCTTATTTGTCCTTAGATTAGTTTAACAGTAAGAAGCACATTCAGACTTCAACTCACTGCTTAACTTGTGAGTATAGCTTAACACTTCAAATAGCATTTAAATCCGGGATATCACCACTTTAAAAGTTGTAATATTTTTGGAAATGTGCCCCTACACAAACCCTACACTCATTTCAAGTGTAATGTCTAGTTTCCTAAAAAAATCTAATTCTAAAAGTCGCATATATAAAGTATGAAACTACTGTAATTAAACTGCTATTAGCCCAGTTATTGTTATAACTTGATGGTATTAAAGGCTCAGTGCTCCCACCTCATAGACAAGTTTAATAAAATGTGTTTTTTGCGGAAGGATAACATCAGATGGCTGTGCATCCTGGCGCGGAACAATACAAACTACGTTACCGTGTAGATCTCAATGAAAGTGCACGTGTAAGCAACGTGTGTGTCTGTTTGTGTGTAAAACTCAAGAGGAGGAGCAGTGCGATCCCTCCGGTCCGCTCCATCACCTTTACGCACGCGTAAAAGGCGCGCAAGAAGTTGACACGACCACTTGGTAGAAGATGACACGGGTTTAATGAGTGGCGGCACAAACAGTCTTTAAAGGTGACTGAACACAGCTGCGGAGGGGGGGGGGGGGGGTGTTATGAGGAAATATACAGCGTGGTGCTTGAATGCCATCTATGGAGCCTTTAGGAAAAATCTCGCTGACGTCCACTGCCTATAGTCTGTACATTGTCATGGCTCAACAATGCGCACTATTCAAACATGTGTATTCGTTGGGACCTCGTGCACTAACAACCAGTCATCAGTTCGACTGTATTTACAATTTCATCTTTTTTGTTTTACCATATCAGCCCAAAAAAAAAAATAGAACACAACCAGATCCTCAGTCTATAGCATCCAAGGATCAGACAGAAAGTAATATCATCATTAATAATAATAATAACAATATTAACGCCAAATAAGAATGGTCACAATTGTTTCTACAGCGTCTTGAAGCTATAGTGCAATGGAGAGAAAACTACTGGTAAAAAGAGCATAAGTTTGCATGGGGACCTTACAAAAATAATACATATAAGAAAACATTTCCTTCAGTATTTACAGTGACTGTTTGTCTCTCTCTCTCTCTCTCTCTCTGTCAGTGTCCTTTCACTTCTTCTTCGCCGTCTTCGCTGCCCTTTTCGCCGGCTTCGTCTTGGGCTTGGCCACTTTCTTCGCCGGCTTCGCCTTGGGCTTGGTCGCCTTGGCTTTCTTTACCGGCGCCTTCTTGGCTTTCACCGGCGTCGCCTTCTTCGCCACCTTCTTCACTTTCTTCGGGGTCGGCTTCTTGGGCTTCTCCGGCGTCTTGACCACCTTCTTGGACTTGACCACCTTCTTGGCCTTGACCGGCTTGGCCACCTTCTTGGCCCGGACCGGCTTCGCGGCCACGACCGCCTTGGGGGTGGGGGGCTTCTTCTTGGTGCCCTCGGATTTGGCGAGCCGGAAGGAGCCGGACGCGCCTGTGCCTTTGGTGTGGATCAGGGTCCCGTTGGCCAGCAGCCTCCTCAGGGCCATCTTGATCTGCATGTCGGCGTTGTCGCTCACCTTGTAGGTCTTCCTCACGTACTTCTGGATGGACTGACGGGACGAACCGTTCCGGCTCTGGTCCTGCAGGATGGCCGCTCCGATCATCTCGGAGTATTTGGGGTGAGACGCGTTCTTCTTGGGCTTCGCCGTCTTTTTGGCTTTGGCCGGAGTCGCGGACGTCTCTGCCATGGTGACTTTTCTTTTTCACTAAGTTGACTCAAAAAGAAAAAGTCCTGGAGATGTAGTCTCAGTCGGGTCCTGTCGGCTGGCAGGGAAACACGAAGGGGGAAGAAAAAACAACCCACAAATAAAGCTTCTCCTCGCTGTAACAAAATACGTCACACCTTTCCTTTATGATTCAAAAAAAGTATTGTTCGGATCGTCCACGCGAAGTGACGCGTCCGTGCCGTGGATCACTTAAGCGTCTTATTCCACAGGCGCTCCAGCGAGCCTATGAAGCCTATCTGCGGACGTGATTGAGAACAGCAACTGCCAGCAGCTGATCTAGCGGACTCCATGGAACTGGCGCCGTCCTGTTTGTGTTTCTTCGCCGGCAAACTCGCGTCAAATGTGGAGCCCACGGCGCCGCACCGGCCCGCGGGACATCGTGGGCCGGTAGCAGGGACATTGGGCTTCACGTGAACACGTCGCTTCCCGTCGGTCGTCGCCGGCGAACAACTTTTATTCCGGGAAAACCGGCCGGAAGGAGCGCGTGTCGCCAACAATTTTACACAATTCGCGTTAAATTGACCCGAACGGACGGGATGTGCAGGCCCGCTACCCCACGCACGTGCACGTCCCATCTATGCTCTTGCGGGTGCGCGGGGTTCGGACGTCGCAAGCGTCCGTTTTCGCTTTTAATACATCGATACGTTTTCCCAACTAACACACTCCGGCCATTGACTTTGAGTGACGTGGTCGAGATTATTTGCTGTTAAACCCGCTATAAATGAAATGTCACCGCATCCGACTCGAGGGTGACACTCGGGATCCCCACGGGGGCTCGTGTGCGTGGGTGTGCGGGGGCTGGGTGTGCGGGGTTTGCCTCTTTTTGGACAGATTTGCTTATAAGTGTCACTATGGCGCTCGCAGCTCGCAGCTCCATTGTCAGGAAAGTTGCCAACACCTCCAAACATCAGGGCTCGTGATCAGGGATGGGGACATTGATCAAAGTGTGCGTGGGACAGGGGTGTGTGGGGGGGCAGATGTGGGTCCAGGTGTGGCTCCAGCTGTGAGGTAAAGGGTGGGGGGGAGCTGCAGCCCAAAGCGCTCCTTGAATGTAGGGCGCAGTGATGGTGCTTTCTTTTGTTCACCAAGTGGCGCATCACCCCGCACGCAGTGACACATCGGACACGCGGGTCTCCTCCGCCACGCGAGGGTCCGAGGCTGCACGAACACCCGCACACAACAAACTTCACCATCAGTCCCCTGCGTGCGGGGTCTCTGTCTTATTTCAATATCGCCTCTGCGTGTCCCTCCCCGCAACGCCATTTTGATTCCTATATAGCTGAAAGACAGCCACTGGAGTGTGTTGTTTTCGTGACCACTTTTTTGTGTTTTGTGAGATGTTTAGTTTGAACTTGTTAATACAAATATGTGTGTCCTGGTCCACGTGAGCAGAGGCCGAGGTGCAGAGACAATCTGCGGGGCAGGGGACAGGCTGCTGTGGACCCACACTGACCATGTCCACTGTTGTTCAAATAACAACATGCACACAAGATCAAAAAATATTACACATCACGTGTTTATTTTTCTGTACAGGCCATTTATTGATAAATCATGTAAATAAGAAAATATAATATTATGATGATAAGTGATGGAAATGTCTGTCCCTCTGTCTCCACCTGTCCTCACAGGGAGTTGATGACTTGAGTGTTTTGTTTGGCGTGTGCATGTGTGTGCGTGTGCGTGCACGCAAGGACAGTGAAGGGAAACGCGGAGGGAGGGGGGGTGAATGAGTGAATGAGAGAGTGAGATATTTTTTTCCCCTGCTTGCTCCACAGTTGAGCAGAAGAGGGAGGGAGGAGTGAATGAAGGGGTGAGTTCTAGTGAAAGGGTGAGGAGGAGGAGAAGAAGGAGGGGGAGGAGGGGGGGGCGATTGTTTTATATCAGAACAGTATTTGGGTTATACATTCAGGTTGTATTGTACAGCACAAATGCATACATGGGTGGGTGGGGGGGGGGTGGAGGTAAGGAGATCTACACTGGCCAAGTGCCTATAAATATTCATTCCGTGCAACAGAGTAAGATGGAGGTGATTCAGATGTGCAGCGCTGCGTGGATTTGATAGAACTGCTCAGTAGGAAGGTCTCTGTAATAACATCATGTGATCACTGGTCAGTGAGGAGCATCTGTGTGGAGTTTCAGCCTGCTCCTCTCTGTCAGTGGAGGCAGCTGAGGATACAGGCTCCGTTGTTATTGTCACCGATGTGCTCGCACTGATGTGTTTTTGTCTTGTGCCCCGTTTAGGAAGCGCTGGAGTTTAGACCACTCCCTTCATCCGCCGACAGAGGGACGTCCTCCACACTCACTGGACCTGCCGAGCCTGCCTCCGTACTCACCACACTACACACTATACACTCACTACACGCTACACACTCACTACACACTTTACACTCACTACACACTATAAACTCACTACACACTACACACTATACACTCACTACACACTTTACACTCACTATGTTCTCACTACACAATACATACACACTATATGCACGCTATATACTCACGTTGTACTCACTACACACTGTATACAAACTATGTACTAACTACACACTGTATATGCGCTATGTACCCAATACACACTATGCACTCACTACATGCTGTAAACTAACTATATACTCACTACACAATACAACCACACTATAAGCACACTATATACACACACTTTATTCTCAAAATATACTCGCAATACACTACATGCTCACTATATACTCAATATACACACACACACTGTATACTCACCACACACTACATGCTCACTATATACTCACTATACACTATATACACACGTTATATACTCATTATATGCGCACTATACTCACTGCATACTCATTATAATCACTATATACTAGCTATATATACACACACAATATACTGACAAATGTATAGTCATTTTTTTAAGACCAAGCAATCAATTAAGAAAATTATAAGCATTAATGAAAAATAATCATCATTTAGTCAATATCCTTATCAATGAATTACATTTTATTAGTTGATTCATATAAAAGTATTGTTCTAAATGAGGAATATCCCTTGTGGTTTATTTCTAAAACTTTCCCTCTCCCAGTGTAATCTTTAGTCATGCCAGTGTCAGAGGTACAAATACATTCAGCTTACATCAGGCGAGCAGACCCAGCGGCCGGTTCGTTTGTCAGAAGTTAAAGTTACCTTCCACGTGTATTTACAGGAGACAGCTACACCCCCACGTCAGGAGGGTTTTACAGTTGCTCCTCTAAATTTATCAGATGCCACTTTGTTATTTTAGTTTCCTAAAACGATCTCAGGCCCCGTCCTGCCTTTGGCCCAAAGCATTCTGGGTAACGTCACCCAACCTTTTTTCGCCTGCAAAGGCCTCACTGTGCTCGGTATCAGGACTGAGGCTCAGCGGGTCCAGAACGGTCCAGCACGTTATCACATCGTGTTACATTGAAAGCATTCTGTCTTTCTGCTCTGCTCTGATTTGATGACTGTGCTGTGCTTAGCTGCTTTGAAAGTCAGATAAGGTTGATTAAATCAAACCTTTCTTATTTACTCATGCTGTGGGTGAAGACCACTTCTTTATTTCAATACTTAAAGCCGTTTATTCAACGTTTTAGGGTATAGTCCACATCCTCAAAATAATAACTTTGGCCCTAAAAGTCTGGTGACATAATCTCTCCTGTCCCAGTAACGTTTAAGGCTTTCTAATGTTTTCTTATACCTAGTGAGTTATTCCCATGGTCAGGCCAAAAACACAAAAATGTACATAACATCGCATAGCTTTGTAATAGTTTTAACTTGAAAATAAATAGGAAGTGGAAACAATTTGGAATTCCGAGCAGTGACACTGTTCAGCGGAAGCCAAACTGACCTGTGTGGCTCTTAGTCACAGTCTCAAAGGATTTCCACGTAGTTACTGTTATAAAAAGAGCATCCCATGAATTTTACTAAACAAAACAGAAAATGAACCCTCCCTGTTCAGACCACATCTTTGTTTTACATTTTAAAAAGTTTATATGCATTTGGCCTCCAACGTTTGGTCTATGTAATGCACCAAATGATGTTTCTCCATTCACCGTAACTCGTTTTCTTGCCAGTGACAGGAAGTCACATTGGTTTCACTTGAGTGAGTCGTTGGGTGAAGCTTGGAGAAGATATACAGAATCACGTGAATAGTTATAGTTTATAGGAACAGTTGTTCTATCTTTCATTGGTAGTTTTATTCTCAGCCTCTGTGCATGTTCCCAGTGCAAGCATTTGAAAAGGAGAAAACGCCTCAAAATCTGCGATGAGCCGGAGCTGAAAGTGAGAACAAGGCCTTGACACAGTGTAAAAACACTTAGCTGGAGTGTGAGTGCAGCTCTGTGGACGCACAGTGCACGTTGGTGTTTGCACGTGTTCGGTTCTCGACAGTTGTTGCAACACTTGGACGCCTGAACAGGTGTCAACGGCCAAGTGCTGCACAGCCGAGCAGGCACAGGCCCCGGGGCTCTGTCCCACACCATGCAGCTCTTTGTGAACGTCCCTCCGTTGATGCGGAGCAGGTATTTACACAATGCCAGCTGTCCGACCACCTTGGCCACGGTGTCGGAGCACCTGTGAGCCGTCAGTCAAACCAGCGGAGATGACTCAAACTGAGGCTTTTGTGAGCTGTTGTCTCTCAGGCCCAAAACATGACACAGCATTTTATCAACAATTGAAAGGTGTTTGTTTGTTTTAACAGACGCGCTCCACTGAAAGAGAATCCATCTGTCAATGGACATTCTGTATTGTAAATAAGCCAGAGTAATTACACGCTTATTGAAGGTCAAAGTCGGGAATCACACGTCCGATTCTTTCCTTTCTGTCCAAGCCGAACCCGCACATGTGGTATATCGACCTGCAGCCCTCACATCTGAATTACCACTGATGCATTGCTCTTGAAGAACGCCACATTTAGCCCTAATCCTGACTTTAACCCTTGCCCCTTTAATACTTGGAGACTAGGGTTGAGTACACAAGGGACACAAGCTGCTGCAACAGGCTGCAGCTACACTACAACCATCTACTTCATGTAGTCTTGTGTTATCTCTTTTTCTTTTTCAAACTGAAGGTATCCTTACATAGTGTCATTGCATCCTTAGTCTTTCGAACCCACGTGGAAACAAACATCTCATGCACAGGCTTGTCCGTCTTTTTACTTTGTCTTCTCTTGTTACGTTAAAACTTACCACATAAGCTGCCAAACAGGGATTTAAAGGTTTTACGGCTCCTGTGTTTTCTTACACGCAAGTTCAAAAAGCAAGGGCACAAGTGTTTGACCTTATCCCCTCATACAGAGGTGACCTCGGGTGTGAGCGGATTTCACCAACAGAGGGCAGTAGTAGCTTAGTATATATGTAAATAACGGTTTTATCTGTGATCCGTATGAGCTCAGGTTTCTTGGTTTAAATGTATCTAGCGCTGCTGCACAAACTGAGGATATATACAGTAATTATGATAGGTATTGATATCAGTGGAATTAGTACATTAAATACTGCCACTAAATATATTATATAATGAGCGTGATCATATTTAGAGTGCAGGACAGACCTTTTGAGGTTAACTCTGAGTGTCCCTTGAGTGGTTTGTTTATGTGGATATCCACTTGCCAAAAGTGTTGCCCTCAGCTCAGGATGCAACTGCAGTTTCGGACAGCAGAGGTCCCCCCCCTCACTTCCACCTGACTGAAACTATACCCACAAACCCCATCACAGAAAGCTGCTCAGAAATCCTCAACCCAACCCAAAGTGACACTGTCACGAAAAGTGACAAAAAAAAAGAAGAGAAATATCAAAATGCGTATTTTACAGAGTTTGGGCTGAAGGAGCAGCTCTCCTATGAATTCACATCTTGGCAGAGTTTAGAGAAGGTGTAATCTATACTTTTATCCATTTCCCCTCCTGCCTTCCCTTTTTGGCTTTAATAATACCCCCCCCCCCCTCCTTTTTTTTTTTAATACCTCCTTCCTCCAACTGGCTCCTTCCCTTCCTTTGCCCCTTCCGCCTCACATCCCCGGGAGATCTTCTAAATGGAGCAGTTTGGACTGAAACTGTGTCAGTCAGTGACCTGATTCATTTTCCTGCTGTCTTTCATCAGGCGGGTGATTCCCTCTATTGCACAATCGCTGCTGCTTGCCATGCAGAGGCCGGGGTGTGAAGTACCATTTATTTTGATTCCCACGATTAGTGGAGGCCGACGGCTTCCAGAGATCCACAGGAGCAACTCGTCTTCCTTTATTTATGACAGAGCAGATCAGATACTGTCACTCAGGGATCCTGCACATTGACAACATGCGGATTATTACTAATTCTATCCCTCAAACTAGTTGAGATATTACATGAAATATTGTTCCCTCTGGTCCTGAGCTCTCGGACTGTAGCTTTTATTTTTTCATTCTCAGCTTGATTCACTTTACAAACTTACTCTCTCTCTCTTTTGGGAGTTGGTAGAAAGCTCGGTTGGCTTTCCCAGCATGCACTGGGACATCTCACTTGGATGTGAAACATTCTCAGACACTGATGTCCCTCCGGTTCATGATTTCATGTGGTAATTTCTGCTTATTTCCTTATTCTTCTTTGAGAGAATTATCTTGCTCTTGCTTTAAGGTCGTATATTTTTCTGAATATACGGTTCATCAAGATTCACAATAGCTAAATTTATGACAATATATCATTTCAGTGCATCTATGTGTGAGATATTGATTCATCGATTGGATCCTTTAAACTTCTTGCAGCAAATGGTTGCCAACGTTTCCTCTCTACTTTGTCCAAGCTGCCATTTTCTATAGAGTTTTCTGGAAAAAAAAAAGAATCTCCCTAGTGAAACTTAACAAGTAACATCAATACAAACAGAACAGCTGTTCACAGTGCAGCGAACAACGAAAATCTAATTTTATTATTACTCTCAGTCTACTTTCAGAGAATCACCTTTGTAGCCAATATAAAAACAAATCCCTATTGAATGATTTCTTACTTTGATTTTTCTTTAAATTACAATAAATTACATATTTTACTGTGAAGCAGACGTGTCACAACTATCATCTTTATTTATCCCAGATACTGTGAAATGAAGCTAAAAAGGAGGTGATAATTAGATACGATACAACTAGATTAAACGATACCAAATTATACGATTATCTTTTATTATTGCCTTATTGCACATGTATGATATTGAAATTGTACATTTTGCTGCACTTTGCGATATTTTGTCAGAGCAGAAATTCAAATCAGAATAACAAACAAAAACTGTATTTCCTTCGTTTGTAGTCGGTGCCCAAAAGACGACTGAATTTAGTCAAACTTCCGATGGACTGAAGTTTTAGTGCATTATAATTGCAAAATAAATAAATAATAAAAAATCCTGGTTTGAAGTTAATCTCGGTCGGTGCAGCCCATCCTAACGGCTCAGAGCTGGAGCACAAATCCCTGCACTGTGCAATCACAGACAGTATGTGGCGTTTATAAGAAGTCTGTTCTATAAATAGCCCCGCGCTCTCTCCTTGCTTAAACCCCTGGTATAGCCTGTGTGTAAGTAAAACACACCCGATCCAGACCTCGGAGGGGTTGTGTTTACAGCCCACAACCCTGCTCACCCTGACACAGAGAGATAAACACCTGCCTTATGGACCTGGAGGTCATTAAGCTGGTGTGGAAGAGAGCAGCCCGGTGGTCTAATTAATGTGCCTCCCTGAAAAGGCCTTGTTATTCCAGAGACAGGCGTTTTGTCTGCCGCTCTCGGGCCTCGTTAAAGAGGGAGCAGGCCGCTCCGAGCTCGCCCCGCCGCCTGCGTGCATCCAACGGGACGTGAAGGGTTCACTTAGGCTCAGGAAAGACCCTCCGGCGGAGGACTGCAGGCTTATCGCGCTCCGTCAGTCATCTGTATAATGTCACTGGGTGGCAGTGTAATGGAAACAATAACACTGGCATGATCCTTGGTGGGGCTGGGAGCCTAAATGCCCTTTTGTTCATATACTTTGGAATGTGGTTTACCTCTGTCTATAGTGCTATATCCTTCATGCTTTTTTATTTTATAACATATTTAAGATTAGTGTTACGTAAATCTACATATGTCGGCTTTCATTATGACAGAGCTGAGGTTGTGTAGTGCTGATGTTAATTCATTCACTTTCAGTTTTTAACACGAAACGATATGACCCTGTGTGGTTTGTCTTCTGCTTTGTTCTCACTTGATTTCTTTCTTTCTTTTTAACTCATGGTCTGTCATTGTTTGATGGGAGACTTGAGGTTACCAAGGAAACAGTCGGATCCAGCTCCATTACTCGCTGCGCCTTCAATCCAACTCATTTATTGCCGCGTGGAAATCCTCCAGCTCTGACCTTATAATTCCATTTGTCCTATTCATGTGCAGTATACTGGAGGCTGACTGACTCCTCACGTTGATTAGAGGAAGGACAAAGGACTCCACGGAATGACTGGAGTCGTCCCTCGCAGGAAAGTCGAGTTGTTTCATGGAGTTGGTCGTCACAATGGTTTTTGTTTAAACGAGAGTGTGTCAGATGGAAGGTGACAAAGGAAGCCTGGGAGCTCTGCCATGTTCAAGGTGGCCGAGGCCCAATCCACGAGGATAAATGCAGCAGTTACCCACGGCTTCATATGGACAGAAGCCGTGAACTGAGCCAATAAAACATCGGACGCATTTCAAATAATACTTCTCACACTGAAGTGATTTACAGCCTTTCTTGCCTATGAGAGATAACCGAGTGTAACCACACAGGTCTGAAGAAATAACGGCCATGCTTCATACTGATGTTTCTGTCTTTACTTGAACTGACACTGACAGCGAAGGGAAAAAAGACACACACGAGTTTTAAGATGCACATTTCCCTATCTTTTCAAGGAACTGCCGAAATGCACGCACACAACAGAAAACAACTGAAATCAAATAAAATGCAGAAAATTTGCCGAATCGAAATCCCACTGGAATCCCGCTATCCAACCATCGCAGACAGAGTTAATACATAGATTTACATCTTTATTGAAACTTTTATTAATTACACTTTGAATTACTTGGATTAAAATGTACTTTGTTGTAAAGCTGATTGTACTCACAATTTCTCCGGGACCCTAATCAAGGGAGATGACTGGTGCAGTCTGCTTTAAACCAGACTTACCTCCGTAGACCAGACAGTGTGTTTACGGCTAAATGTGAGGGTGACTACATATTGGCTGGAATGAGGTTGGTTATAGAATATATATTACATGTTGTATGTTATATTACATCTTAAATGCATGTGTTCATTTTCATGTGACACCACATTGAAATACAGGTTGAGAGTCTACACATCAGGTGCAGTCATGGTTCTTAGACAGACAGAGGCAGTGTTTGACACAGAGCCCCCCCCCCCCTGCACATCACCACGTCTCGACTCTGACGACGTCTCCAGCTCCATTCACCTGCAGGGCATTTAGCGCTGATTCACTTTTTATTCTATATATATATATGAGTGAAGCATTACGTGCCCTGGCTGCTCCCCCCCCCCCCCCCCCCCCCCCCCGCCTTATCGCCATCGTCCTGAGGAGGAGGGGGTCACTGCGGATTTGTGCAGAAAGGAATCACCTTTAAAAAGGGGATCTGAGGGAAATAATGCACACGCAGCCCCTGCCTGCAATGTGCTTTCCTCACTTGACCCTCATGGTCTGCTCCCTGTATGCAAGTGCACCGGAATACCAGATATATAAAGACTCATCGTCCGGGTGATGCACGGTTACATTGAGGATTCTGGTGCCGTGTGGTTGTGTTTAGGTGGTGTTGCTCACTGGAGGATCAGCGAGCCATCCAAAACAGACTAATTCAATTGAATGTTTTAGCGTGTGTGTGGTGGGGGGTTGGCTGTGCAGCAGTGCAGACAATGTGCTAATGTGCCAGTGGATATAATTAGCACGGCGGAGATGTTAAAGGATGCAAAACAAGTTTCCTCTTGGTGGTGGAGGTGGTGATCATCATTAGCCGTGTTACTTTGTCTTTCATGCCACTCATCCTCTTTGGGCAAGATGAATACGGTGAGAGCATGCTTGGGTTTTTACTTGGCCTGTGTTAGTAGCTTTTGTTTACAGCTTTTGTGTGTGTGTGTGTGTGTGTGTGTGTGTGTGTGTGTGTGTGTCAGTAACAGACCACACTAGGCTGTGCAAGAGGGAGGGTCTGCTCCAGTAGTAATAGCAGAGCCGCAGTGGTGCCCATCCCCTGCTCCATCCCTGAGATGTAGTGAGGAGAGGAGCCGCAGCCCCTGGCCACTCCTCCCTGTTCTGTAATTGGAAGAGTGAGGCCACCTCCCTCCCCTTCCTCATTGGTATGCAGTGTGCATTGCAGTGGGCGTGCGTGCGTGCATGTGTGTGTGTACGAGGAGAGAGAGAGAGAGAGAGAGCGAGAGAGAGAGAGAGAGAGAGGTAGCAGTCAGTGCAATGGGATAGAGGAGAGCGAGGAGGAGGAGGAATGAGTGAATGAGAAGTGGCTGGATCTGCCTCGCCTGCACGCCTGTCGTCTGCTGCTGAAGCTGGCCACCACCACCGTCACCATCCGCTCTCTCTCAGCACCGGTTCTTCCTCCAGCATCATCGCCACCACCTGCAACGGAACAAAAAAAAAAGGATACAGGGGGGCCGAGCTCGCCACGCGTTCTCCATCCATCCATCACCAGGAGGGACGCAGCAGCAGCAGCAGCATCAGCATCAGCAGCAGCAGGAGGAGGAGGAGGAGGAGGGGGCCTGACTCGTACAATTTAGGCACCAGCTGCTACCTCAGCCGAATCCCCCTGCACCTTACCCCACATCCTCGCCCACCACCACTCGCTCCCCTCCCGCTCCTCCCTATGCCCTTGTCCTCGGCGGCTCCTCTCACCTCCCTGGCCAGTATATGGATAGAAGCTCCCTGTTTCAGCTCATACAAGAGCAGGTAAGCATCCCCAGCGTTTCTATGGTTACAGGGGGCTTCCTGCATGGCCCACCTCGACCGTCTACCCATTGAGGATGGAGCCGTGCGGAGGCTGCACGGGAGCTGGTGTCAGGGTGGATTGAGCAGGGGCTGGAAACCAGAGACGGATGCGAGCCTCATGGAACCATGTGCCCCCCCCCCCCCCCCGAGCCACAAGCAGGAGGCTGGGCATCGTGTCACGGTTAATGGAAGGGGTTATTAAAGGGAGGGCTGTGTGAGCAAATAGGAGGATGAATGTATGGATGGACGTGTTATTTATATTTTCTTTATGAAATGTAAGTTAAGACTGATAGTAGGGGCTGAAACGAGAGATGGTTGCAAGCGTCTTGGAGCCATGTGGTCCCCCAGAGAGTGTGAGGTCGGATCCTCAGCAGGAGGTTCAGCGTCACATCACGGCTTATGGGAAGTGGTGATTGGTGGGAGGACTGTGTGAGCAACGATAGGGATGGATAAATGAATGGATGTATGAGGACTAAATATTTGTATTATCTAATTTAAGAATACAGTGAAGATATTGAATACAGTGAAAATCATTAGGACTGATGGATACAAAGATCATGGAGCCATGTGGGGCCAAAGTGCCACAGCAGCTGCAGAACAGTACATTGTGCAAAAAAAACTACATGTCGTGCAAGACTCAGAATAATAATGCAGAATAAAAGTGAGTTGAACATTGCACTTGGCCTAAAAACACTTAAAAAATACATAACACTAAAGGGATATAATGCATGAAAGATGAAAAACTGAACTGGCATTAAAGCCTGAAAACCAGAGGCTATTGAGATACAAGGCTGAATCAACATGTTTCCTTATCGAGTGGTGTGATGGACAGTGGGATGAATGAGAGCTGGAGGCGGTTGGTCTCACACTCACAGGCCCTGTAACGTCTGCCTGAAGGGAGCCGGTGAGATTAAGAGAATGGAATGTGTGTCGGGTCGTTAAGGATCCTGAAGGGAAGGAAAGTCCCTGTTGCTCATCACCTTCATAGCCGTTTTGACCATGTTCTCGATCTAAAGGAAGGAATGATTGTGAGCAAACAAGATGGATCTATGAATGGGTGGACCAAAGGTTTTGTAAAAAATCATGCTATTGTTAGAATTGATGGCAGGGGCTGAATCAAGCTTCATGGAGCCATGTGGGTCCGTCAAGAACATGAAGTCGGATCCTCAGGAGGAGTTGAAGACGCTTGTCAAACATGCATGTCATGGTTTGTGGAAGGACTGATTGCTGGAGCGAGAGCTGCATGAGCAAAAAGAAGCATGGATGTATGAATGTATGTATGTGTGGGTTAAAAATAAAGTACAAATCATGAAATAGGGTTAAAAGCAGGGGCTGAAACGAGAGATGGATGCAAGCATCATGGAGAAATGTGAGGGGCCCCCCCTTGAGCCACGAGCAGGAGGCTGGGCCCCCGTCACGGTTTATGAAAGGGTTAACTGGGTTGTGTGAGTACGAGCAAGGATGGATCTGTGAATGGATGTATAGATCCATCGTTCTTTAAAGAATAAAGTAAAAAATCCCAAATCATCATGATCATTTAGCTGCTGCAGTAGTGTTTGCGGCAGAAATGCTGCGTGCGTCTGTGTGTGTTGTGTGTGTGTGTGTGTGTGTGTGTGTGTGTGTGTGTGTGTGTGTGTGTGTATGTGTGTGTGTGTGTCTCTGTCTCTACCTGCAGAGGTTTGTCCTGATGAATGCATTTGTTTACTCGCCCCAGTCATGCGTTTTTTCCCCTTCAGAATAGAAGCTGTGATTTGGCTTTAAACTTCCCCCCCCCCATTTTCCAGCTCTGTCATTGACGACGACTGCCAGAACAAACATTGTGTTGGTGGCCATATTTAGGCCATGCAGGGGAAAAATGTTCCACTTGGCATCTGGTTTCTTAGGAGTCGTCGACCCCAGTGCTGCTGCTCCACCGCCCAATCAGATCTCTGTTTGAATTTAGCTCTGGTCTACCGTCTCCAAAATTAACCAACCAAACTGGATTTGATGGTTTGATTGTAGCCAGAGAGCATGTGTGTATTTGGGTTGTGCCTCCCAAAGACACATGATAATGTGTGTGTGTGTGTGTGTATGTTTCCATATGTATTGCATGTGTGGTATTTAACCCTTTCCTCTCCAGCTCTGTTTCTGAATGGGCCCGTTGGGATTTGGGTTTGATTGACAGATAGATTGGGCAATCATTCTGTCCAAGGGGGAGAAATTGATTATGTGCTGCAGGGTTTAGGGGTCACGAGTGGCCCATCAGCAACACATTGATCAACAGCCCCAACAGCCTTGGGGGGACGTCTGTGTATGTGTGTGTGTGTGTGTGTGTGTGTGCGTTTGTGTGTGCGCACGGCAGCGTTTTTTATTTTATGAATGTGTGAGGATGCCCGTGTGGGTTGTGTGAGAAAATGCTCCGTGGTCACACCAGTGAGTCATTTGCCGTAAGCACTTCAGTGGTAACAACTGCAGCGCTTAGTGGTTCATCCACAACCCGTATTCCTTCTCAGACATGTTTTCAAATGCAGTATCAAAGCGGCTGACTCATCCATGTCAATATTCATTTTTAATGCTGCAGGTTGTTGGGCTGGAGATGAAGCCAATATTTCCACACCGTAAACGCCTGGTTGTTTTTATTGATTGTGGGGTTGGCTCTGCATGTGCCAGTGTGTTCGTGTGGATCGGCAGTTTGCAAGGCCACAGTTGAGCAGACTCCAGTCTAGACCAAATCTCTCACCCTGGCTGAGGACGGGTTTCTTCCACCTTTGGGACCCCATGCGGCGGCCTTTCATTTTGAATAAGGCTCCCTAATTAAACTAGATTGAAGTACCAGCAGTGTTTGGACTGCGAACAGGGAAGCATGTTTTTTTTTTTTTCTCACAAAGCCTTGCTGCCTGCCTAAACACTGGGCACTATTTCCATCTTATTCCAGGAAAACGTTTTTTGCAGCGGAGGCCACATTCAGTGGAGGCTTCCCACATTGACCACATTGACCAGCGGCGTCTGGGCAAATCCACAAGAGCAGCTGGAGGTCAAGTGCTTTGCATAGAGGTTTCTTAAGTGAAGTTGTTTCTAAGGAGAAAGCATTGCTCTGTCACTGCTTTACACATAGACTGTGTCTAAAGAGGGATGGCAGGACTGCTGATAAATCCTGCCTCCTCCATGTTAGTGGGTGGGGAGATGTATCAAACTAATAGTCAAAGTTCATGTCAGAGAAATGTTTCTCTGAGGTCTCAGGTAGTTCTCATCACACTGACCTTATTTCAAATGCACATTTTTCTGGATTGTTTGGTTTTAATTATATATTTAGAAAAATGGGAGAAAACGCCATGATTGACAGCTGAGACTTACTCGTGATTGGTCGGGCATGTGTATCGACGGGACCTCGCTACTGTGCAGGCTCTGGCTCCCAATGCGCAAGATGGCGGCATTTGTATTGTGGTATTGTGACTTCATTTCTGGATAGTGGTTGGAGGTGTCATCCATCTTTATATGCAGTCTATTATAGGGGTTTTGAACCTGCAACCTTACAGCTTATAATTCAAATATAACCTGAGATTCTACTACTGCTCAAGATTTCCTCCAGTCAAACATACATTATCAAAGCTGCTAAACCTTAATGCCTCTGGGATTTCCTTGAGTTGTCAACAAATGAAAATCAATACAATATGTTTTGCACCCAGAGGAAACTGGACGTGTTCGGTTTGTATGAGCTCTGCAGGTCGGGGGCGGAGGGGGACTTGCAGCCGTGTCACAATGAACCACATGAAAATGCTGCAGGGGGAAGAGAAAAAGAAAGCAACAGTGGCAACATGAGTGAGTTTATTAGTCTTTGTCTGCAGGAGCCTGCGATGCTGAGCTCGGTCTATTTCTGGCCTATGCGGGCTCACACATATGCTCGAGAACAGGGCACACACACACACTTAAACACACACTCGCACAGTTTCTTTGATAGTCTCTCTATCGCAGTGCCAACATAAGGAAACTTGTTGGGAGGTCACACTCAACTACTACATTGCAGTCATCAGTCACTGGATATGTCCCTCATGTGTCATTCATGTCTTATCTGGCTTATTTATGTGTCTCCCATAAGGACCCGGGGTTCTGATTACCATTCTGACATATTCATGTCAAGTAGAAAGCGTGAGGCTGACAACACACTGCCACGTTTCATCATCCGCTGATAACGATTTGCGTGGAGTTGTATTTGTAAAAGTCCTCCGGCTGTTTGAGTGCCAGGAAATGTAAGGAGATGATTGTTGGCATTAAGGGAAATTCCTTCGCTGTCTCCGCTGGAAGAGAGAGAGAGCGTGGTTCGGATCTCGGGGCCCTCACGTCGCAGAGTAGAGTTTGAGCGTAATGATATCAACAGCAGTGCAGATCGTGCATTGTGATAATTAATTACAGAGGCGGTGGCCCAGTTGAACACCAGCGAGTCCTGGGGGCAGCAAAGGCAATTCAAAGTTTTTTTTTTTGTTTTTTTTTTTCTGATGCTATGCAAATATGTGCCCCGTGAATGCCACTGCCCTCTGCAGAGACGCAGCCCCGGTCAGGCTCGTTCACAGAGACCAAAGGGCTCTGTGGTGCTGGTTCTGTGTCAACCGGGTCAAGCTCAGTGTCACTGGAGCTAGATCAGTGCTGCTGCATCACATCTCACGTCAAGTTGTAATCACAACTTTCTAATCAGTAAATTCAGTTAATTCAACCTCTTGAACCGACCCCCTTAAACTCCAGCTCCGTTATGTGATCAGGTGTATGATAAAAACAACATTATGGCATGGTAAGAATGTTATAACCTATTCTTGTCTTATAAACTAGAGCTGTCTCGACAAAATCTTTCATCTTGCCTTCTTGTGTTGTTTTGTTTCTGTTCATTTTCTAATCCTGAATTATTTACAGACCAAATGTTGATAGCAGTGTATGCAATGGGGTTGTAATTATCAGAGAGGTGTGTACAAACTAATATCCTTCAAAGCAAATGCTGGTTTAATGTGAGTCATCAAGACAGTGGAGGGTGTGGAGGACTCAGCTCTATTAATTGTTTTCTTAATTACATGTTCAGAAAAATTTCAAAATTGCTCATCATAGTTTCCTGGAGCTTACGGGAATGTTTTCAAACTGCAAGCAAATCAATGCACTATTTATGAAAAATTAAGCTTTAAGATTTATGTTTAGATGATGTCAGTCGATGAACTAATTGATTGATCAGCTAATTGATTCCGTTCTCATTGGAAATATCGATTATTTATAGATAAAAATGTATTTGTTTACTTTGACTATTTAGATTAAGTCCCATCATGCGGCCATACACAGTCTTTAAATGGAGTCTTTACGATGTGTGCAGTATAAGACTGAACTACACACACATGGTAGTATAGGATGAGAGGCCTGGTTGTGTATCAACCTCTTAAATGCCTCGGGGGGGGGGGGGGGGGGGGGGTGTCATGGTGATGGGCTGGAGTGTTTGGTTCCTGAGCCCACGCGGAGCAGACCGATAAGCCAGCGGTGGGCCGGGGTCACTCTGCGGTAATAGAGGCCCCTGGGGGGGGGGGGGGGGGGGGGTAACGCTGAGATCGTCCTCCTGCGCTCAGCCTCCCACTCCTCTTTGACCTCCTCCTGCTCCTCATACCTGTGTACACCCCCTCCCACTCGCTCTAAAGCCCGCCTCCACACCTCCACCTCCTATCCATAATCCTCAGCCGCCGCCACGCCTCCCTACACATCCAACCCCGGCCTTTGTCTCGTTACAACTTCATTCTTATCTCGTTTGTCTCTTCTCCTCCGTCTGTATTCTATTTCTTATTCCTTACACAGGCATCTGTATCCTTCCCTCCTGTCATCGTCTCCTCCTCTCGACCCCTTTTGTGTCCTCCCTTTGCCGCTCGAACACCAATATGGCCGAGAGGAGGGGGTTGGAGGGGGGGGGAGGGGGGGTTGGGTGCAAGAAAACGGAAAGCACGAAGGAGACTGGTAACCATGGCAACGTATGCAGCTTGTCAAAGTGTCGCCCTCGCCAGTGTTGGATCGCTTCAATAGCTGCTTCCTCTCTGCGCCTTCCTCCCCTCCTTCTTTCAACCCCTTCCCCTCTCACTCACGCGCGTCACCAGCGTGGCCAAGGAAAGAAGAGAAGACGAAAAACAGGCTCCTCATGCCAACCCTCGTGTTCCTCGTCTAGCTAATTGATAACCCTAATTGGGTACAAGAACCAATCCTCCACCTCCTTGTATGCTCAGCAGACAGACCCTCCCCCTCCCTGCCCCCCCCCCCCCCACTGTGTAGCGTTTTCCCTGAATAAGGTCAGACCATGACGGGAGGAGTGTCTGTGCAATGTGACAGCTCAGCGTCAACACTCGCTGTGCTTAAACGTGCACATGGCCATATACAGCGCGCCTGGCGGTGTGTCTGAGACGTGGCTGCGGCTGCATGTGTAGCGATGTGCTGACATATGGAGGCTGACAGTTATCAGACGTCCCCAGTGTGGCTCTCTGTTCCCCCTGTCAGCCCGGGCTGAGCCAGGAGCACATTAGAATCTGATCTATCTCCCCTCCGTGGTAGATGCAGAGCACTGGAGTCTGTCACTGCGCTCTTATAGCACAGAGAAGGAGAAGGAGAAAGAGGAGGAGGAGAAAGAGAAGAAGAAGAAGAAGAAGAAGAAGAAGAAGAAGAAGAAGAAGAAGAAGAAGAAGAAGAAGAAGAAGAAGAAGAAGAAGAAGAAGGAGAGAAGATGAGGAGAGGAAGAGGAGGAGGACTTGCTGTCTGGCTGCCGGGCTCAGCAGACGCTCAGAATAACACAAATTCTATTCTCTTATTCCGTCTTCATTTCATTGTTTTCTCTGTTCCACTTTCCTCTCTTTTCCCCTCCACTGTTCCTTTAATTTCTTACATCGCACTGACAGACCCCCCACCTACTCTCTCTCTCTCTCTCTCTCTCTCTCCCGTTTTTCTTGACATGTATTCTCTTCTCCCAGTGCATTCCCGACATGTCGTCCCGACACCCTGCGCGCCTCAAACATCGGCCACATCTGCACCGCTTTGCTCAGCTCTCCTTGACGGGAAAGAAAGGGGGCCGCGCTTTTAACAAACATCCATGGAACACACAGTGAAAGGGATTAACTGAGAATAGACCTGGGGCTGTTTTTTTTTCCCAGTCTTTGTTCAGTTTTATTCACCATCGTGCTCCTTTAAGTGCAGTTGAGGGTGACTGGAGATTGCTGTCTGTCCTTCTCCGCCATACAGGAGCTGAGCGATGAGGTTGGGAGATGTGCGAGGGAGGGAGGACGATGAAGATGGAGACATTCTGTGGATTTCGCCAATCATTTGCAGACACTCAAAGTGTGTTATCAATAAATGTCCCGAGGTCAGCAACCGTTGTGTGTGCACAGAATCATAGCTTGTGTTGGATTTAGTCTTTTTTACGCCTGCTAAGAATTCTGCATGTACGGTGGTTGAGACACAAGCGCGTTAAGGGAAAAACATAAATGCTACAACACAACAGCAAATGCCACATAATGGAGACACGGCCACAATGGATGAGAGAGACAGCAGACGTTGACAATTCTGCCGTCAAGTGTGCGTCATATGTAAAAACCCGATGAAGCCAGTCGACGCTGACTCTATTTGAAATGTTATGCTACAGGTGCTGGGAGGATCCCAAAAGGGATAAATGTACCTGTACCATAACACCTGAGTCCAGCTCACTTGACTCATGCATCCATCACTTGACTTCTTCCATTGTGTTTGTGTGTCTGTTGTTCTGCTGTGTGCCATTCGGCCACCGTATGGTAGTGTCGAGCTTTGTGAAAGTGCCCCAATCCCGTCAGTACATCCACCAGCAGTGGGAAACGTCATATGACCCATTAGTTCCTGCCTCCTCTGAACTCTCCCAGGTGAACAAGTGTTCGGGATTAAAAAGGATGCTTGTGAAAGGGGGGAGGCCGTGAGGGGGAAGCAGAGCACACACGCTAACACAGTAAACATGTTCAAAAGGAGAATTGATCTTCTCTGCTCCCCTCGTTGAGCCGAGGAGCTTTAAGGTCCGAGCCGACGCCGTGTTGTTCAATGGCGCTCTCCTCGTGCAGCCGGTGTAACACTAAGTCATCAAAGCAGGTCAGGTCCACACCGAGGCGGGGTCCTTCCCCTGGACTCACCCCATGACGTGGGCAACAACGATCCAGCACGCCCTGACTCCACACTGACGCAACAGCTGAAAGCTCGCTCCGAGCCGGGGGGGGGGGGGGGGGGGGGCAACAAGAGGCTGTCGGTGTTCTATACCCGAAAACCTAACGAGGGCCGTGTCTGCATTCAGGAAACACTCGAATGAGACGCAGCGAAGGCCCTTTCCAGGTGATTTCTCTTTGTGCAGCTGCGGACTGTCCACAAACACAATCAGCCGAACTTAGGAGAGCTGCATGATAAATGAATAGTCCACCCAAGAGCAGTTGAAGAGGAGGAGGGAAAAAAAGGAGGGAGATCAAGTATGTGGAGCTGCCGGGCCCGAAAAGTTTTTAAAAAACCACATTACATAAACCAAGCGTAGATACACACCCTATACTTTAAAAGCCATTTTTAAAACTGGTGCTATTTTAGACGGCTACACAAGGCCGCTTTTATCACACACTCTCCCGCTTAAATCGATTAGGAGGAGCAGCACCGGCGTAAGGCATCAGCGGTGAAAAACCCACTGGGCTTTGGGTCTCAGCGAGTGAGTGGTGATTATAAAAACCACATTGACTCCGAGCTGGGAACGTGACCAAGGACGGACGGACACGGTCAAATGAAGCAAGAAACTGAGTCCGGAAAGTTTAAACCAAGAAATATTTACTTTAATATTTATTTTTTCAGGCCAATAGTAACTCTGTTTACTCATATGACGAGTCTGCTCTCAACAGCAACAGATGACATGGAAGTCGATTTTTCTGGAACGCATCATGGAGACCACAGTGTAATTATAATGGTGTCAGTGTTTGATCTTAGGGTGGCAACACTGTTATTAAATGCTAGGCCTAGTCCCATCGCTAGAATGCAGATTCATTGAGTCGTATGCCTCACTTACCTTCGTGCAGACAGACTATCTGACTAGGGGGGTTATGAATGCACTTTTCAGCCGAACTCCCGGCAGACTTCGACCATCTTGAACCACGACGCGGTCAGCTGGGGCGTCCCCTTCAGCCAAGCCAGGCTCCGAGCTCGGCTGCTCAGATGCCTTCACAGGTTTTCAGTTCATGAGTGACGGGGAAGTACTGGCATGGAAAAGAGTGCTTGCTCTGGGGCGACTGTCTCACTCTCTGGTGAGTCGGGTCTTGACCGGAGGCCAGCTGCCTCCAAGTGTGCCGTGTTGTCCACAAATCTTTCTCAGTCTTTCCCTACCACCTTGCTCTACGTCTCAACTCAAGAATAAATAAACAAAAAAAAAATCTCTATATGTCTGCCTTGTGATAACATTGGCGATCTGCCTCGGGTGCACCCCCCCCCCCCCTTTCGCCCAATTCCAGCTTGGACTGGCTCCAGCACCCCAGTGACTGGCAAAGGATAATTTGTATAGATAATAGATGGATTTACATGATATATGCTTATATCTGAACTGTCTGTTACTGATGCATCTCCCCCCCAGGGCAAACAGTCTCTTCATCTCTGCAGTGCTGGTTATTATTAAAATTCATGGCAGCAACAACATCTTCAGTATAACAGTTTTTTATCCCAGTGGTCTGAAAGTTGTTTTTTGTTTTGTTTTCCAGCTGGACCCAGAGAACACCGGTTTCATTGCAGTGGAGAACTTCACCAGCTTGGTGGAGGACCATGAGCTGCAGCTGGACCCGTCCAAGCTGGACATGCTGTTAGCCCTCGTCCAGAGCAATGAAGACGGACAGGTGTGCTACCAGGAGCTCATCGAGCTGGTGAGTGCAAGCCAGACGCAGAGGCACCTGGATACTTACATGGGTTTTTTTCTCCATCAAGGACAATATGTATTTACCCTTGTAAGTTGTTGTGATGTGGGTTTGTGAACAAAATTACACAAAAACTGCTTGACTGTTTCAACAAACTTGGTGGAAAGACCTGGTATGGGTCAATGGTGGCCTAGTGGTAGAAACTTGGAAACTTGGACTATGGGCAGAGAAGGTCTCTGGTTCGTCTCTGGTTCGACTCCACGGAGAGACAACAAAGGACGAACCTGGATTGATCTGTCCAAAAATCCAAGAGTCTCCCTACCCTGTCTAGAGCATCTGCTCCCCGGGCGCCGTAAATGGTCGCTCACTGCTCTGTGTGTCCTGCACCAGATGGGTCAAAAGCAGAAGTTACATTTCCCTACCTGCATGAGTGTGCCTTTGCATGTCTGTGCATGTGTTTGGGACTAATAAATGAATCTCTTAAATCTTAAATCATTACATGTTGGTGCATATCCGTACAGGGGTCGGATCTAGGAATTTAATCACATTGCCGTTTTACAAGGGAATAATTTATGGATCTTGATGAAAAAACGGCAAATTTAGGAAGCCAATATCACAATCTATGAGTGTGTGAAATTTGGTGCAGCTTAATTAAATTGAAGGTACTGCAGGGCCTTGATGGAGGACTCGGCTCTACCCGGTGCCATTCTGGCTTGATTTTTAGAAAGGGTGCAGAATTGATTCAGACAGAGGCAGCGAGCTCTGCAGCGGCAGAAATTGGCTGGACCGTTCAGGTCGTCCTCCTGCAGCAGCAGGATCAATCTATCCAGTTAATGTGTCGGTAAATCCAGACACTTAACCTCACAGGCCTTCCACAGTGCCGGAGCTCTAGAAAACACCCACTCACCGATCGCACACAGAGCCACAGTTTCAGAGCAACAAATGTTAATTGTCCTTAAGTGATATATTCAACGCAAACTCGTTGGCCTAGTTTGAGTTGCGTTCAAGTTGCAGTAAGACTGATATTACGCCTGATGTTCTCTGATGTGAGAGCAGCCCGTGCGACATTACGTACTCATGCAGATGCCTTTCAGTCTGTTTCTCTTCCTTCTCTGCTTTGAGTGGGAGGTGAGGCTCCTCTTTCTTTTCTTCCCCTTCTCATTCATGCCCTGCCTCTCCACCTCTGTGTGTTCTCAGCGCTTCTATTAGAAATTCATGCAGAGCTTTGTGCGTCTACTCTCTCTCCCAGACGAGCGCCTGCCTTCCGCTCCTTACACCACGGGGATGTACACACCGTGATTAATTCAGCGCGGTGCAATTCCTGCCATATTTTCACTTCCTTCAGCTCATTTCCCCCCCATCACCTTCGTTCTTTCTCTCTCCAGCCTCCTTCTTTTTTCAAATCTCTTTCCCTCCCTCTTGTGTTGTGCTACCTATGTGGTTTATAATGACGACCACATGAGGCCGCTCAATTTGGAGCAGGACCAATTTCGGAGGTCGCTACAGAGGAATTGCTCTCGAGGTGCAGTGCCCACGGTGCCGCCTCTCCCATACGCCAGCGCTGCCTCTTGGAAGTGAACAGCTCTCTTCCTCCACCATTCTTCAAGTGTTTAAAAAAAAAAAAAAGATCCAAATGAACTCTCATCTTCAACCTTGCCCCTTTTTGTCTCCGCGACCAAGTAATATCATCCCGCTTTATTTTGAACATCCTGGAAACTTCGGATCTCATTTCCCTCTCTTTCATTCTGCTGCTCCTTGTGAGCATATGTTAGGTGAAAAGGAGATCGGGGAGAAACTTTCAAAATTGCTCATCAGCCAGATGCAAATTGCCTTCGATTAGCCCGGCGTGGCTAGTTGCAGGCGGTAATCTGAGATGATTTGAGTACACCGGGCCTCACATGGATATCGACCCTCAAGTCCTATTCAAAAGATTTGTCTGATGAACACACGTGAGCCGGCGCAGACGTTACCCCCCCCCCCCCCCCCAGCTCTGCACATGCATACAATTTGCATATATATATACATACACTTGCGAGCTTTTCATTTTTAATTAATGCCGCCAGCCACTTCCTCTCTGTCTGTCTCTCCGGTCCCGTCTTCCCCTGATACACACACCCACCGTCTCCAACGCAGACAGACTCTCATTCACAAGCATGAGAGCTGCCGCTACAGATTTGCTGACTAATTTAGAGGGGGGTCGCAGGTTGATGCGAATCTGTCCTCCCGTGGTGCAGCGTCTGATGCATGAACTCTGCAGGTCTCGGTTCTCCGGGCCCGGTCTCCAGCCTGCCGTGGGGAAAGTGCGGCATGTAGCATGACATTTTCAATCAGGTCATCAGCAGACACCTCAGGCCTTCTTTCTTTTTCTGTTTTATACAACTCTGGCTCTTACAATTTTTATTACCTCAGCCACGGAGGTTATGTTTTCACCTGTCTGTTTAGCAAGATTATGCAAAAACTAGGATTACCACCAAAATTTATAGTGGAAGGATGCAGAGCGAGTGAGGGAGGAACCCGTTCAATTTGGTGTGGATCCAGATCCATTTCTCAACATCTTCAACTGATTTCTATGAGTACGTACAATTTGGTGCAGATTCAAATGAAAAATTGTATCATTGGAATTTGAATGTGCTTTCATAACGGGGCTGTTTGGCCTTGGTGGACCAAGACGCTGTTTCTCGTTTTATTCAGTTTGAAAAGATTTCGCTGCATTTCCGTCCAGCCCTCTTTCCCCTCTTCTGCCCTTCTCTCTGTCCCATTCACATCTGTGTATCTGTGGCAGATTTGTAGGCTAAGACTCCACAGTGGGTGACAGGTCAGTCGTATTTTTGATTTGGAAAGTACTGCGCCGCCATTATATTACAGCCCTCGCCTTAACTCTGGTGTCTGTATTGATTTGTGGTCCAGCCTCAACTGAAAAATGAGACTCTCCTGCACATGATTAAAATGGACATGGCAAGGTTCAGGAAGGTTTGCCTGTACTGTGTGTGTGAGTGTGTGAGTGAGAGTGTGTGTGTGTGTGTGTTCAGTCTGTAGCTTTTCGATGCTGTCAGCCCACAAGCTGCTGATATTTCTCTCAGTCGTGTCTCTAACGGGTTGGTTCAACGTTTTATCTGACTTGTTCTTCTACATTCGCTCAGTGGTGCTGTGAATCCACACAGCTTCTCCCGACCTCGGTGGGTGTAAATGTGTTTGAACCGCACTGTTAGGCAACAGCTTCTCTGGTGTCTGTGTGTGTGTGTGTGTGTGTGTGTGTGTGTGTGTGTGTGTGTTAGTACAAGACTGGCTCTGACACCGCTTTTGTTCAACCCATCTTTCATGCAGGCCGATCGTAGCCAGAGAATTCCATCAGTTCAGCCAGAGGGGTGAATAAGTAGCGCTCTGCTAAAACCTCTCTTGGGGGAGCTGTGCACACACACACACACACAAACACACTAACAAACACACACGCACACAGATATAGGAGTAAAGATCCGTACCTCACAAAATCCCACACAGCACGACAACCAGCACATTTTACACATGGTGACACGTTTCCGCACAATAACACACCGTCATCCTGTTGACGCAGGAGACTGAGGTGTCTGGGTTCACACTTGGCTGCGGGGGGAGGAGCCTGCGATAGATGAGCGTCTGTTTAGGAATCGAGGGTGAAGCCTGGGCCGCGCTGAAGTCGAGCATTCCCACATGTTTAATCGCCCGAATCAGTTTCTTTTAAAGAGTTTCCTCCGATGCTGTCGTGTAACAGCTGCGTAATTGAAGAAGTGTGTCGCTGTTTTCCTTCAGGTGGTGATTTGGCTAATGTGCGACGGGGATTCAAAATGGCTGCCTCGGTTAATTACACGGGATAGAGGGTGTATTTTAGAGATTATGTCGGGAGAGTCTCCTTGTTCGGGTTGGAGGATTATTACGGCTGTAGCTGCACACACTTCTTTTTACCGTTCTGCCCGAAAGTCTCACTCACATTTTCTCCTCCCCTCGGGACGTAGAGTTAAGAACGCTCATGAAATATCTACTCCCATGTTCTGCCCTTAGATACAGTCTTTTTAAAGTTTAGCGAGTTTAAGTGCTCGCCCTGCATCTGTCTCCATGGAAACGGATGCTATCTCTCGGCATCACATCCCACACCGAGCTCAACCCAAGGTTTTTTCTGTTTTGAGATGTTGTTGCCAGCCAAATGGGATGCACTTTGCTCAAGTGTCCGGGACTGAGGGTTTTTCTTGAGTTTTAGCATCGCCATGATTAAACCATGAAGGAAAAGCTGTAGCCGCAAACTGCCGCGAGGAAAAGAAAATAAGGTGGACTTTCATTTTAAAAGGATTTGGGCAAGAAAGAACCTGAGTATCTGGGTCAGGGTGGAATGAGCGAGGTCTGAGATCGGCAGTGATTTAGATTCGGCTGCGAGAGTGTGTGTGTCTAACAGAGAGAGAGAGAGAGAGAGAGAGAGAGAGAGAGAGAGCAAGGGGGGGGGGGGGGGCGTTCAGGAGCTTTTGAGTGACTCACAAATTAGTTAGAAAATGGTTGTGGTGACACTTTTAGCCCGGTGGTGGTGAATCACCGGGTAAGCTCTGGTTAATTTGCGCCACCTTCTAATATTCCAGTAGCGATTAATGATTTATCGGTTGGTGTGTTTGTCGGCGGAAGTGTGAGTGAGGGATGGTCACCACTGTAAACTCTGAGGCAAAATCAAAATGGACTATGGATTTAGTTTTTGTATCTGCAGTGCGGACGGACGGCCGAGCGGCCTTCCCACCGCACTTTTAATTGTTATTACTAATGAGTATCGAGCAGTGAGGTATTGACCATGTGGTGCCGGCTAATTAATCCATCAAGGACAATTGAGTGAAGCGGAGAGCAGCATGTACAGTGGGCGGCGCAGAGGAGGAGGACGGACCCTTGCTGTTCCACACACACACACATACACGCACACACACACACACACACACACACACACACACACACACACACACCCATTGCTGTCAACTTGGCCCGTTCTGCCATCCCTAAAGGGGGATACTATCTTTATCTGTGTGCTCTCAGCCTCAGCATCAATTATTCTCCGGCAGACGTTGCCTCGTCAGGGAACTTCCACTGCGACCGTAGCACAAGTCAGAGGTTTTTCTCTACCCCCCCCCCCCGCCCCCCCTTTCCCCTCCCAACATTTCCCGTGATGTCATGTGATTTTTCGGATGCTCGCGAGCGCCTCGTCGTCTGTTTGCCGCCTCTCTCCTGTCGTCTCTTCAAAAGGCTGCTAATGCTCCCTTTAGAGGCGCTAGTCCCGCGTGTCAGAGGAGGCATAGCGGAGTGACAGCCATGCTCAGCCGTGTCTCGGGGGGGGGGGAATACGTTTTTTCCACTTAGTCGGTGTGAACGGGGGAGAATGCAGTGCGCGGTGGAGAGGGGAGCGTGGCGTTGTCATCGAGGGAAACGTACATTCAGGAACCAAGAGATGGACACACACTCACACACATAGGAGTTATCTCGCCATCACTGTCCACCGGGGCCCTCCGGGATCTGCAAATTGGTCTCAACCAGGCAGGCATCTCATCTTCAATTCCTGGTCTCTCCCCCCCTCTCTCTACTGCCTCCTAATGTCCCTCCACTCATCTTCCTCTGCATTCACTCCCTGCCTCAAGTATAGCATAATTGCATTTTCCGGGGGCCTGATTTCCA
Source organism: Platichthys flesus (assembly GCF_949316205.1). Taxonomy (NCBI): domain Eukaryota; kingdom Metazoa; phylum Chordata; class Actinopteri; order Pleuronectiformes; family Pleuronectidae; genus Platichthys; species Platichthys flesus. Next base: position 10,680,617 of record NC_084964.1, on the reverse strand, counting down.
TACTAAATATGCATCCCTCCATCTGCAGGAGAGCCGGCAGCCAGGCTCAGCGTCACCCCGGTTATCGCCGTGCAACAGGCCCTACGCGCCCTCGCTGTACAACCACCAGTGTCATAATTACCAACAGTTGTGGGTAGTTACCACTTCCTGCTCTGCTAACTCCCCCCCCCCCGAGATGTGAAGCGATGTGTTCATTATTTGCTCATTAATGTATCCTCCAGTATGTTTAGCTTGTTAGCTTTTATAGATATCGACCCACTCTCCCTTTAACGGTGTCCCCTGCTGTGTCTGCGCAGACCTATACAGAGCAGCAGGGCCCCGGGTTAATATGAATGGCGAATGGTCGACTTAGCACCTCTCACACGTCTCATCCGGAGGTCTCATTACACTTCACGAGAAGCTGCCATGTCGTTTAAGGTTGCTGTTATGAGAAACCCGTGCACCGGGGTCTGCCGCCGTCGCTTTACACCAGCCAACAGGAGCAGCTGCTGCCCACTTCCCCGCCTGCTCTTCCTTCAGTGCTTTTTCCTGGAGAGTCATATTCATGAAGTGTCACATCGCATCATGACATGCTCGTAATTGCTCAGTCAGCCAGTCGTCCTCGGAGGAGCTGTATTGTTTCGGCTACACTGGAGACATCTGGCTTTGGCTCGGAGAATCTTGCCGTCAAATAAATCTCACCTGTGAAGTGCACGCACTCCAGATATTGACTGGAAAGGATCCCTGCAAGCTGGCCAGACAGTATTTTTAGCAGAGACGGTATAAACAAATACCTATCCGTGCTTTTACTCTGACAGTTCTCTGATCAGCTGTCAAATAGTAGCGTGAGGACAGTTTTCACCCTGAAGCCTCTAGTAAAGAACTTGCTGTGCACTGAGAAAACCTGGAGTCTTTGATAACCGACGTACCGACACACAGATTTTATAGACATGCACGTACACAGAAGGAAATCACTGCTTAAGCACCCCCCACCATGACGATCCAGATCATCCCCCCCCCCCCCCCCCCCCCCCCCAGAGTGGAAGCACTCTGTATGGATCGGGCTTCCTTCTCCACCATTCGGCAGATGTGGCTGAGCAAGTAAGAGGAGTGCAGCCCCAGTGTTGCCCCCCCCCCCCCCCCCCCTTAAAAAACAGCTGCCACAAACCCAAACGCCTGGCTCTTCCATTTCCCTCAGGACTATGGCACCATTCTTCAGAGGCTGCATTTGAAGAACCGTCCCATTTTGAAGGCTCCTCCAAATGTGTCCTTCCATCCCTGAGAAACAGAGGCTCCAAGGCTTTTTTACTTTCTGACTAACTTGTCCAGTTTGTGTTTGGCACGATCCAAAAGGTGAGAGAGGGTTCATCCACTAGCCGAGAGGTTGGTGGTTTGTATTCCCGGCTCCTCCATTCCACGTGCCAAAGTGTCCTTGGGCAAGCAGCTGGACCCCAAATTACCTCTGACGCCTGTGTGTGTGAGTGATGTGTGATAGAGCAAGTACTGCACATTGATGCACTGTATGAATGTGTGACTGCACTGCTAAGCACTTTTATTGGCCAACAAGCGCTATATATTTAAACAGAGATTCGACCATTTACACACTTTCTCTCCACGGAATGGCGCCACACGCCCCTTTTCTAATGATGTCTGAGCTGCAATCCGCCCCGCAGCTATCACACTTACATTTCATCTTAATCAAAAAACCACAGATACATTATCATTTCTTGGCTCAATATTCAGCTGATATGTCACATCCCTCCATCTTCACCGTATATCCTTTGAAACTCACATGGAGCTGTTCAACCACTGCTGCATAAAATTAAAAAATTATAAAGTGTCTCTCTAACAGCAGTTGACTAAAATTGACATCTGTTGCAGATTTACAAAGCGCTGTTCTTACCACTTCATTTCTGCTTTGTTTAAAATCAAATCTTCATCTGCCACTCATAAGGAAGGCATTTTTCACCACACTGCAGTTCTTTCAGTTCTGGTGTCTCTCTTTTATGTCTGTGTCACACAGATGGTGCTAAAGAGACCGGCAACGTGTTTAACAAGAGTTTGAGCTGTTTTAAGATGCTGAGCAATCGTTTTTTGTGTCTCGCTCATTAGCTTGATTTCGTCTTTGAAGAGACTCCATCTAATCAACACATGCAAAAGTAATGGCACTTACTAGAGCCATACACCTCCGCCTCAGCCCAACAGTCCCCTAAAATTCAAACGAGCTGCAACAGATTTTACACGCATAGATAAAAGTACCCGAAATATTCCACTTTTTATTTTTTATCAAGATCCATGAATTATTTGGTTGGAAAGGTCAAAAATCTCCAGATTCACTTTGTTGTCAATCGCATAGAACACAAGGTGCTGGTAGATTGAACTCACATTGCATCCAGCTCACAAACATAATGGTTGATGCTATGGTTTCCTAAGTAGCTATAAAACCCATCCAGACAAATTATAAAAAAGTAATTATATATGTAAAAGGATAAACATGTTACAAACAGATATGGCAGTTATAAGAATGGAATTACACACATTGAGTAAATAGATAAATAAGATTTAAACAGATACTGACAAAAGAAGCATATAACAGACATGGTGTATTTTACTCCACTGAAACCTCTGAACAACATAATGACAGAAAAAGTCCTTAAAAGGAGATGGGAGTGCCGTCACCCTCTGACCTGATGATTGAAGCAGGACTGTCCATGTGCTATCCCTCGTGAAATTAGTGCTTTAGAAATGTCGGCTCATCCCCATCTAGGATGATTAGTCACACTGACGAGCTTCCCTCAGATTATACGAAAAGAAGCTCTCATCCTTTCAATAGCGTAAAGAAAGTTGTGGCTGTGATTGGATGTGTTTGGCCGGGTGTGGCACGTCCCGACAGTAACGCTCACACGGCGACCCATGACCAGTTTATTGCAAATGAGAGATTGAGTCATCAAGCAGTAAGCAAAACCAGACCCATCACAAGAATATGAAGCTGTCCGCTGATTCCTTAAAGTCACCACAAACGAGAGTGTCAGCTGAATACCTGGTCTCTTATCTCACAGAACTGAGTGGAATCAATCTCCTCATCCATCTCTCAGCAAGTAGACGTACTTCCAGCGATTGGAAGTCTAATGTGGAGAAGGATTGCTCATCATTTCTCTCTGAGTTACTTCAAAATGTAAGCAGTTGTTAAGACATTGCGTTGAACAGCTCTTTCATCCTCCCTACAGATGAGCAGCAAGCGCTCCAGCAGTTTCCGACGAGCCATCGCCAATGGCCGCCGCACGCTGCAGAGGGAGATCCTGCTGGACGAGACGGGGCTGGGTCTGTACAAGCGCTTTGTGCGCTATGTGGCCTACGAGATCCTGCCCTGCGAGACGGACCGGCGCTGGTACTTCCACCAGAACCGCCTGTGTCCGCCGCCCATCTTCATCGCCATCGTCACCATTGTCCAGGTTAGAGGATAACACCACGGGGCCTGTCTTAGAGCTCAGTGGTACATAACATAGATCTTGTACCAATCATACAGTGGCATGAATATTATAAGTAATAATGATATTGATTATAATCTTCCTCTATGTATAGCGCTTTAAAAAAAACTGGACTACAGGTGCCAAATAGGTTTGCTTCACAAAGACAAAAAAAAAGAAAATGAATCCTGAGAATGTTTTTCATTTAAACATGTTTATGCAAGACGAATAAAGAAATAAAACAAAAATATGCCATTTTATAAAAGAGGGTTTTAACAAGAGGATACTGAGGTAACTTCTCTGATTGATAATTTTACTAATGCAGCCCAACGTATTTGAGGTATGTTTAAAACATTATTGTTCTGCAATATTTTTACCTTATAAGAGTCAGGCTACTAACCCACAACCATAACTTTAAACTGCTCTGCTGCCTGAGTCGTTTGCCTCAGACCCTCTGAAAAGATTTTCTTTCTTTGATCACATGCTTTTTACTGGGAGCTCGATATGAGCTGGTAACTCGTTTGGGAGTCAGGGGCTTAGCGGCTGCATTTAATGCGTTCCTCCGAGCTTAAAGCCTAGACACCAAGTTTGGAACTTGGAAACCAGGTCAGTAAACGCCCTGGCCACCACAGTGCCATTAACTGAGCTATTATGTTAGAAAACCACTAACAGAGAAGCCCTCGAGGTCCGGGGTTGAATGGTTTGAGATTAAGCTGCAAAAGAAAATAACAGTTTCTCAACAAAACTTCATGGTTTTCCCCTGAAATCCTCATAATTCTCAGGAGAGGAAGCCAGATGCTCTTGTAATGTCTCCAAATGGCACTGAATGGTCTGTAATGACAATGAGGATGAAATAATAATGGTTCACACTCATTTTAATTCACAGACACAATGAGTCATTATTCCATGAAAAGAAATTAGTGGAATTGAACGAGGGCATTAATTGTCTCCACGAGTCTTATAAGCATCAGCTGGAAAAAAAGGGAAAATAAAACGACAAGTGTCTTAAATAAAAAGCACAGTGGGTCCTGTTGATCGGGGCAATTTCCCCCTTTAGTAGCAGCAGTGTGCAGAGAGAGAGAGAGAGAGAGAGAGAGAGAGAGAGAGAGAGAGAGAGAGAGAGAGAGAGAGAGAGAGAGAGAGAGAGGGAGAGAGAGAGAGCGAGAGAGAGAGAGAGAGAGAGAGAGAGAGAGAGAGAGTACTGGGCATGTCAGCAAGAACTGACAGTTTGGTGTCATTCCTGTGTCCCTGTTGTAGATCATTGTGTTCATGTGCTACGGCATCATGTTGAACAAGTGGGTGCTCCAGACCTATCAGCCCGACTTCATGAAGAGCCCCCTGGTCTACCATCCCGGCCACCGTGCACAAGTGTGGCGCTTCTTCAGCTACATGTTCATGCACGTCGGGTACGTACCAGCACCTCACATCTCTCTCGGCTCCTGTCGACGACGCTGAACCATTAGACTCTAATGGTTCTGCGTTAGAGGGAAGGAGAATCTCCCGCGGTGGTTTGAAGCTTGTCTTGTGTCTGTGCTCTCCCTCCTCAGTTTGGAGCAGCTGGGCTTCAATGCTCTACTGCAGCTGATGATCGGCGTGCCTCTAGAGATGGTCCACGGCATCTTACGAATAAGTCTGCTCTACATGGCAGGAGTGCTGGCCGGTGAGTGTCTTTTCAAAATAAGTGTCTTACAATGTAAAGCCGTGGGGGGGGCGTGGCACCAGGAAGTGCTGTGGTGTGCAACAGGGTCAAAGGAGCCGCAAGATTTGATGACATACTGTAAGGGTGACCAGGAAGAGATTTAACACCAGGTTAAAAATAATAAAGCTGCGTTTCATACAAGAAACGCAGCTCAAAGTGCTTTACATACAATGTAGCAAGAAAATTAAATCATGTTATAAATTCAAATAAGAAGAGAACAGATTTTTACGGCCAGCTGCTGTGATATCTAGCGGCAGTCTGTTCCACAACTTGGGGGTGTAGTTTACAAAAGCTGCATCACCAATTTTCCTTTTCAGCTGTTGTTGGGAACCAATCAGAAAAGAGTTGCAGTGATGTCATCAATATCCATTATTCCCATGTCATCTTTACAAGTCTATGTTAGAAAATATGGTGGCTCTATTAAACACAACTAAGCAGATGATCTAAAACGCATGGAGCCAGTGAATTCAAGATGTGTACAAATCAACTCACGCTAGTTTAACAGCAGAAAAATACGTTGCAGCTTTTTTTCTCTCAATGAATCATGGGTGGGTTTTGGGCGTGACATGCATAAACCAACCAGTTGCTTTACAAGCCAGGTGGGATTTTTGCATTATATGTCCAAAGTGACTTACAATTATTACACTCAACATTCATGAGGGGCCATTTAGGGGTTCAGTATCTTGCCAAGGACACTTCGGCATGCAGATGGGAGAGAGTGGGGTTTGAACCGGCAACCTTCTAGTTAAAGAACCACCACTTTAACCACTAGGCCACACACCGCCCCTACAATTTCCACGAGCACTAAATTTGAAAGTTTATTAAGTTTAACCAGTGCAGTGCCTCTTTTGAACCCGTTTGGAATGGGCTGTTTGCTCGGCCCGTGCTAATGCCGGCTGCAGCTGCATAAAAGTGACCTGCAGTAACACAGCCATGGTGAGTTAAGACCTGCTGCTGGACTCCGCTCCGGTTTCCTTTTAATTCAAAGTTTATTCATATTGAAAGCATCACGTTTCCTTATCACACCAAGTTCAATACTGCACCCGTGGACCCTTAACAATACACATGATGAGTGAGAAACCGATGAGATGAACAGTCCTGGAGGCAGACAGGTGGATAGGCAGAGACAGATTGGATGGATGCTTTGAATGCCTGATTAGAGAGATTTCCAGAGTCCGTTGCTTGATCCATCTTTGATGTTTACGTGGCCGTGCTCCCACGCCCACACTAATGTGAAGCTGAAAGATGAATTGTCGGACATGTTGACAGTCCTGGTCCTAATGGCCCTTTTGATTCATCTGAAAGTTGCCGCCGTTGGCATTTCTTCTTTCACTGATGCATTTTTCTACTGCGTCATCGTGTCGTCCCCTGTGCTCCGAGCCTCCCTCGTCCTCTGGAAGTCTGACTCTTCTTCCATGTAGAATGTTCTCATCTGCGTCTTTTCCATCTCAAATGCTGTCCTCTCCTCACACGGCGTCTTTTTCAGTGTCAGGGGCACACATTTCTAGAACAAAGATTTTTCTTCTATTTGCTCGTTCCAGCTAGAAAACATCTCCTCTCCTCCTCTGAAGGCCTTTCTTGAATGCAGGCCCTCCTCACAAATGCCATCTCCTCCTTATATCCTGAAGGACTCCCTGCCGTCAATCATATCTTCGTTTACAGCATCAAAAGCTGTTCTTCATACGTTGTACCCTAAGCTCTTCATTGAAGGTTTCTCTTTCTTTTTCATGTTTCATTTTTCCAACTGGGAAGCCTCCCTCTCTGTTTTTTCCCGTGTTCTTTCTTGAAGGCTTTTCTTTCTTGTTCCATGTTCTCACCCTCCAGATGAAAGCATTCCTCATCTCCGCCATTTTACACTGTTTTTTTAAAAGGGTTTTCTCTCTCCCTGCTCATCCCGTGTCTGTCCTTCTCCAGTTCCTCTTTCATTCTGTCGCTGCATCTTCACACTGTGGTTTCCCACCATCTTTCCTCAGCAGAGTGTTACTTTGGCTCCATGTGGTCCTGCAGCTTGTCTTTCTCCAGATCGAGAGGACAACATGCTGCTGGTTCACACAACACAGTCTCATCTCTGCTGCTCTGGATGAGACACAAACGCTGACTCTGCATCTCTCTGGGTGGAGGCGATTGTATATTCTTCTACCATTCATGGAAATGTTCTGGAAGAAAGTGGAGGACAATCTGTGTGGTTTAAATCAGAACAACATGTTCTTTGCCCATTCTATAGGATACACATTGAGGTGTATTTTTTTTATTTATATTTGCGAAAAAAGAGAAAAGCATCATACAAAAACAGAAATATTACAATTTGAATTTGTATAACACATTTCAAGAGACCCAAGGACACAATACCAAATATCACTTCATTTTGACACTGAAACTTAATTTACTTCTTTGTTTTCCCAAATCCATTCATCCTGTTAGAGAAGAGGTTCTCTCTCGAACTGTTGGACATTTTGTTTCTGCCAGTTCATCCTCTGCCCTGTTGCTTGCTTTTGCTGCTGAAGCACATACATGAAAACAGCATGGACTCACAGTGGTGATAAAGACACTTTTAGGCAACATTACCAAAAAAAATTGTTTAATCCTGAACCTATATGAAAATGACAGTGGTGGACGAGGTACTTGGATTACATACAAAAATGTGGTGACGACCTAATTGAAGTAGAATGTATGATCTGGATTTTTGGGAGTCAAGAACTTCAGGATAGCTGTGGTTCCCTTGAGTTAAACAGAGGCTCAGACATGATGTGCTCTGCATTATGCACTACCGTTTCCCTTTTTAAAACACTGAAGTAGACGGAAGAGGCTGTCAACTCGCTGTTGAAGCCATTGTTTGTGTTATTGCAGGTCTGCAGTTTATCTGCACTGACCTAGTTTGGTGTTTTTTTCCTCCCTTTTATTCCTGTTTTCAGGGTTTATTAGTTTGGAAAGCGCTTTGATTTTTGTGTTGTCGCTCCCTTCATCATTTATTAAGTTCAAGGTGTTCCTCGTCTCACATCTGCTGCAAAAAAAACAACAATTAATTTAGGTTCGGGAAACGCAGGTCTAGCGAGACTGAGGATGTTTGTCCTCGAGTCAGCGTCCGTATGAGGCCTGTTTGATCACTTTGATAACCATGACTCACTTTATTTAGAAAAAACAGACGAGGCCGAAAGCAGCGGAGTGAGTCGCGGTGTCCAGAGGTTTGGCCAGAGATTTCAAATCTTTGTTGACATGAAACCTCATTAACTTCCATCCTCCTCCAAGCCAGTTTGGAGATTGGTAATTTTAAAATCCGTGCTGATTGCCGGATGAGGTTTCCCACTGCAGTTTTTGCTGATAATGTGTATTTGCAGAGGTTATGTCGGCACAACTGCATCAAGCCCCCCCCCCCCCCCCCCTCATCCTCACTCAGAACAAGTTCTGTCTGGAGTCTCATAAATGCCTCGCTAACCATTATTTGAATACTGTTGAGAGCAATAATTCACATTGAGTTGCATATATTCATTTTATGTGCCCTGATCTGATGTGACTACAAAATCTCATTTCTCTTCCTCTTCTCTCTCTCTCTCTCTCTGCACATACAGCTGTAAAATGGAGTTGAAGCTGCGCATACTCTGTGAAAGTCAGACCCACGCTCACATGCACACACTCTGTTAACACTCATGAATTATTGTAGCTTTGATTTATTTTAGCAGCCTTGGTCGCGAAAGTGCAAGCGGGCGAGCGCGGGGCTTAGAGGAGGGAAAAGTGGCAGAGTAACGCAGGGGTCGCTCTCTGGGGAATTAGCGTGAGTGCAGTTTGAGATGTTGTTTGGAGATTTAAGCTCCAGCCCGAGTTGAAAAAAGGAGGAGAGGAGCAGAGATCGTACACGCTGACACTCAGAGCCCGGAGTCAAACTGCGTTCACTAGGGTTCCTGTGATAGAGTAACATTGCAGTGGTGAAAAATATAATTTCTTCAGCACAAGCCAAAGCTGCAGCCGCATGACTTCAAATTATAATTTTAACTTTCAAAATGACTTGATCTGCATAAACTCAATCATCGTCACGATCGGGGGTTCGAACTACAGGGATCTGCGCTCGTCTCAATAAACACTCAAGCTCCTGTGGTTGTTGTTGAAATAGAAAATGTTTTTCTATTTCTATTTTTCTTCATCATGGATCCAGTATGTATGATTCATGCATGAAAGACATTATTCACTAATTCAGTAATTCAGAAAATCTAATTGTTAGATGGACAAAGGTCCACTGCTTCCAGGGTGAATGGGTAAAGTGCCCTATCTTTCTCTCTATCAGTAATCAAGTGCCCTATTGTTAATACTCAAACTAGAATGGCACTCAGAGCTCATACATCCACCAAGGCCACATGATTCTCTGGTACCTACAGTAGAAATATATAAAAAAAACAAAAAACAGTCTGATAAGCTAAATAATGTATTTGGCATAAAAACAGTTTTCCTGGAGCGGCCACTTAAAATACAAAATGCTCCAAAATGTAATTTGTTCTTCCGAGGCTCGGGCCTCATCCGTCCGCCAAGTTTGGTGGAAATTGGTATCGTAGTTATTGTGTAATCCTGCTAACAATTAAATTAACAAACTAGAATAGCACTCAGAGGAGCACATACCTCCACCAAGGCCCGTTAAGTTCAATTAAGCCTCACCAAATTGCTCACACTCATATTCGGCCCCTACATATGCCAGATTTATTTAATTAAGACCCATGAATTATTCAGTGGGAAATTCGTGAGAGCAACAAAAACACAATCTCGCAAAGTTGGATAGATAGAAAGATAGATAGATAGATAGATAGATAGATAGATAGATAGATAGATAGATAGATAGATAGATAGATAGATAGATAGATAGATTTTATTGATCTCAAAATGAGAAATCATTGTGTTACAGCAGCATGTCAAGGGCAGAGACAGGTGACAGGAGCAATAACACAGATACAAAGAATTAAAACACTTCAAAATAGAATGTAATAAACATAAATGCACTAAAAACTGTAAAAACGAATAATGTGTATATACACACATCCTTCCGACAAGGTTCAGGATCAACTTTTCTCTATATTGTTTGTGTAAGGCTGCTAACTAACACACAAACAAACAGATGACTACAAATGTCCTTCTGGCTCCTTTTGCTGCTCTCCTCTCCTCTGTGGTGCTGAAAGCTGCACAGCAACAGCTACTCTTCCTCATCCTATTATCTTTATTCTCATTAGCAGAAATAATAATAAGCAAAAGCTAAATCAGGAGGGCTATAAATGTTGTATTTGTAACAAAAGTAAACCCCCTGCTACAGTTCGCACACTGATCACGATTCTTGGACTCGACACTCAGCAGACCTCTGAGTTCCAGCTCCTCGGTCTGACAAATGAGGAGAAGAAGCACAGAAACCAGCCGAACTCCTCCTGAAGGGCGAGGAACATCCGAGCTGTCCGACAGACACACGATGATGAACGACTGCTAGCGGCACAATCATTTCACCTCCCGATTCCTGTTGATGGAGTTGGAATTGGAGCTCCGCTGGCACAAATGTTTTCTGATCTGTCGGAGAGTGGTCCATTAGACCGCGGGTTGGGAAATGCACTTGGACGCTCGGTGTGTAATTCTCTGGGTCTCCGGAGTCTTTGGAGGAGGCTGCGTGGGAGGGTCTCAGGTTTGAGGCCCGGGCCTTTTGGCTCTGGGCACAGAAGGAGGCTTTCAACTGTTGAATATAACAACCTTTGTTTCTCCAGTGGGCATTTTGCTTCAGATTTTACAGAAATCCCAAAAGAAAATTTAGAGAAGTGGCTGTCGGGGGTCTTTTCTGTGGAGATACAGTAAATATGTATGTGTGAGTGTACACACAGACTCTGCTTCTACATTGTGTTTTCCTGCCTCACACTTTACTTTTTGCCAGTTTTCCTTCAGTCTTTGTAAACCCCTCGATTTTACCTCCCTCTCCATTTTGTCGCCCATGGCTGTCTCCTGTTTATATTCATGCAGTGTCTTCTTTTCTAGCTCGTGAGTTCAATCATGTCGGCTCTTGTTATCCGCTCTTGCACGCGTGTTGCTTGTTATTTTTGCAGGGCAGCAGGGCTTTCAGATTACTGCTGCATTCAGTGGGTGCATTTACGGAGTGTTGCAGGTATTGTGTTTGTCACTCAAACGCACTTGCAAGAGTTTCTGCACTGCAGGACTTACACCCAGAGCCAAGAGACATCTGTTGTTTTTTGACTTTGCCTCATAAACTGGGATCTAGTCGGATCTACACAGGAACATGAATATCTCACATTAGCTTGAAAATGTTTTGCTAGATGAATGAAAAACTAGCTTCAGGCTTGAATCTGGGTGAGTCAGATTGTGTTGTACATGCATCTGTAAATCTTGCATACAGCCGGATCTTCCCTCCACAGTGAAAAAAAATCTACGACACTGCACATTTTGTCCTTGGATGTGTGCTGACAAAAGGAACAATCTGTAATTATTCTCCAACTGTGCCACGGTGCTGTTCAGCCTGTCCCTCTACGTTTTGCATCCACTCAGTAATCCTCTGTGATTCCGTTGCTACTGAAGAGCTCTACTTGAATTTCGCGTTGCATAAGAAGAACAGCATCAGTCAGAATTTCAGACTATGTTGACGAGACGATTGTAAAATGTAGAGTCATGTTCGACTGTTGCAGCCCAGCTCCACATTGAAGAGGGAGCGGCAGGGATTCTTTCTTTTAATCTTCTCTCTCCCCCCAGAGGGTTCTGCTATCCTCTGGCCAACAACTCCTTCAGCTCCTCCACGTGCTTCAGGACAGCAGCGCATTGCCAGAACACCATGTTTCCCCTCGTAGCTCAGTGTGAGCCTCGGGCTGTATGTCTCTTACACCTTACGTTTGAGACGGTCCACATCCTCCAGCAGCCTCTCACTACAGCCAGCCAGAGTCTGCTGATTTACTCTGTCCTGTTCAACTCAGAGACACCATCAGTGTGTTGATGAGATTTCAGGCTCGTCATACTCTGCTCGCTCTTGAAAGCCTGCCTGCGGCGAAACCTCCACTTTCACTAATGTGATTTTTGATAACATATCAGCACATTCTAGTTAAACAGTGGAAAACTGTACCAGGGTATATTTACAGTGTACTTTCTGAATACTTCTTCCTCCACCATCTATGGATGAATGACTTTTAAAAAAGGCGATACCCTTTCTTACTTATGTTTCATTCGTTTTATCAACTTATTTCTCATGATCTAAGATAACGAATATATAGAGCCTGATTTAAGAAAATAAACATAACTCTTTTCCTTATTCCTTATTGTTGTAAAATAAAAATGTTAATTTCCGTGTTTATAGGTCTAACAGAAAGAGTCAGGCTGATGATGACAAAAACAAATCTGATTTAGCATATATTCCTATATTCTCTTAAATTTCACTTGTCATATTATAATTGGAACACCCTGTCCAAATCAAGTCAATACATCTAAGTTCAAGGTGTAAATAATAAATATAAAGTAAACATAGCTGTAGATATAAAGCAAACCTGTTGCCTATGATACTGTCTGATTGCCTCCACAAAGTCTCCTCTATTTTCAAAACACAAATTGAATATTTGACCTGGTGATGCTCCTCAGCAACATATGAAGAAACCACAAGAGGCTGCTGCTGCCTCAGCACCTGTGGAGCGCGTGACGTGAATCATACATGAGGACCAGGAGGAAGGGAAGCATCCTGGTTAACAGATAATAACAGAAGCATTACTACAGCCATGTGCCCACTTACCGGGGCTCTCCGTCAAAACGAGGAGGAGGCATGTGGCCTGATGTCATTTGTGGGCCCGTTGGGAACCGGTAATGAAGATGTGATGAATGACTGCATGTCAGTGTGACCTCATTGTTACCAGCCAGTGGATGTTTTCATTACTCCGCAGCTCCTCGCCAAGTTGCATGTAATGTTTAATTCTTCGGCAGTTGATTAATGTGGTTGTGATACCGGGAGGGACGGCGGCAGCGTCGTGTTCCTGCCGAGGTCATGAGACTCACTTTGTAGTCGCTCCTAATTTAGCCTGATGTTTGTTTCAGCATAAATAAGCGAAGCGTGTTTAGTTTCTGAATTACTGCGCGGGCTCCAGGCTGATTTGGGCCTGTGTGTTATTATTACTTCTGTTGTGTAACAGATTTTTTTAAGGGCATTGTGTAATTAGGCAGGGGAAATATGATTACATCCGCTGACAATGAATAGAGGGCCTGAGTGCTTCGGCAACAGTGACTTTGTCCATCATCCATTTTGCTGATATTTGCTGTTTGGTGGAGACACACAAGCATGTGTAACTATCATACTGAAATCCCTTAGGAATACAGTTTAGAGACTGAATGTTCACTTCACAAATTCAATTGAGTAATTTAAATAAACCAACAAGAGTTTTACTGCTTCTAATGGTGAAATATATCTAGTTACAGATCAACTTCCTAGGTTTAGTTCACTTTTATTTGTTGATTAAAAATTGACAATTTCATCATGCAGAGTAGTTCATCTATTCTTTATCCGTTTTCCTCCACTGATCAAGATATTCATTGCCTTTTGTTAATAAAAGGGAATAAAACTTGAATCCATCCGTGAACGTGATTTGCATCTGAGTCGCGTCCGGTGTTTTCATCAGAAGTGGTGTTGAAGACTACAACTCCCATGATCCCGCACTGCTTCACGACGTCATCAAACTATAGGTATTTCGTTTTTGTTTTGATTGAGAGACCCCTACTTCAATACTAAATCCATACAGCTTTATACACTATCAATGCATTTATATACACTATTGATTTGACTACCCACCAACAGGGTTACGGATTTAATGCAACGCAGGACCGAAATATCCCTCCATCCATCATCTGTACTGCTTTAAAGGTCAGGACGGAGCTGGAGCCAATCCCAGTCGACATTGGGCGAGAGGCGGGGCACACCCTGGACAGGTCGCCAGCGCATCGCAGGGCCGACACACAAAGACTTACAACCGTTCACACTCACATTCAGACCAATGTAGAATCTCAAATTAACCTACGCTGCACGTCTTGGGACTGTGGGAGGAAGCCAGACAAAAATCACACAAACACAGGGGGGACGGGACATGCAAACAGAAAGACCCGGGGACCAACTGGGATTCAAACCAACAACCTTCTTGCATCACCTTGCCACACTACTTAAATGTGTGCTCAAAAATAGAAAAAGATGTCTCTCAGCAATGCTAAAGACAGTTTCTCAAACCGACTGTCATCAGATTTTTTGTTTTCCGGTAGAATCAGATAAAGTGACGCTGCCACACCTTCCCTCTGCATCAGCCACATCAGCAACCAAACTCGCTTAATGAGGCAGCGATGGAGATAAAGAGACGAGAGAAGGGCAGGACAAGAGAGAGGAGTGTCAGAAAGACAGAGGCGCTGGATTCATCACTCTCAGCGCCTCAGGGGACGTGACTGGGCCTCTGGCTCTGAGTCACTTCAAGCGCTGGTGTGGAGACATTTAACAACACACTGATTTGATTGGCTCGAGGTGAACCCGGTGAGGTTTCGCGGAGTCGTCTTTGTTTGGCTGTCGTCGGCTGAATACCAATTATTTCCTGCTCGATGTCACTTTGAAGGCCCGTCGGTGGAGAGCGCGGCTGTGACTGAGCCGCGCTGACGGTACACAAGGTTGTGTTTCTTTGTTTTCAGTCGGACCTCTTCATCGGTATCCACCGAAGCGACTGGTTCGATGTTTGTGATGTACTCCCCTGGCGCAGAGCTGAACTGAGTGCTGAGGAAGCAGGGTGACCTTGGTGTGTTGCAGAGCCCGCCAGTGTGATTATGGTAATTCCCAACCCCCCCCCTGTCTCAACCCACAGTCAACTCTTCCTGGGTGACACTGAGCCCTCTTCCTCTAAAAACTGGCCCCCTGCAGCCCGGCTGATAGCAACTCCGAGGATGAATGAATATGAAATTGCAGCCTCGTTGTGGGGCCCATTTGTGCGAGGCGAGCTCAGTGTGTTTCCATTTTGCATCGATGGTGTAAAACCAATACAGGAAAACAACACTTTCTGAAGAGGCCATTTCTCTGCCCTGTTGATATTCCGCTCAGTTGTTAGTTCTCCGATGAAGGAGCACATCACGCTCGCCGCGGCCATCACTGTGGATTTATAACCTTGAGCACAGGAAGTGATTTCCGGCCCTTTTTCATCAGGCCGTTAGAAGAGAGTCATTTCTGTCCAAGGTCAGCGATTGTGCTTGTTCACTGAAAAGCAGTCGTGAGTGATAACCGCTTTGTTCATGCCAAGAATTTATTTGGTTGTGTCGGAGCTCATCTTCATCTCATATACAATACACTCTCACTGGAAGTGTGCTTTCCTTCATTGGAGGCATATGCTCAGATATCATTATCCCTCCCTCTGATTGGTGGTGCTGTGCCAGGTACTTTCCTCTCAGCAGCTCGGAGGATGTGACTTATGGAGCTTATTGATTTTTCGAGATGCCCCCTGGGCTCTGGGGGAACATAAATATTATCATATTTCCCCCATGTGGCAAATTTGGACAGGAGAGAAAACTGTTATATAAACAGAATCAGTCTCTAAGGAAACCAAGGGCAAGATCTGTTTACAGTGGCCATGCTGGCACACTGTGAAACAGATGAATGACTGTATATCCCTTCTTCCAGAGCCGAGCCGAGCTTCAAACGCACTGGAATCATGTTCATTTCCTTTCTGTTTTTAATCATTTTTTTATATGTCGACGAGAGAGGTCCTGATTCATGTTGTGTTTCCACTCTGAATCTGTGTTTGTCGACTGATGCGCAGGAGAAGCGTTTTGTCGCTTTGAGGATGCTGACAGCTTGGGATGCTCCTCCACAGCTTGACACCACTGATAAGTAAAACTTTGCGGTCTCCGTCTTCCCCTTCACGTCATGTGATGGTTTCCATCACCCACTATCTACCGGGGCACAAGGAGATGGATGAAGATGCTAGATCGGATGTGGACTGATTGTGAGTCACTTGAAGGAAAGCCTTGGCGGCAGGAGGTGATACTAACCTTCTCTCTTTCTGTCTGGATGACACAGAGCTGTCTATCTCCTCTTTAATAGGACCCCTCCAGTCTGACAGCACTATTATAGTTGAAATGAGGCTTTGAGGCGGGCGCCACACTATTAAATGACATTTGAAGATATGAGCTTTTCAAATAGACTATAAAGTAGACAAAAGACCATGTGACAGATGGTCTGCCTCTTATTGAGTCACTCTGACATTTCCCTTCTTTCTCCGCTCACCTCTGAACTGTGTCTGTTCATATAACAAAACCAAAGTACGCTACTTACCAAAATCTAATAACACCCACCACTCCCTTCACTGATACATAACGGCAGTGCCATTTATTAGTTTTTTTGCGGTAAAATTGATTTAGTTCATTAATTTTCAATCACTTTATTTCGATTGTAAAAATAATCATTGGATCCATTTATCTGGTTATTGTTAACAAAAATCATTTTTAAAAAATCCTTCAATCTCATTTGTGTAATCTCTACAGAGCCACTAAACAAAATGGGCAATAAAATCGACAAAACAAAACATTTATTGTTATTCACACTGTGCATCTGTGGGTTAACAAAGTGAACCACAAACCAAAGTGAGGACCGATGTCCAGATTTATCTGTTACTAAACGTCTTTTTCAGCTGGAATGAGAAAATAATTAAAGCGAAAGGCACCAACAGCTCTAGAGTTAATTTAACAGAAACTGAAGCTCTGGTTCTCTCCTAATTAAATGGCAGATTTAATTTAAAAAAGAAAAAAGACAAACACGTGGTAAAAAACCCTGTAATTGCGTGATAGATAAACCAGTGCTTCTTCTGCATCACCGTTACTCATGAGCCCATACTCCCACTTTTTCAATCAGTGTCCGTCTCTCTTTATTTGAGCTCAGTGAATAAATCTGATCAGGCACTTCCTCAGTTTATTAGCTAACACAGGCAGCCCTGTGACTGCAGGAGTGCTGACCACAGCACATCCACGTGGAGGGCCTCAAGATTTAATGCATACCAGATAGATCTTCTGAGGCCAGTGTGTACGGATAGAGTGAAACGAATCTAAAAGGCAAAAGCATCACCGGCCACAGGTTACATGATATTGTCCTCTCAGAAAACTGGTTTAAAATTAATTCTATTACTTTTTTTCGGTTTTTAAACTGTTGACTAAATCTCTTGGAAGTAGATGTGTTTTCAGTGTGTCATCTGTGCTTTAAAGGCTTTTCGAATATTGATAATGACTGAGATGATTATGTGCACTTAGAATCCACAGAGATTTCTCCCTTGACTCTGCAGTTCCCTTGCCATCACTGTTGCTTATTAATTCTGATGACATTTCTTTCACGGATTTGAATGAAGCTCCGATAAACTCCCCTGTCGGCAACCTGACCAGCGCCAGACGACACAAAGTCAGGGACAATTTCCTTCAGGAGTTGATGAAAACCGAACGGAGCGGAAAGAGAGTGATTATTAGATGTTCCTTCTCTGGGTTTGCCCGAAGCACATCTCACAAATGGCTGCTAATGTTTTCGTGTCAGTTAGATAAATGTGTGTGACTAGTCAGCTGCTGGAATGTTCACCCTATCCACTTCATAAGCAGCGTCGAAGTCAATGTTGTGTTTCCAGCTTGTTCCGCTGCCCCCTTAAAATCCATTCACTCAGCCTCGACTTCAAAAACCTCCTTCGGCTATTTGTATAACCCACTTTCACTGAATACATCACCACCAGTTTAAGTTATGGATACAAGAAACATGCTTCCATTATCTATTCCGGGTTTGCAACGAATCACACTACGGACACGCCTGACGTCCACACTACTCCAGAGTTTTAGAGCCGTTAAAAACTAAGAAATATTTGGGAACACAGCTGGCCCTGTTTTAATTTGAAAATTCCAGGACTGTTTACACCACTGATTACTTTAGACTAAGCTTATATGATGTATTCGCCCTTAAGCCCTATGTTGCCTATGATTTTAGCTTAAACATTTACAGATTTCAAGACATCTTTAAACTAGCAGATTTGATCCGTTCTAAAAGACCCCCTTGACTGTGAACCAACATATTTGCCATAGGAGACAGTGAAAAGCTTCTTGTTTGTCAGTGTTTGAGCCGTGCTTCAGCGGATTTTCCGAAGACATATATTTTGTACTGCCAAATTGACTGTGCTGTGGCGCAGCCGCCACACGAGCAGCTACACCGCATCGCAGCCTCGGGCACCGTGAAACTCTGGCCTCGGATCAGCTCACCGTCCCTTGTCTGCACCTCGTTCCAGAGAGACTGAAAAATCCAAAGTTGACCCATAGCTTCAGGGCTGCCTGAAGTAACAGTCACAGTGTGGTAAGCTCGGTTTGACAGAGAGACTGAGTTCTCTGTGCTTCGTTGGGGATTGGTGCTGACTCCTCTTACGTGACGATAAATATCGCCAGGTGAAAAAGCAGTGACGCACACGTAGAAGACACCGATGAAGATGTCAGGAGAGTTTGTGTTGATAAGAGCCGACACCGGTGTCTGTGTGCTGTAAACATAATCCTGTGATCACATGATCGGCTTCCTGCCTCTTTCTGCTGCTCCCGGGCTGCTCCACCTTTCGCCTGAAAAACGTGGAGGATTTGGCCCTGTTGTGAACGTGTGAACCTCCCGCTCTGTTGATCATTTGTGAAAGGCACTCTGGGTAAAGTTCTACCCACAAATTTTACCCACAGGTCATGTCTGAAAACGGCTATAAACAAAGTACATCATTTTTACTGTCTACACTGCAGTGAACTTGTGGATGCTGCAAGCTCACAAAAAGATTTGAGGATTGTTGACGATGACTCCGGGACAGCAACAATAAATAATCTGTGTGAGAGATGGAATGTGTCAGCTCAGCACTGAAATCGCACACCTCACTGCTGAGCGCGAGAAGCCTAAATCTCAAATCCCCCTGAGTAGGGGGGGGCCCACTCGACAGCTCTGTTTAATATTCATACTGTATTCTGGAGCCTCTCACAAAAGCAGAGCGAGCAGGAGGAGAGAGCAGTTTGTGTCCTCCCCGCGGAGCCTGTCTCTTCCTCTGAGCCCGAGGTCTCAAGTTGTCTTCTCTTCCTCACCCACAGATGGAGGTGTCACAAGTGTCTCCGACGAAGAGGTTGTCTGAGCCGGTGTTAGCGACGACTTTAGTAACCAAACAGGCGACTTCACTATTCTTGAAGGAGGCGCATTGTAAAAGATCTGCAAAGTGAGAAAAGCAAGGCAGTAAAGGGAGCTCCTCTTTCCCAGATAAAACCCTGCAGCCTAAACTCATGAAACGTCTCCTCAGTAGTCTGGCCGATTCTTCAGCTAATTTTCATAATGCAGCTTGTCCGGCACGACCCCTAGCAAAGCCAGGTAAAGTGAGAGCGGAAGTCGACCTTTCCTACACGTGCTGGAAGCTGTCGTCCAATCAAAAGCAGGCCAGCTGGCCGATCAGAGCAGGACAGGCTTTATCGGGAAGGGGGGCCCTGAAAGACATGGGAGCTGAAACCAAGTGTTTCAGACAGAGGCTGAAAAGAGTAGCTGCAGCGAAGGACAGTCGGGGGAAAGTTTTGTGTTTTCTGAAGATTAGAGCGTGTAAACCTTTTCAGGTATCAAATAAAAAATGTGAGCCTGAATATGTCTAATATCTCCTTTATAGATGCTTTATAGTGTCCCTCAGCTTGAAGTTTTGGTTTTACTGCTCAACAACAAAATACACAGCACTGTGAATCCAGCAGAACTTAGCAAGAAGCTGGGGAGCGGGTGACTTCAACCAGATATTCCTCTGTAGAAGTTGGTGGTGACAAAAAGGGAGCTACAAGGAAAGTGGATATTGGTCATACATGTCCCAGGTAGCAAGAGACATTTTTCCAAAGGGATGTTAATGTTGCTCTATTTCTGCTGTCAACAATTTGGTGGAAGATTTGCCATGTTATTTTTATATAAGCTTTAAGCTAAATGTACCTGCCTCAAGGGAACAAAAATTACCTAATTGCAGAAAGATTTGTACAAAATGCTGTCTTAAAGGGAAGTGTAAGATAACGCTCCATCTACTTCCAAGACCTCTGAAGTACTCTGTTCGTTAAAAAGAAAGAAATGTGTACGAAGATAACACAGTGTCTGCCCTAGAGTCAATTACAAACTACCATATATTAACAAAACATCTATTTTTTATTCAATACTTTAACTACATGCTTTAATCCATAAACTCCACTTGGAGTGAGAGACGTTATCTCTTAGAGGGAAAAAAGTTTTTCTGTTTACATCACACTGCTAATTGTATCGTTTAATTTTACTGAATCTTTAAACCCAATAAAAGACAAAACCCCAGACGATAGCTCTCATATCGTACTATTAATATTTCATCAACTTATCCTCCCCGTACTGCATTGAAGTAATAAATTAACTCTGAAAAAGTTTGTGAGGACTGAAAGAGGAGCTCAGATGTTGATGCTGCTGAAGTTGCTCCAATTCATTTTTTCCGTTACTTTGAAGAGATCAGAGACCCCATACTGTACGCCACGCCGTGTAATTACAATTTGGTGGAACCGCTTAAAATGGGACACTGTGAATCTCCCGAAATCTTTAGCTGAGGCACCAACCTTGATATGCCCCATAAATCCACGTGGAGGAGTCCATAGGTGTCGGAGCGTGGGGAGACGAACGACTCGGGACCGCGCTCCGATTACCATCTGTCTCCCCGTGATCATCGCCTCCACCACGGGCTGACGAGGCATTCTTTGAGACCCTGTTTACTCTGGGCAAGGCGCACGTGCACACGGACGGGGACAACATGCATTATAGATCTGACATCACAACTCCGGCGAACCCCAGCTGTGATTGAAACGAGGCTGCTTTGTTTTATCAGGCCTCTCCACTTCCCTTATCAGCTCATTTGCATAATTAACCGTGGCCGACTCCGTCCTCGCAAGAAACCGCCACTTTGATTTCTCTCCTGCGAGGAAGTCTGTCCTACTTCACGGTGTGGACGCCGCGGCGTGTGAGGCACCGGGTGTAACACATTGGGGAGACATACCTGTTCACACCTTTAAATGTGAAAAGCAGCCGGTTATTCAAAGGCCCTTTTTGAATTTGTGTATTTTTGTTCTCTTACTTGAAAAACTTTTTGAAGACTTAACTTATAGCAGTGGTGGACTTTGTGTCTTTGTGCTTGTGTCACGTCTCTGCTTTTGTTACCTTGCTCAGGCATCTTTTACCTCTCCTACACCTTTTAAAAAGTCAATTAAATCCCTTTCCGTTA
Source organism: Platichthys flesus (assembly GCF_949316205.1). Classification (NCBI taxonomy): domain Eukaryota; kingdom Metazoa; phylum Chordata; class Actinopteri; order Pleuronectiformes; family Pleuronectidae; genus Platichthys; species Platichthys flesus. The sequence goes on along the minus strand of NC_084964.1, from coordinate 10,659,228 downwards.
CCAGTAGTGGAGTTTGCCTGTCTGCTTCATGTTCTTTATCGAGAGCACACTGAACGCTGAGGCACTTTCTCTCCTTGCTAAAATGAGCTAGCTCACCCGGGGCGTCACATGTCCATCACTGCCAATCTGAGACGGAGCCCATTTAAAAACATGTGTCTACCGCAGAGTAATTTACATCAGTCCATTAAATGCGCCTGATTTTTTTTCATTAAACATTCCCTGGATGATTGGTTAAAATGCTCCCCCCCCAGCCCCCCCCCCCCCCCCCCTGAAATAAATCCATGCAATCTGAAAGAAAGTGATTGAAGAGATTCCCCTCTGTCCAGATCCCTGCCATGTGACATTGCATGGTTCTTAAAGGAAACTCCACGCAGCTTCCCCCCCCCCGGCTTGAGTTTTAAAACCACGATGTGCTCCCAATGAAAAGGTTATTTAAAAGGTTTTGGCATCAAATATGTGCTGAACCAGAGCTTTGTATGCAGCAATGTGAGTAATGCAATCTCTCTGCAGTCTACAGTAACGGCTGCCATGATGTTCTCTCCTTTGTCACTGTCACGGTCCACCACTACACTTTTCATATTATAATGATCTGTTTGAACAGCACATTTGGCTTCTGTCCACATCTACATATCCCAGATTAGACCTTGCTCATGAATATATCACGAGGCCTTTTAGAGCACACTTTGGAAATTATCCTCTTCAGCAAGATTCGCCTGACCTTCCTTTGATCACGGACTATTTTAAAATGGACTCTTTTAATTACAGCATGCTCCGGTACAATCCTGTCTATCCGTCCATCCATCCATCCATCCATCCATCCATCCATCCATCCATCTATCTATCTCTCTGTCTATCTGTCTGTCTATCTATCCATCTATCCATCTATCTATCATCTATCTATCTATCTATCTTTCCATCTATCTATCTATCCATCTATCCACCTATCTATCCGTCTCTATATCTCTCTTTATATATAAATATTTCATTATATCCCTCTTTCTCTCTATCTAATCAGTATTTCAGTTCTTTACAATACTGTTTAAGACGTGTGTGTGTGTTTGTGTTAGTGCGTGCGTGTGAGTGCCTGTGCGTGTGTATGTGTGTGGAATGGAAGGGCAGGTGAAGGTCAGCTGATGTAATACAGCCCCTGTGATTTTAGGAGAACGGCTGGGAGGAAGGTGACTGGTGCTGCTGCGTGATGAGTAATCTGATTCTGCCTTTTGTTTTTCCCCTCTGCTCTAAAATACTGCCCTTCCTAACAAACAAACAAACAGACACACACACACATGCACACACACACACACACACACACACACACACACACACACACACACTCACACACACTCTCCTCTTCCTTCTGCCTCTTTCTTACGTCAACAATCCTAATATGTTTCTCTCTCTCTCTCTCTCTCCCTCTGTCTCTCTGCAGGCTCACTGACAGTGTCCATCACAGACATGCGCGCTCCAGTGGTGGGGGGCTCCGGGGGGGTCTACGCTCTGTGCTCAGCGCATCTGGCCAACGTCGTCATGGTAACTGCCGCTATCATCATCATCATCACCTCCATTGTTACGTCTGCAAACGGTTTTCAGTGGGGATGAAATGTCAGAGCCGTCCGCAGCAGGAGAAGACGGGGACCACATCCCACTCCCTCCGACGTCTCCCTCTTCGTCTGCTTGTGTTTGTTTTTGATCTCATTCAAGTTTTTTCATTTCCCAGCTGCAGCAGAATCACATCAGTGTGATAAATTATTTTCATTGCCCAGCAGCTCTCGGCTCGATGCCTCCTAACGCTCCTGAGAGGACGTCGCCTCTTATCGAGTCATCGGCAGAGTGAAGGCGCTCCTGCTCACGGCTGTCGATGAGCAGCAGAACCCTCGAGGACCTTCTCCCAGCGCCCCTCACGTCACCGAACCCCCTTTTTCTGTTCTCCCGCTAAATCTCCTGTGAACTGGCCTTTCAGACTCCTTATTAATTATTGACACCGTGTTTATTTGTGTCCATTGAACTCCCTCGTCTGTCCCGAGCTCTCTATGTGACATGCCTGCCGCATTCTGTTCAGCTCTCGGGGCGATGTCACGTCTGACGAATCACTTTAACTAATGTTGCCGTTCACTGTGGCCAGGGCAGATGCCAGCGGGGATACAAATCAAAGCGCGCTGATGGGCTCAAAGTAAAGAATGTGGAAATGTGCAGCAGCCAACAGGACTCTATTTGTTCTGTTGCTCTTGATGTTTGGGGAAATTCTTTCAGGCCTCACGTCCTGGTTCTACTTTGATGAGTTTCTCTTTCTTTGTTTTGTATTTTTGTTGTTTTAAGGAAATCTTGAAACCTCGTTCGTTCTCGGCCCAGTAAGTTCCCTCGCCATCTGCCAACACCCTTCCTCATAGGGTTTTCGCTCAAAAGACATTTTCAGGATCAGTGAAGTTTGGAATCACTGGTGTGGAGGTGACTGAGTCGTACAGCTCCGGCAACATTGTCAGAATGCATCTTGAGCAAGGGTTGTTCAAGGGACTTTGGGCGCCCCGGGCAAAATTGAATCAGAACGACCTCAACCCACCTCACAGAGAAAATACGTGATATCAAATCACATCATTCAAATATTCTAAAAGGGTTCTTTTATTATGAACATCTTAAACAAAGTGCCAATTTTGCATGCTCATACCCCAATCCCAAACACATCACACACACTCACACCTTTTGACATTTTAGTCTTCAAGCACTCAAAGCTGTTGCCAGAAAGTTCTACTACTTTTCAGACATGCACTGAACTCCACACCATCCCCCCCCGAAATTATTCGAAGGGGCTGCAAATGTCTGAGTCCTTTGCTTGGGTCATTTTCGGGAGCCCTTCCTTCTTGATCTTTTCGTTCCAAACAGCGAGTGTTTCTCAGTCTCTCATTGACCTTCCACACAGACACACACACACACAGACACGCACACACACACACACACACATTTCAGTTGCCTTCATCATTTCAATGTCAGCAGTGTGTTGACAAGATCTGCAACTAGACAAAATGGATCGGCCGTCCTCTGTTACAGCTTGCCCTTCTCCTCCAGTGAGTTTGGAGCCACTTCGGAGAAAATAGCCTCCCATCAGAGAGCGGCAGCATCACGTCTAACACACACACAAACACACACCAAACACACACACACACACACACCACACACAAACACACACACACACAAACACACACACACACACACACACACGTATCCTCCCCTGCACCACTATGCTCCCTTTTCATGGTATTAATCTTTTAGTTGTAGATATATTGTGACATAGGGAGCACTGCCACTTCTTGCTTGTTGTAACCTTATGGTCAGAGCAGGTTTTTATTTATAGATTTCTTTTCCATCTTGCATTGAGTCCACTATTTCTTTTTTTTGCTTCAAGGGGACACTACACACACACACACACACACACTCTCTCACACACACACATTGGCACAGGGTAACACTCCCACAGCCAGGAACTTAAGAAGGGAGATGACTGGTGCAATTGTTCATCCCGGGTAGTAACTGTGTTATTCTAAGTCAGAAGGCTTTTGTTCTTTTTTCGCCCCTGAAGAATCACAAGGGCTATTTATTGGCCCATTCGCCCCTTCTGTTAAATGATCATAGCCTTAATTAATAGAGTGCCACTGGGCCGGAATCAGTAAGTGGAGAGCAGTCAGGTGTATAACCACGTCTCGAAAGTGCAGCCCCCTTCTCGCGTATGGACCGTGTTTCTCTCTGAATATGTCCAGCAGATGGAGAGTGACGTGCTGCTTTAATATACCCACGCATGTCATGGTTGTTTGTTTCATGGGTGTTTGTGCTGACGAGACACTTTGGCCTTGTGTTGCAGAACTGGGCCGGGATGCGCTGTCCTTACAAGCTGCTCCGCATGATCCTGGCACTAGTTTGCAGTAAGTTCTCCAGATTCTCTCTCTCTCCAAACCCTGTGCTCCTCTTCCTGCTTTATGATGAGTTCATGGTTTGATTTACTGTCCGTAGTAGTGTCAAAAATCAACAGACATGCTTTGTAAGTTATTACATCAATGGCCCAGCGTGAGAGGATCCCTGATTGGACACGTTGCTTTGTTTTCCGAGCGCCTGAGTCACTTTACTCGTCCTTTTCCTCCACACGAGGACCGATGCCCTGTCACTTTCATTAGTGAGCAATATGTTCCCTCCATCTGGCCCGAGCCCGCCGCCCCCGAGCTGAGAGAGCGGCGAGTCTCCGCAGGAACATCTCTCTGTTATTATATCGCCTCTCAGTGTCTTACAAACAAATCTTCAAAATAAAATACGACAGGTCTGAGCCACCGCGAAGAGTGAATTCAAAATACTTTTTAACAACAGGCAGAAAAACTAGGCCCACATTTAACATCATAAAGCTAGTTCAGAGTATAGATCCATTTAAATCCTCTCGTGGCCTTTCTTTGGCTGCAGACGCAGACTGTGATAAAACACTTTGCTGCAATACAGTCACATGGAGTCAGCTCAGATCTAGGCCTTGTGCTTTATATCAGAGAGAGTAAGTAATACCTCCTTTCAGATCAAGAGGACACTGCTTTAAGATCCTCTTCATCTCGGATTCATTACCTCTCTAAACTGACAGGATCATTTTGCATATAGAGCGGGGAAGTGAGATCTGATCCCACATTCAGGACACATTTTACAGGTGTGACCGCTGACCACACGTGATCGAATCTCCCAGGAAGGATGTTGGTTAGGACTCAACAGAGCCTTACATTAAATTAACTGATCTAGATTAGTTAAAGTAATGGTTTGACATATTGGGAAGAGCTGGATCCTGATCCTCAGTCCAAAGGCATAGCCTAATAAAACCGACCTGCCAAGTTTAGAGGTGCTCTATGTGAATTTGATCTAAACCAACTACTGCTGGTAAATGGTATATGATGCTTTTCTAGTCTTAACAACCACTCAAAGCGCTCAACACTATCCATTCTATTTCTAGCTCTTTTCTATCACACATGCATTTATATTCCCCACACTGACTCTGTCTCCTCTCCCCACAGTGAGCTCAGAGGTGGGCCGTGCCGTCTGGCTCCGCTTCTCGCCGCCGCTGCCGTCCTCCGGGCCGCAGCCCAGCTTCATGGCCCACCTGTCGGGGGCCGTGGTCGGCATCAGCATGGGCCTGCTGATCCTGCGCAGCTACGAGGAGAGCCTGCAGAAACAGTGCACCTGGTGGGTCATCGTCTTCTCCTTCATCACCTTCCTCCTCTTCGCCATCTTCTGGAACATCTTCGCGTACGAGCTCCTGGGGGTACAGATCCCACCGCCTCCCTGATGACGACCCCCCCCCCCCCCCCCCCCCCCCCGAGACTCTCCTCCACAAACACACTGACTCCGACCCTGCTCTTAACAGGTTCCCGTCCAACCATTGTTAACGATCCCCATTCCCTGCCCACTTAGGCCCAAAATGAAAAGATACAAGATCATTCAAACTAAAATACACCAATAATCCTTTTTTTTACAGATACTTTGCAAATCAAAGAAACATGTCTCTTTTATTAAAGAGGGCACACAGTAGCAACTAGTACAGGTGAACGCTCCTCAGATCCATTTGAGGGGAGCAGTATCTTTTTATACACACTGAGATCTCATCCACATTGCCAGCGCTCTATATCTGTCACCGTCGTCTCTTTGAGTAAATCTTTAATACATGTGAAGACCTCCGGTAGGAAGAGTCGATGACATGCGCCTCTGGTGCAAAGCAAAAGGGATTTAAAGGGGAAGAAGAGCAGGAACATGTGCTGTTAAAAGCTAGGAGTTATTTCCTGTCTCGTTCTGAAAGGTCAGAGATGAGGAGCAGCAGCAGCAACACTAACAGAGATTCACTGTTTTGCTTAGAGGCACTTAAGCAGAGTAAACAGAGTTTTTCAGCTGTGCTTCAGGGGAAGATTTAATGAAGAATTTCAGGACATAAATTTCAAGGGGGGCAGCAATCAACAAAAACACTGAAGCACCAATGAGATTTGATTTTTAGGAGTTTTTTAATTTCACATCCCTGATGCAATTTCTCAGAACGCAAATCACTGTGTTTTTTCATTGCTAGCGCATCAACTAAAAAACAACAACTATTAGAGAGCTTTCTCAAAATTGAGGTGCCAAAATGGAAGGAAATCAGTCACATGTCTCTGCCTCGAGAGCAGATTAATTTCCTTCCCCAGGGCAGGTGCAGAAGGAAATGAGGCAAAAGCTTTAAATGAAAGATTTTAACGTGTCATCGTCACAAGTATCTTTAAGGTGAGAGGCGTCACTGTCATCGTTTCACATCATGGCATCTTCAATGACAATATACCGACACTGTGGACACAGAAACCTACATCACTCAACACGAGAGAAGACGTTAAGATGGGAAATCAAAAGTGACTGTGCGACAGAGGAGGAAAGAGAAAGAAAAAAAAAAGTTTCCTGGATTATCATAACCACCAATTTAGGTGCACCGTGTAAAATATGCCATGTCATTCTCTGTGGCTCTCAGCGAGACGAGGACACACACACACACACACACACACACACACACACAGACACACTCACTTCTCTCTCTTTGTCTTTGAGAGCGGACACTGCCTGATTCTCTAGGTCAACAAGAACAAACTGAAGAGGAAGATTACACAACACACACACACACACAAATATACGTATGTATATATATATTCACAACACGCACACGTACTGGCCTCTGCCTGTTTTCGCTCGGACAGACTGAACTGGGGAGGGCGAGGATGTGTCATCACCTGACCTCTGACCCTTTGTGTCCCAGAGGGCATTGGGGATCTCTCTGCCGGGCCCAGTCCAATACCTCAGCTTCTTATTCTTAGGGACTGTATACTTTTGTAAAGGAATGTACCTATGAAGAAAAAAAAGAGTGTTATTAAGTTGTCCCCTTGTTTTTCCATTTGATAGTGGATGTGTATATTGTATGTTCATAACCAAGAGTATATTTATTTGTATTTTTTTTTCCTCTTCAAGGGGAAAAGAGAAAAACTTCAAATGGTGCAAAATTAATGCTATGATTGTTGTTCTTCTGATAACTCCTGTATCCTCTGAAAAAAAAAAAAAAGTCTATGAGGCAAAAATCCCCTGGTTTGTTAGGTGACCACCAATGACTCAGCTCAGTTGATTTTATAAATCGCTGGTGCTTTACAAACTAAGCCATAGAAAGAACTAACTAGAGAGGGCAAAAAGTAGAGGGAAGGGTTAGAAACCTGCTGGTAGAAAATCATTTCATCATCGTGAATGTTCGACAGCAGTAGTTTTATGTAGCTGGACTCGTTATCGATTCTTGTTTGTGGTTGATGCAGCTTCATTCTCCCCCCCCCCCGCACCGTGCGGACGCCTCGCTGCAGTTCATTCCTTTGCTTCTAACAAATTATAGACGAGGCTCCTGTCATACATCAACTTCAGTTTGATCCCAGCTTTAGCAAAAAAAAAAAGAGGCGAGGAGAGCAATTACACTCACTCATGCTACATTCCATATTTCTGTCTTTCAATCGATAACTCATTTGAATGTCCACTGGCTGCCTGGGGGGGTTAAAATAAATTATGCATCTGCCAATTTTGATAGTTGGTCATAAATACAGTCCTCAGTATTTGCTTCCATGTGTAAGTGTCAGTAGCAACAGAAAAGTTCTTGCTTAATGGGGGAATCAGGAGGAAATAGCCAGAGAAGAAGCCATTTTCAGATACATTAAAAACAGAGAAGATCAGCCAATACGAGGCAGTAATGTAACCTTGATGGAAACCTGTGTGTGTACTAGGAAATATTATTGCTTGGGATGGCAAAGATACATTGATGAATAATGCATACATACCCCATAGCCTATAATGAAGATAAAGTGGAGGTTAATGTGCCTCTTTCACTTAAGATGCATAGGAACCCAGTAGGGTTATTAAAAAAAGGGCTAGTAAATGGCTTTGCTTTTGTAGAACACATCAACTGTGAATATTACACATCCTGGAAGAACTCGCAGGAATACTGTGGAAGGCTGGTGAGTTCTTGTCGCCCCTGAACCTGAAAACAGCAATTCTTGTAGGAGTTCTCCTTGTGCAAAGTGTTTTCAGTGTTTTATTTTAGACAAAAAAGCAGACAAGAGAAGATGAGACAGAAGTTTGTCATTTTCCTGCAAGCCAGATCTCCATGGCCCTGAGCCCGAAGAAATGTCCACACACCAGTAGATGCTCCCACAAGCTTTTTATTGTACCTCCTAGGTAGGCAACGTTTCGGGCACAAACTAAGGGCCTGAAACGTTATTACCTTAACATTATTAGTCCTCACCTTCCCTTAATGGGGCATAAGGCATCAACTTCTTCTCTCCTTGTCAGACCCGTCCATCTTGGGGCGATCTTTGGTATGTGGTTCTTGTCCATTCTACATATGCATATTTATACACAGTCGGAAGAAAGGCCTGTGCCCAAAAAGTTAACTTAAAAGTAAAATAAAAAGTTTGTGGGAGCATCAACTGGCGTGTGTGGTAAGTTCTCGTCTTCGGGTTCTGTCACTTCTGTCCAGCACCTGTTGTGTTTATCAGGTTTGAATGTGCGTGCTTTTGTATATTTCCTGAGCCCGACTCAGCCATGGCAGCAACTCACCTTCAGACAAACTCACGTCCTCTCCGAGGAAAGCCTCTCCTTCTCTCAATCATGCAGTCCATGACAGAGAGACAGAGGCCTGACTCTCATCCCCTCGCTCGAACAACACGTGAAGGTTTTGTTTTTTTTGTGAGGGACAGAGGCTCCCGCACCCTTCACATTAAAAACCTCAACGTGCTTCCCCATCCTGTCGCGCTCATCTCCCATCGGTGTCACGATGATGCATGGCTTTGGGCGAGGAAACGCCATTAACGGGATATCTTCCTTTAACAAGGGGATCTGACAGGTTGCATGATGTTTAATTGAAATGAGTCAAATGTTTTCTACAGTGTTTAGGGAAGGCAGGTGATCCATCACTTTGGGTTGACACGCTCCCCTCCATAGGCTCCACTATAGACCCGACTGTTGTAGGAGATGATGTTTAAAGGTTTAGTGCCAACTCGGAGCAAAATTCACTGATACACGGATCCCTGTTGGTGGGACTGTGCCCGTATAATAATAATATTGTTCATATCTGTGCTCGTGCCATTCCAACTTGCAGCGTACTTGACATTTCTGCCGCATCTTATTTCCTGCTCCTGCGTTTTTATCATGAGTGGTCTTTTTTTTTTCTGTTGCACTTATTATATTGTAGTCGACTGACATGTTGTCGTGTGCCATATTTTCTACTGCCATTACCTATTCTGTGACGCTTTTGTACCTTCCTATAGCAATCTATTGTGCTGTTATGCCCAATGCCTTGTTATATATATATATATATATATATACTGTATATATATATATACAAGCTCAAGTCTGATCGCCCGGTAGAAAGGCTGCTTTGCTGTAATTTATTCTTCATAATCACACACAGGATCCATGAGAAAAGGACGCTGGGCTGCAAAAACAACTTTATATCCAGGAGCTGCTCTCAACTGCTGCTTGCCAACAAGCCGGCCGTTTCTTATTGTTTAGTGCCACTTGGATTTGGGTAACTGTCGCAGTAACGATGCACATCTGGAGCTCCAGAGAGGGATTTTACAACAGGAGTCATGAGGTGCTGACCAGTAAATAGATTCTCACTCGTGGTTTAAGTGAAACCTGCAGTGTTGGTCTATAGGGAAGGTAAGGTCCTTTAAATGTACAGGCAATTGTCTTGAGTTCCCAAATTATACCAGCTATTGATACTGGATATCGTCACAATGTCAGATTTGTCATTTGTGTAGATCTGCAAATAGAAATTGTCTTCTGCACAAAATCCCAACATGCATCTAAGAAACCCAAAACCTGAGGATTGTGATGAAGTGAACAATCGATCCAAACGTACATGTTTAGATGAAGAAAGCGTGTTCTGGTTGTCGTGTGGATTATCTGTGGATTGCTGTCTGCCGCAGCTGGAAACAGAAATAAGAGTTTGACTTTGATAAGAGCAGCTGCAAACCTCCTCCAACGGTTCATAACATCGCTCAGAGATTCTCTCTATGTTCACAAATACTGCCTGAGCCACTCGAGGTCACGGAGATATCACAGGTGGTTTCTTTAAGTGCGAGCCGTTTCCCTCTGACGCTTTAGAATTTAAAAAAAAAAAAAAAGAAGAAAAAAGTCATATCTGTGCTGCTGTGGTAGTTTTTCATGAGCTGCTTACTTGTATTGACAACATGGTGCCAAGCTTCAGAGGTTCGACCTCCCACGACCCGACAGGAGGTCGAACCGACACAGCGTTTACAAAAGAAAAAAAGCAGAAGAGCCTATTTTTCTCTCGGTCATGAGGAAACTAAAGGAAAACTAAATTTACATATGGATAATTTATATCAAAGTCCTCATTAATTATTTCACAATCTATTGTACTTTTTAAATGTTCTGAACGGAACCATTTTATATTGTATATATATGAATATATTTTGTTTTATTTTGTACTGTTCATTGTACTTTGCTTTAATTTAGAAACAATATAAATAAAGAACAATACTGTGGAAACATCCCACTGCTTTTCGTGTGTTTCAGCACAACGACATCATCATCATCGTCATCATCAATGATCAGTAAGTAAAGTAAGAGAAAACAGATCAGCAACTATTTTCAATTTTTTTTAATAAATACCCTAAAATAGGTATTTCCTTAAATGTAGATATTTCCTGGTGGTTTTATTTCTTGATATCACTGGGTGGACCATTGGTTGAATGAAAATAAAGATATTTTTCACTGTTTGATAAACTTTTATAGATCATATGATGCTATATGTTAAGATTCAGTTAGTTAAATCAGAGAATTATGAAATGAAAGCATTCGTTTGTCGCAAACCTTGATTATCACCATAACCCCTACAAAAATGCATGGTAAACCAAATTTAAGTCTTTATTACATTGGAAAAATACAAAAACTGACAAACATCTAAGTTTAATACTAAAATCTAAACATTTGGGAGTTTCATTTTGTTTTGAGCTTCTTCTTTGGTCTGTGGTCAGTGTCGGAGTCCGAGCCCTTTGCCGCCGCCGCACCACCTCCCTTCACATCGACCTCCTTGACTAGCGGGAGCTGCAGCTGAGTGGCGACGCTCATCGCCCACAAACACAGCTCCAGCCTGTGGGGCGTCCAGTCCCGCTGGGGATCCACTGAGGAGAAGAGGAGGGCCGATGGCGTCAGTGCAGTGCATCAAGGCAAGTTTATTTATACACAACCTGGCGGTGAAAAGAAAGTGACCAGTAGTAGGAGTATCTTGTTTTGTGTATTTAATCTTCCGGTCATGACCTCACCTTTGTTTAGTTTTTTTGTTCTCTCCACCATCTTGCCCAGGTACAGCGCGTAATGCTTGGCTGTGTACTGGATGGGCTTCAGTCCCGGCACACTCTCCATGGCTTCATCAGACATGAATGCAGTCTGTTCCGGAGCTCCTGCCGCCAACACAGCTGGGACAAAATTCACAGGTCAGCAACAAGCTATGCTGAATGAAGCTGAACTTAGCTTTGCTTGTCCAAACAGTGAGTCCCAGTTACCAGGGCCACCAGTATGAACACTCATAAACTCCAGCTGCTTTCAAAAGTGCACCGGACATTTTCCTTTAATGATCCTGCCAGTGCCCTGGTTGAGCCTACGTGAGAATAGAGCCGGAAAATGTTCGGGATAAGTCACAGCATGAGAGTGGGCGTGTTAACAGAAAAAACAAAAAGAAGACAAATATGTCTGGATGAAGAAGAGGAACCATATAAGATGCAGATAAAGAATTGGGTCAATTGGAAAGACAGTGAGTTTTACGAGCTTTTGGTGATAAAGGCTGACACCAGTGTCGATGTGCTGTGATTTAATGTCAGAACTCATGTCCTGCCTTCCACATCCTCTACCTAGACCCAACTGTTTCAGACATGTTCTCGACTTCATGTCTGAAAACGTCTTTATTGATCACAGAAACCTTTTTGTTTGAGTGAATTCTTAGAGTTACTTCAATTTGCTGGATCCAGGTTTTGCACAGCGAGACAATCAGAGACAGAAAATAGACGCTGTGCTAACCTGAAGCAGTGGCTGGCCCGACTCCTTTGAGGGAGCTGAGCTCTGCGATCGCTGCCTGCATGTCAGGCAGGAGGCTGAAGGCCTGTCTGGAACATTTCTCCACGGTATCCTCACTGTTGGACGCCACCAGCTGCTGCAGCCTCGGCCTGAACTTCCCTCTCTGCAGAAGAGAAGACGGAGCCACTCAAGGACATGGCTGAGTGCTGTTAAGACTATCGGTGCACACCCACACAAAAGAGAAAATCTCCTGTGTGGGCGTATTTTCTGTTTCCTGGGAATGTTATGATTTAGTGTCTAGACTCGACTTACTGTGAGCTTCCACTCCATCAGCTTCACCAGCTCTGACAGAGTGACATGTTTGTCAGATCGACCTGAAATGAGCATGGGCAGCTCCTCTTGGTACCTTACCAGGGAAACATAGAGGTTAGAATCAGTTAGCTTTAATCCCATATCCATAGCAAGGCTAACAGAACTCAATTCATATCTTAGAAGTCCTATACAAGAAAGACAACAGATAGTCTGTTCTGTGCAAACTTGATGTTTAGATCCTTGTACATGAGGGAAGGGACTAAAACAGTCCTGAATGTATTCTGCCGCCTGAAACAGTGAGTGCAATCATACAAGTAGATAAGAGGAAGTCAATATATAATATTCAGGGAAACACTTGGTTCAGGTCCGGATCAGGGGGCTGGATCCAGCAATTATATTTTTTTACCACTGCAAGATGGGGTATTTTGTTTAACATTTTCACAATATTCCTGAGGAATAATACATAGATCTTGATCAAAAAATAATTTGGCCCATTAATGGAATTGATATCTCAGAGCGGGTGAATTCTGCTGCGGCTTGAGTGATCTTGACTTTAATTTGATTTGTGCTAATGGAGATATTGACAATACAAGTATTTTGAGTGTAAGACGATTGAAAGATACAAGTAACCGAGAGAGATTATTGAAGCCAAATATAAATACAGATTTAAAGATAAATAACTAAAGCACTACAAAGTTTTAACCCCCATTTTTCTATCTGTTAAGCACTTTGTAACCTTGTAGAGAAAAGTGCTGGATAAATAAAGTTGATCACTAAGTGTGGTGTTGTAACTGTAACTCTAAGATGGAGGAGGACGGGGGGGATCACCACTTCTCCAGGATCAGCAGTTTTCCAGGTTTCTTGCTCTTGGACTTGGCCTCCACTACATCCCAGTACTGGTCGTGCACACTCCTCCATGCAGCTGGCTCATCACAGGCAAACAGATCAGTCATAGTGGAGGAGAGAGCTCACACACCAATAACCTGTGAACAAATGAAAAACACTGTGTGAAGGACCTGCCACTCAGGAAAAGCCGATTTAAATGAATGGAGTCGAACATTTAACACCTTAAACTGCCCCTGTGTGGTTTAATCCTTTAAATCCAGCTTTCAGCCACGTGGGAAGGACACACACTATAAAACAGCACATGTGAGTGAACACATCCTGAATGAACTGTAGTGTCTTGATGCTTCCGCTGTTTCCACACACCCAGAGCATCATGGTCCCGGAGCCACGAGGTTTCTGAAATATCGCGATATCACGCTGCAAAGCTACTACTTCCGGTACCTCGGGCTGCGAGCAACAGTTTCTCAAGGTTCGTCCCCTGTCACACCTTGTTGTTTTTTCTTCACTTGGAAGCGTTTTCTATCAAAACACCGCTTTCACGACAGATCGCGAATCTTCTGACACGCGTGGAAACTTAGCGTCATGCGCGTTTCGCCTGTGGGAGGAAGGGTTGCTTGTGAAGCTATGCTAGTTAGCATTAGCATCACATTCCAGGGATGTTTATGGTGCAGCTCCAGTAAAGTGTGTGTGTGTGTAGCAGGTGAACACCGCTGAGGGACGTTGAGCTGGTGGAGTTTAACCGGAGATTTGACTTTAACGAAACGCCATCGAAGCACGAAGGCAGTGGTGCACGTGGTGTTAGGGCTGAAGCGCCCACCACTGTGTGAAGTCACATGGGTTGGCTTGTTTTCCTCTCAACTGTCATTGTTTACTCACGTGAAGTTCGGCAGGGATTAGTCCATCACCAGCTATCGGAGGTGAAAACCCACTTTTAATCAGCTTTTCAATGCTGGAGAGAGAAGGGAGCGTTTGGTAACAGGCCACCAACATTTTTACAGTCGTTGATGGATGTATTATGATGAAGGTTTATATTTACAAAGAAAAATCAAATGCTGATTTCTAATATTTAAATGTGGGAAAGTTGAAGCATAACCTCATACTAATCACTGTTTAATAATAATTTCTAAATGTTTATTACTGTGCAATTCAATAGTGAAAATTGTAAAGATGTATTCTTCACATATGAAATATCGACCCTAACAATAAATGCAGATAGTTTCACTTTGTCCATTACATTTGTCTCTCTCCAGCTAAAAAGCAAGCTGTCTCTCATGGGAGCACATGAGAAAGACTCTGTGCTGCTGCAGATACTGAGGAGGCCGGGGGTTCTTCATCAAGTAAGTACTGTAGAGCTTTCATTGTCTGACGTGTTTAAGTTTGCATGAAACTGTTCATTATCTCTGTTGGATACAGTGCCATCCCTCCTGCATCTGTAAGGACTGTATGAAGTTAATGTTTTATTTAGCTATAGTGCCACCTTCTGGTAGATATCAGGATTTTCACATGTCTTTTTCAGCTGGCACTTGTGCAGACGTAACCACAGCAAGTAACAATTGACGGTGTTGTTTCCCCTGATGGCTCTGGCAATCAATTTTATTTTTATTCTGTCTACACCAGAAACGTGGAGAAGATGTCACGTGTTACCACAGCCCTCAGCAGCAATGCCATCACCGGCCGAACAATGTTCTGCCACTTGGACGCGCCGGCCAACGCCATCAGCGTGTGCCGCGACGCGTCCCAGGTGGTGGTGGCCGGCCGCAACATCTTCAAGATCTACGCGCTTGAGGAGGAGCAGTTTGTGGAGAAGCTGAATCTCCGTGTCGGTCGAAAACCCTCGCTCAACTTCAGCTGCGCCGATGTGATGTGGCACCAGATGGAGGAGAACCTGCTGGCCACAGCCGCCACCAACGGGGCGGTGGTCACCTGGAACCTGGGGAAACCGTCTCGTAACAAGCAGGACCAGCTGTTTACCGAGCACAAGCGCACCGTCAACAAGGTGTGCTTCCACCCCACAGAGGTGTACATGCTGCTGAGTGGCTCGCAGGACGGCTTCATGAAGTGCTTCGACCTGCGCAAGAAGGAATCTGTCAGCACGTTCTCAGGTAGTGATATAAAGCAGGTCAAGGAATCTTATGCTAATAATCTAATCCGATGCAGCATTGGATTGTAATTATTTCTTTACTGCTAGTATAACTTCACTTTTCTTTGCATGAAGAAGAACAGAGCAGCAGTGATATAAAGAAAATCATCTTAATGTCTTTTGAGTGTATGATCATATTGAACTTGGTTAAGTTTAATTAAATATTTCAGAAATTTCCAGTGTTAGCAATGAAGAATATAATTTCTATATATATATATAGAAAATATATATATAGAAAATGGTCATCAAGACTATAAATACAAACTTTATACGATATATATATATATATATATCGTATAAAGTTTGTATTTATATAGTGCTTTTTCTAGTCTTGATGACCACTCAAAGCGCTTAACAGCACAGTTTTCAATTTCACACATTCATACAGTACATCTATTAGCAGTACCTTTTTTCTATGAGAGGCAATTCAGGGTTCAGGACCTTGCCCAAGGGGATCGAACTGCCGACCTCCTATTTGGAGGACGACCGCTCTACCCTTCAGCCACTGCCGCCCCATACATCCATAAATCCCATCCTTCCATACCTTTGGTTTAGTGGAATGTTAATTTCCAGGAGTGTCATAGCACATTTCTCCTCACAGATGTGCAACATATGAACTGTGTAAATCTCTTCCAAGAAAAGAGCGACTTAATTAATATAAGTGAAAATATACGTACTTTAAGATTTAAACTATTGACACCGAATTTATGAGGTAAATTCTTACTGATCCATTAATGTCCTCTCGCTACACTCCGACTCATTAAATGTGTAGTTCTCCGAATCAGTAATAACACTTAATCATCCGCTAATATCCCTGTGGATTTTTTTATAACCCTTTTTATGTGCTCTCCTCCAGGTCAGTCAGAAAGTGTTAGGGACGTCCAGTTCAGCATGAAGGATTATTTCACCTTTGCTGCATCCTTCGAAAACGGCAACGTCCAGCTGTGGGACATCAGACGACCTGACCGCTACGAGCGGATGTTCACTGCCCACACCGGCCCTGTGTTCTGCTGCGACTGGCACCCTGACGACAGGTCAGACGGATGACCATGATAAATGAGAGCTGTGCTTGATGCGCTGTTTTGGTGTTTGAGGAGTTTTTATTCAAGCATGATTTCTATTTTAGGGGATGGCTGGCCACAGGGGGCAGAGACAAGATGGTGAAGGTTTGGGACATGACTACTAACCGGGCCAAGGAGATCTACTGTGTCCAGACCATCGCCTCCGTCGCACGAGTCAAGTGGCGGCCTGAGAGGAAGTACCATCTGGCCACCTGTTCCATGATGGTGGACCACAACATCTACGTGTGGGACATTCGCAGACCTTTCATTCCCTTTGCCACCTTCGAGGAACACAAAGACGTGACCACAGGGATCGTGTGGCGCCACCAGCACGACCCTCATTTTCTGCTCTCTGGCTCAAAGGACAGCACACTCTACCAGCACATGTTCAAGGACGCCACTCGTCCAGTGGACAAGGCCAACCCCGAGGGCCTGTGCTTTGGACTGTTGGGTGACTTGGCTTTTGCAGCCAAGGAGAGTCTGATCAGCAGTGACCCCAGCAGAAAGCCTTACCCCGGAGGAGACCGCCGCTACCCCATCTTTTTCTTCAAGAAGCCCGACCCGACGGAACAGTTTGCCCACGTGTCCAGTGCTCTCAGCGTCTTCGAGACAGACTTGGCCAGTATCCGCATGGACTGGTTTGTCAAGACCGCACAACTCTACCTCCTCTGTGGGAAGCCGTTTGCTGAGCTGTGTGATCACAATGCCAAGGTAGCCCAGGAGCTCAAGAGACCTCAGGTGGGACCTCAGTGCGACGTGTGAACAAATTGTCAATTTTAATAGAAATTTCACAGATTATGACCTGTGACTGCAATACAGTACCATGACTTCTTGAAGTACTAGGGCTGCAACATACAATTGTCTATGCTGTAGCCCAAATTGGCATACCAACAGCCCCAAACCCAAAGATACAAAGCTCTTCAGTAACAATCATAGCAAACTACAACCAGAATACATTTAGATTTGAGAAGCAGTGAATCATTGTTGGGGTTACTTATATGATATGATTCAATAAACCCATCGACTAAATCCTACCCACAATTCAGCAATAATACAGGAATGCAAACTCTTCCTTTTAATGGGTTTGACAGTAAACAGAGCGCCTGGAGTATTTCATCCAATTTTCTCAATCATGTTTTATAAACATTTCACATAATCTTTATTATTTTCTTCATCACTTACATGCAAGACACAAGAAAAGTATATTTTATTTGTTAATTACTACAATCCATCGATCTGTAGCTGTATTGCGATGCTGGAAGTGTCCCGCAGCCATATTTTATTTATTATATTTGTTCATTACTCACAGGTTTCCACAACTTGGACCATGCTGAGAATCATGTTCTCCGACCCTGCAAACCTCACAGCGTCCGGTCAAAATCTCAACCTGAGTAAACTCGGTACCTTGCCTTTAATGAACAGGTAAATTAGCTTTTTATTGTGTATCATTACAAAATATGAATAACAAATAAGTATTGCAACTCATTTACAGCCTAAGTTTGGTCCACGTTATGTTTTCAGCTTCAATTTGAAGGAGATTGGCGCCGGGATGGGCCCAGAGAGCAGACTAGAGCGCAGTAAAGGTGAGAGCAGGCAGGACAACAGCCACCTGGAGCCTGGAAACCTGCACATCAGCAATAATAATGAAGGTAAGAATAGTTATTAAACATCTTAGAAGCCGAATGAAACATTGACAAGCTCGGCCCTTGTGTTTCTACAATATTCATCGCTTATAAACATTCAATTTCAGAAAATGAGGAGACGGAGGGCAGTGAGGGCCAGGCTGAGTACATGTTCGGTGATGCTGAGTTAGATGATGACGACCTCTATTCTATGGAACATGACAACCCAACAGGTCAGTCCCAGTCTCATCACAGAGGAAGCTAAAGGCTTACCCACATCAGAACCTGCTGTTTCTAAGTCTCTCTGCGCTCAGCACTCTTTTATCTAATATTATCTCTGCTCCCTTATTAACAACAGAAGAGCTTGAGTACACGCTGCCCCAGGAGGCCTTCCCGCTGCGCCACGAGATCATGGATAACCCCGCCGCTCCCGAGCACCTTCAACAGGACAAGTCGGACTCCCCGCACGTCAGTGGCAACGAGGCCGAGGTCACCTGCCTGACGCCCATCGAGTCCTTCTCCCTCATCTCCATCTCCCAGCCCCTGTTCAGCCCAAGTCTACCGGCCAGCTTCTTCTGCCCCATAGTGCGGGAGATGCTGAGCTACTACGCTGAGCAGGGCGACGTGCAGATGGCCGTATCCGTGCTCATCGTCATGGGGGACCGGATACGTAAAGAGATTGATGACCTAACCCAGGTCAGTGAAGGAAAAATGGGTTCTTCCTCAGTTTTGTAAAATGTGGCGTTTCAATCTGTCTCGGGCGAGAACTTCGGTTTCTGCATTGTTGAAGCAAAAATCAAGTTAAATCACTTTACTTTGGTAAAAAGAAAGACTTGCTGGTTGACTTCAGGGTGATATTAAATATTTGAAAGATGTTACAATTTTTTTCAGAACAAACATCAACTGTCAGGTCTTATATATTTACTCTGATTTATGGGGTATCATTCATGTTGATAAATTTAAAAACAAGAATATTCTGAGATACTTCAATGTGACTATATGTTTTAAATATTTTGTCTATAACCAAAACATTTGAATAATGACATTTTAAATTTAATTTGACAAAAATAAGCTAGATAGAATAAGAAACACTGAACGAGATGTGCTTCCGTTTCAGGAGCACTGGTACATGTCCTACATAGACCTGCTGCAGAGATTTGAGTTGTGGAACGTCTCCAACGAGGTCATCAAGCTGAGCACGTGCAGCGCCATCACCTGCCTGAACCAGGCGTCCACAACACTACACATCAACTGCAGCAACTGCAAGCGGCCAATGAGCAACAAGGGCTGGATCTGTGACAGGTATGAACACTTCACCACCATTTCATATTAGAGAGTAACTTTTGTGTGTGTGTGACTGGCCAGCTTGGTGTGATACCTTTGTGTAATAGCATAAGGAGGTCGGCCTCTTTCATGTTAAATGACCCTGTTAACATAAGGATTGGTAAAATAACTACACAACTATCAATCGCACAAACTGTTGGACAGACATGGATGTAAACTGTTATTTGATTGGTTGGCGGAGCCATACAATTGCAAAGGAGAAATTCTAGCTGTGTGTTCTTGACGTCTCTCGCTTCTCACGTGTTATTAAATACACTGAATGCTTTTTTAACTCTGACATGAAAACAAACTCTGACAAGCGCCCTGTGTATCTCCTCCAGGTGCCACCAGTGTGCCAGTGTGTGTGCAGTGTGCCACCACGTGGTAAAGGGACTGTTTGTGTGGTGTCAGGGCTGCAGCCACGGCGGACATCTGGAGCACATAATGAACTGGCTGAAAAGCAGCACTCACTGCCCCGCCGGCTGCGGTCACCTGTGTGAGTACACCTGAGCCCATCACAGCCACTGCTCATGCAGGTATTTCTCTGTGGAAGTGGGAATCTCTCCACACACAGACTTGTATCATCATCAACTCACCAGAGTAACATGAGACGTCTTCATCCCTCTGTGAGGATCAGAGTCCTCAGGCTGCGGAGTCGGAAGGAGGATTCGTTTTCTGTTGTTTGTTCCATGTTCTCTTCCGGACAGCTACTCACAAGAAACACAATCATGAATGGATTCACTTTTACACTTGAATCAATTTTTGAACCTTTTATTATTATTTTTTGTTCGTGAACATATGTTACGATTCAAATACAAAGAATTCAACAACATATTACTTGAATTCACATTTGCTGCATTTTCCATACATTTTAAACCTCTCAGTAAAACATTGAAGGCTGTACAGGGAGAATTGTTTGTCTCATCCGACGTGGATTGTCAATGTTTGTACATAATGACTAAAAAAACTATTTTTTAAAAACTGTAGAAATTAATTTATGAAAGATTGCTCATTATTCAAGAAGTGAATTAAAGCAATAACCACAGACTAGACCCGTTCAGTTGTCCCAGTGTTTTGTCCACTGCATTCTCCAAAGAAACCCTTCACTACATTCACATGTATGGTGGTTTGAATGGGGTTTTTCCTCCCCTACACCTTAAGCTCATGGGCCCAGAAATCCAAACTGGCAGCCTCTAATCCACCAGCCAGACACAATGTGTGCTGGTCAGAGTAACCTTCATTGGCTTGTCAAGGTTTTTATGTGTCGCTGCTTGTGAGAAACACAACAGAAAAAAGTAAAAGCCAACAGAGACGACTTCTGTTCACATAAAGCTCAAAAGAACAGCTTCGGCTCGGGTGAAATTTGACTGAGAGTCTCGTCCCATCAGGCCCTGCACGGCCTGATGGCGACTGGTTGGAGGATTTTCCTCACTAGTTGTCAGTTTCACTGGCGGACTTTCAGGAGATGAGTAAATCCACACTGAAAGATGTCAAATATTTTATCAGCTCTGTCTCAACAGATGCTGCTCAGCTTCACAAGTGCCGGTCTCTCCCTCCTGTTTGCCATCAGCAGGAGAACATGACTACTAGAGTGAGAGTCGGGACACATGGGTCATTTTAAAGCTACGGAGTAAGTGTAGTTAGTGAACACCACTTCTCACCCCTGTGGCAGCTTAACATAACAGTGCAGTAATCCATATTACCTGGTAATCATACATCAATATTTCACTTTAAGTAAAAGGATATTGTCTATTACGACGTCTGCGCTGGTTGGAGTTTGTGCTGATTTTAAAAACCCACGAGCTGGATACTGTTGTGTCTAGATCAGCTGCTGCAGCCAACAGCCACATCGTGCCATGGTTGTTACTGAACATAAACTGTCATCGCATCAATTTGCAGCCAAGGCCCTGGGCAGAGTAGCTGAGTTCCAGATGTAGTCCCTAAGAGGACATCCCAACCACCAGCGGGGGGGATTCCTGACCTCGAGGCTCAGTCAAAGATATGAAGATCTATTCAGTGGTGGTCAAAGAAGCAAACATTTAAAACATTCACAGACTCTTATATTCCACAAATCTGCCGCTGTATAATGCAGAGCTCAGTGAGCACTGTAAATAAAAAAATTCTGCAACTGTTCTCCAACTTCCAGTTTTCACAAACTTGTCTTGCGAGTCCGTGAAAACATTGAATTTAAAAATGTCTCTTTTTGTCATTTCTATGTAACGTACATGAATGTGTACATTTAAAACAAACCTGGAAAATGACAGAATCCATCTTTACTGTAAGGAAACTGGGTTTTATTTGATTTAAATACATCCACGGATATCCAGCATTGAAAAGACTTTGAAGGAGTTCAGGGTAAAACAGGGTCTTGCTATAGAAGACACAATGAATCCACAAGATGAACTACTTGACAGCATCACTGAGTGAAATCTGAAACTGCTTTATTATTTGTGCTTTGAAAAAGAATTCAAACTTGTATTTTGCACAGATAAGTCTCAGCTCTGGGTTTATTTGACTCCTGTCTACAGTAGGGTGGGCATCGAAAAGCGCTTCCAGATTTCCAATTCAAATGGAATCATTAAGAAATGTAAGTTCTGATTCTGCTCATCGATTCCTAAAAGCATCACCGCATCTCCCAAGCTACACTGGTCCTGGTGCTCTCTCTTGACTGGACCATTCTGCCCAAAGCAGAACTATTTGGAGATAACATACAGGCGACCACAAAAGTCTGGGAAGAGCCGCCCATGAGCGTCATCATGGACCCAGGAAGTGTTCAAAAGACAAGGGGTCTGCACAGTGCCAACTTACTTCGTGCAACTAACATGACCACGCTAGTCTCCCTCTCCCTCACAAACCCAGTCGTCCTGCTCAGTCAACAGCCAGGACCTTGTTGCAATCAGGTAAGTGAAAATTAAGTAAACATTTTCTTAACCTAATTTGGTACAGTTGCAAGCACCACACACAGACGTTCCTCCTTCTCTCTCATTAACACCCACACACTGCTCTCTGTAAAGTGGAAATGAATCGACTGTTGCTTGCCGGAAAAGATTGAATCAGAAAAAGTTTTTAAAAACCTTTACACAAGTCACCTTCACAACTGACTTGTGTAAAGGTTTTTAAAAACTTTTTCTGTTAAAGCATCACGTAAAATGTTTTGACCCCATCCTTTAATGAATTGGAATCGAGAATCATTAAGGACCCGAATTGGATTCATTCAAATTCTACGATACCTAACCCTAAGCCTAGACCACAGATGGATTGAAAAGTGTCTAAATTGCTGTAACTTTAACGTCTTTATTTCCAGCTCCTTGAAATGCATTCAGCAGGACATTATATTCAAACGGCATACAAATGAGAAGATTTCATTCCAATCACGAAGTTTCACTGCAGAACTTATTCGAACTGAACTGACTTCTCTACTTTTAAGAAATGTACCTCTTCCCCTGGTGGCATATTCAAACCACATTTCATATTCAGGAGAGAGAAGTGTTTCACAGTATTTCAGCCACTGATCCTTGATCAGTTCCTCCTCCTCCTCCTCCTCCGTGCATTTTCACAACGCAACTAGCGGAGTCCAGTATTCACCAGCACAAGCGTGTGGGGGGGGGGGGGTCAGGTACCCGTCCTGCCTGCTTGTCATTAGCCTGCAGCAGCTGCAGTTAACCGTGGCCTTGTCCACGTCTGGTGTGCTCGGGTCTATCAGCCTTAAACAGACGGCGGCAGGTCTGCTGTGTCAAGCCCATGGGGGTGGGGGGGTCGGGGGGGCTGTCCTCATCTTTGGCCTTCTCCCATTGCAGTGCGCCTGTACAGGGTGGTGGTGCGATCACCCTCCGTCGAATAATGTCAGAAATCCCTGAAGAGAACAGCGAGTTACTTTGTCGTCTTTAAGCAGCTGTCGAATTCTTCCCTCAATGTCGTGTCCATCCAGTCCAGACTCACCTGGACATGTTAAGGCCGCTCCCAGCTGTCGGACACTTTTTCAGGGGCACTCAGTCGCCTCAGGCTCTGCTGCACGGTTTTCAGGGTCCCTTCTGTTATGATGAAGGAAGCAGCAGCAGCATTAACAACCCCCCCAATAACACATAACACATTCAAATCACTGAGCATTACAGCCTCTTACCCAGCTGATCTTCATAGGAATCCAGCTTCTTGATTAGCTCAACAACACTGGAGCATGTCAGGCCGTCCGCGGCTACCAGGAAAAAAAGAAATCACAAATCAGAGAGAATCAAATGTGTTATTCAGTCACTCGCACCCAACTAGAAGGGAGCTCTGATAGAGCATCCCTCCACCAAGACTAATGCCCTATCTCACCAAAGAAGAATTTTCCATTAAGGATCTGGCCTGTGGCGGCTCGCCATATTCAAATTTGTCCTGCCACCTTTTCATAATGAACCAAAAAAAGTTGTTATACTTCTCAAAAGTAGCTTGGTGTTTTTTCTGTTGTTGCATTGTGCAGATGTATGCACCGTTATTTACAGCATCTTAACATTAAGAATCTTTTGTGACATTTGTGCATCTGCTGCCCCCCCCCCTTGTTACCGCCATACTTTGAATGAATTCTGTGGGAAACGTTGCAGAGAATATGAAACTAAATCCCTGGATCTGCACTAAAATTTCATGGGTTCTTTCCTGAGCCATACCTTCCACCAGGTTTTATGGTAATCTGTCCCATAGTTATTGCGTAACCCTCCAACCACACTTGCTTGGGGGGGTAATTACTCACCTTTAACCCTGACATCATCCTTTGCTTTATCTTCCACACCAGTATAAGCGCTGCCATTGCCATCAGTGGTAAAGCAAGAGAGCAGTTCAGCACAGCAGGTCCTAGCCTTCGCTAGTGTGGCGCTCATGTCCTGAGTCAGCCGGTGGTTCTCCACCAGCTCAGTATGAACCCTCCTCCAGGCCATCTTGTCCTCCATCAGGCATCCCTCCATCACAGTGCGCAGCTCCTTCTCCTGAGACACCTGGCTCTGCAGACTCTCCGCCTCCTCGCAGTGCTACAGCAGGGAGAGTGAGTCGGTCAGATGTGGATCAAAGTGTTTGTCTGGCGGTTACATCGCTTCTACTCTGTAGTTACCTTGTGTAGTTGAATTGCCATCTCTTGCATCTCAGCCTCAAGTTGGTCGGCGTAAGCCTGTTCCAGAGCATCACTGGGGGGTCGAGCGCTGCTGTGCCACCTTGCAATACCCGAGGTCATCTTACGCTTGGGTCCAAACAATCTGGACGAAAGGAATGGATATTACTCCCTGCCATATATACAGATACTGCATGTGCAGGAGTATATATATGAAAGCCTGAGGTCTCTTACGTGATTCCTATTTCTTTGAGATCATTTTCAGTCAGGGTGAGAAATATCCGCAGATCAATGTCTTGCTCCACAAGTAACGGGAGATACTTTGAGAAGCCGATTTGCTCCAAAAATTCAGCCAGATCCTGCATTAACAAGAGAAGAAGAGACCGTCCTGATTAAACTTGACATGAACCACCTATTCCGGTCTCATTATGAATCAATCAAACCCACACATGCCTTTGGGCCGGAGTAGGAAGGTGGAGGAACAACATGCGGGCGGATCCCACAGTTCCCTGCAGCACTGGAGTGGGCTGCCTCGCTGATTCCATGTCTCTTGCCTTTTGAGTGGTAACCCTTATTAACCCGACGCGAGCTGCTCTTTTTGCACTGGTCGGAATCCTGGTGGACAAAGGCACATCTGTCTGTCACAGCGTATCAATACACAAACAAATCTGGCGTTTGTCTCCATAACAGTGGGATTTCTGTGTGCACCTCGTTGCTTTCCACAGAGCCTTCCCACTTGAGGCCGGTCACATGAGGCAGGCCTTCGCTGCTGCTACTGCTGCTCCTCATGGTGGGCATGTCATTGTCAAAGAATGGACTATCATCTGCACAACAACAGAGAAAAGTATTTACACTTCCAGAGTTCATGTCGGAAAATCGCTTATTTCTGTGTTGTTTTTCAGAGGCCACGAGACCCTTGTAGCTATGCTTCTCACCTCTGCTGCTGTTGCTCTGGCCGTCCAGCTCATTGATAGGCGAGGTAACGTCCCGGTAGCAGAGGCCCTCAGTCTGTTCACCAATGTCACGGAAGGTCACGTAGCCTGGCGGCACAGCAGGGGGCTCTGTGAGGAGGAGACGCACATTAACAAACTGTCAATCCGCCGCTGTAATTCACGGAACCACCACACTCTTAACATGGCTACCGGCTGGCAGACTGGGTAATAATACGTGACGTTACCACATTGTTTGCTGGGGCCTCCTACTCGAAACTTGGCGATGGCCTGGGGCCCGTCGTGGATGCTAATGCCTTTGGCTCGGTTTCGACTGGGCCTTATCCTCGGGGGTGCACTGTCTGAGTCTTCAGAGGAGCTCAGGTCTTCAAAGTGTCCTGTCGGGTTGGATCGGATAATGACAGAGAAAAGATTATTACAACTCACTTAGTAAAAATTAACAGTGAGACGTTAGGCGGTGGAGAAAGGTACCTGGTTTGCTTCTGGGAGAACGTGAGTCAATGAGGCTGACGATCTTGGTGTAGCCGTACATCATTGCTAGGGCACGGGCAGTCTCTCCCTTAGCGTTGCGGTCATCTACTTTCACTTTCTGTAAATGAATAGAAACCACATGTCAGGATCTTAAGCCATTACCTCTGTATCATCAGCAGGACAATTAGGGCATCACTCATTCTCAACGAGCAGGCAAGTCCAGAGCATGTTCTCTAAACGGGGACCCACTCACGTGATCAAGCAGGTACTGGAGTATGATTTCATGTCCAGAAGCAGCAGCCTCCATCAGGGGAGTGAAACCAGACCCTGGCTCCCTGTTATTGAAAGAAAACAACATTAACAAGAACGTGTCTTTGTCTGGATCGAGTGTTGGTATGAACGAGGAGGCTCACTTGACATTGGCGTCAGCATTGTTGTCCAGCAGGAACTTGACCATCTGCTGGTGGCCGGTGCTCGTGCAGTGTAACAGAGCCGTCCAGCCCAGAGAGTCCCTCAGCTCCAACTGAGCACCGTGCTTTTTCAGGTAAGAAAAAACAAAGTCTAAGTGTTAGCACATTAAATTAGATACACAGAGTTTGTATTTCATTCATTTTATACTGTCAAAATCAACTTGCAGATTTGAAATTAACACTGATACAAATCAGTGTTAATTTCGTTGACGATGACGAAATATATTCGTAAACGACCTTTTTTCCATGACGAAGACGAGACGAAGACGTAACTAAAACGAATCTTTGAAAATAAAAACTATGACGAAATCTTTTTTAATTTTCGTTGACGAGACGAAAATGTTGGTGGTTGACTAAGTCACAATAATTTTTTAAACATCATCGTATCAGGCCGTCATGAAGTATCAGGAGCGGGCGAGTGACTGTGTCTGTGTGTGTCTGTGTCTGTGTGTGTGTGCGCTTCAGATAGCGCTCCGGTCCGTAGCTCCGCCCCCCGCCCCCGCTCAGAGAGACACAGTGAAAGCAGAGCGCGTTCTCGTGGAGCAGCCTCTCAGTGACCGACTGCTTCTTAACTATGGAAACAGTGAAAACCAGAGTTTCTCTGGTCTCAGCTGCTCGGAGATCAGCCCCTCAGCTTCTTGATCAGAGCAGAAGCTGCAGTTGGTTTGTACCGATGTTCAGTTTCTTTGTCCGGCTCCAGTCTGACCTGCTCTCCCTTTTTGTTTTCACATTTAAAATTAAATATATATTTTTAAGCTATTAGGCTGCAGCTATATGTTTTTATAGAAAAGGAGTTTAATGTGGCTATTAAATATGACTAAAACTAGACTAAAATGTAATTTGTTTTCGTCGACTAAAACTAGACTAAAACTAAGAAGGATAAAAATGACTAAATGTGACTAAAACTAATATGCATTTTCGTCAAAAGACTAAGACTAAGACTAAATCAAAAATAGCTGCCAAAATTAACACTGATACAAATTCTGTTTTATTGTGTTAATTTGTCCTCAGCTGTCCTTGTCTTACATTTGTTTCTTTCCGTGACTGCTAAACTACAAGGACCCAGTAACCGACACTGACTAGACCACAATACAGGAAGTGAATGAAAATCCGGTCCCAAATCTTCATACATCCTGACAGTTGTGTTACTTATGGTGACAATAAATTATTCCTCTTTTTGCCAGGGACCCTCACAACCCCGTAAAGAACCCTTAGACGTCCCCAGACCAAGCCTTCTGCAGTACATTCTCCACTTTATACATGAAGAAGACACATCCTGCTGTATGCATGAAGCGATTACTATCCGGGGATCATGTTGTACCTGAAGCAGGAAGTAGGCGATGCTTTCATTGCCACAGCTGGCTGCCAGCATCAGTGGGGTTAGACCTTTGGCCGTGGTGGCGTTGACGTTCACTCCAGCCTCCAGCAGGAGATTCGCGATGTTGTCGTGTCCGATGTACGCTGCATACATGAGCGGCGTCCATCCTCCAATGTTCTTGCCGTCCAGATTCACCTCACGTCTGCAAACATACGACACATTTTGATTCATATGTGTGAATATATATAAGAACGGGTGAACATCCCAGGAGGGTTTGTGTGTTTGAGTGTGGAGGATAGTGAGACACCCACTTCTTGATGCCCTCTGCCACCACGTCGTACTGGCCGATGGAGCAGGCGGTGTGGAGGTCCAGGGGCACGTCCAGCTCCTCGGGTCGCACCAGGGACTCTCCCAGCCACAGGGAGAGGCTGACCCCCAGCTGCTCGGACTCACTGGCCTCGTCGCTCAGCTCAGACATGTTTCCTCAGACTCTCCTTCTTCTTCTCTCGTGCCTCCTCACACCTGAGAACAGAGGGGGTCCTGAGGCTCAGCGTCGCCATGACATGTTCACAACCGCTGGATTCACTCTCTCAATGTGTGTTTCCTTAGCCGCAGGGAGCAGGAGTCACGCCTGGTGCAACTTCAGATTGTATTAAACACACAAATAAAAGCCTCCCTCAGACTTGCGGTTCCTTTAAAAATACTTTTAAGCTAAGCTAAACTGTAACTTCTATCTCATCCGTCTCTAGCTAACTCCAACTTTGCTCTTTTAGCTAGTTTCACGTTAGCTTAACGATAACACGTCAAGCCCAGTTTAGACTTTACCCCAGTTTTAATTAACACAACGAGTAAACAACAAACTTACTCGCATTACAACAGCGGCTGTAAACACAATGGGTTCAACACTTACAGGCAGCAGGAGTTTGTTTTCTCAGCGGATCTAACTTTTTTGTGTTGGGTGTCACACTCAACTGTGTCCGTGCCGAACCACGCCCCACCTTTTCCTGTTTGAAAGGCACCGGTGAACCTTTTTATCAGCTGCACCGGTGTAAGTTAGTGCCTGTCCATGCATCTACTGTAATCTTATCCTAAACTGCAGCCCTAGCATTTTGGGGTAAAGTTTCAGTCTTGGACACTCGCTCCAAACCCCAGAAACAAATCTCTACCCAATAATAGAGGGTCTCTCCCCCCAGTGCCTTTAAGAAATATAAAATATTTAAGAGAAGAAGGTAACAGTTAGACGTCTCACAGCTCCTGTCCACACTAAAACATCCAAGAAAAGGTCTCAAGTACACATAACTTTATTTGAGAGTCACAGGCCAAAAAAATTGAGCGACACTATTTACAAAACATAATTTTTCTGTCAAGGAAAGCATTGGCTGATATTTGCTAAATAAGGAATCAATAGGTGATGCACATTATCAATAGATATTTCAGTAGACTGCTGCTGAGGTTGGACCAAAGCAGCTTTTTATATAGTCCACATCCAAGAAAAGGAATCTAGCTGAATTTATGAGTTTAGCGAATGGCTGTAAGCTTCTGTCATTACAGCCTGGTTACGCCATCATGACATTCCTGATAAATAAAAACAATGCAAACAAAAATACAAAATTATTTATTTAGACCAGAACAGCAATGAGTAAATGTATTTGTTTTAAATAACATTGCGATTGTAATATTCAGTTTTCTTCGGTTATCTCCGTATTTTTCTTCCACAAAGTGTCTGTTCAGTCACAGTATGCTCACATTGTGAAAAGTTCGTTTTTAGAGTTTAAAAAGAAAATCAAAGAAAATCAAAGCGAAACTCTTCCTTCGAGGGAATGAAGACAAAAGCTGCCGTCTCCTCCCGAGTCTGTGCTGTCCGGTCTGTTTCCTGGGCTTCAGCTTGCTGCGGGCCCTGCTCTGTGGTGGGGGTCTGTGTTTTGTCTTTAGCCCTCTGGCGGAACACAGACTTCTTCGGGGAATCTGCCACCACTTTGACCTGAGCTGATGCAATTTCTGTTGGGAACAGAGAAACATGGAGTGTTTTGAGTGCACAGCAACCAAACACTTCCACAGTCCAAAAGCAGACCTTTTCATACGAGTAAAATGTTTTACCTCTGTAAGGGAGGTTGTGTTTTAAGCCCTTTCCATTTGTTTTTCAGTGAGATTATGTACAAACTACAAAAAGAATATCCATGAAACAGTGGATGGAAGGGACATGAAAGAACCCTTTGAATTTTGGCATGAATCTGGACAAAGGCCAGACGAGCCATTGTCGTTACTGTTCACATTATTCTACATTTACAATCCACACTCACCGCTCTGAATGAGTTTGAACTGCTTGTTCTTCTCCTCGTCCATTTTTTTCCTGTACTCTCCATTCATGGCCCTCATCACCTGCCTCTTCTTGGCCAGGGGAGCTTTGGAGCTACGCAGAGTCTTCAGGGCACGAGAGGCCTCGTCCTCTACAGAGACGGAACACATGCAAGGGGTCACACTTCAAACACAGCTCAATACGCTGTGTTTTAATGTAAAAGGGTTAAAATCACGCTAACTCTGTTTCGGTGTTCCTTTTGGGGATCTCATTCCCAGCTCCAGCTGCTCGATGCACCAGTCCAGCTGTCTGTTCAGCTGCTCCTCTGCACTCTGTAACACACAGTCACATAAACATTGAATCAACTCATCAACCAGAACCCAGCATGACTACTCTAGAGAACAAACACTAGAGTTCAACTGATATTTAGGGGCCAACGGGTTTTGGGGGACTGATCCCAAAACCGACACATATGCTATTATATATGTATTTAGAATTAAAAAACAGTGATTCCTAACATCTCATTATCAAAAATGCAACTAAGCTTTGATTTTTTTATAATTTAAACGTTAACTTTATTATTAATAACAAAGAAATACAAACTTGAATTAATAAAAAAAAGATGTGTTCTTAACATAAGAAACAAACAAATACAGAATTATTTCTGCATTGTTTATTGTGTAGTGAATGACTGTTAAAGTC
Organism: Platichthys flesus; assembly: GCF_949316205.1. Taxonomy (NCBI): domain Eukaryota; kingdom Metazoa; phylum Chordata; class Actinopteri; order Pleuronectiformes; family Pleuronectidae; genus Platichthys; species Platichthys flesus. The sequence continues at coordinate 10,628,553 of NC_084964.1, read as the reverse complement.
TCATATTGATCGTTGTTTAATCAGCTTAGTGATAAATCAACCAGGCTCTGAAGAAGTGTTCACACTGACCAGCTCTGTGTCTTCAGCTCCTGGACTCCCTTCAGCTGGCTTCTGTTGTGCCTCCGTGCTTTCTAAGACTTTTTTCGGTCCAGATTTCTTCTTCTTCTTCTTTGTTTTGGCTTGCAGCTCAGATTGAGAGTTGACCTCCTGCAGCGAGGAAGGCTTTTCCTCCTGGATGCCGCCCTGGCTTCCTGCAGAACTTGCGCCTGGGGTCTCTCCTGTCTCCATGTCTTCTACGGTTGTAACAGCAGGGATTTGAAAGTCAAAGGCAAAGGCAGAGCCCCCTCCGGTGAAGGATACCTGGCTCGGTGCTGGCTCTGCCCTGTGTGGTGAGGGGTTCTCCTGAAGTGCTGGAGCGTTGTCGGGGAGGAAGTTGAACTTGAAGGGTGGGTCGCTGCAAGTCCAGAGGGTTCTCTCAGTCGGAGCGGAGCCGCTTGACTGCGGTTCAATATCTGTAGAATGAACACACACACAAAGAAGGAGATAAATTACTCTACAAGGTACTGTATTGACTTTGAATTGCAACAATTACCTCATATTCTTAATAATAAACATTTATCTACCTCTTTAAATGCTTTAAATTTAATTTAAGGGAATGCTCTGCTTTTACTTTTGCCATTTAGCAAATTTAACTGTTTCTTATTTGTGTTTTCTTGGTTTCTTCAATGTTTTGTGTATTGATTCTCCCTCAATGAAATTCCGAGTTAAACTACATGTTTAATACATTGTGACAGATACAAATTATGAGTTTATTCAGCTAAATCAGTTCCGCACTTAAACCAAGTAAATCCACATGTTGTCACTGAAAACCATCTGTAACGGATCTCACACTTGCGAAAGAAAACGTGATGAACTGGTGAAGTACCTATAAACTGCAGCCTCTGTTCGGCCATGTTGTTCAACTACTCAACTCGTCGTCTCGGGGGATGAAGACATGTTCAGCGGAGAAAGCCCATTTTTTAAATACTCATATGTTCTCAGTCTTCTTTAATGTTTGGAGCGACTTACCTCCGGTTGCTCTGAAGAAGGGGTCCGTCTGGTAATATCCCTGCAACGCCACTAGTTCCGCTTGAAGATCGTTCCCCCTGGATGGTAGATTGACAGACAGACAGAAAATTCTCCGTTTGAATTAAATAACATTATCATATTAACTTGATAATATATATTTTCATTAATAGATTTAGAAAAAAACACTTTAAACACATTGAAACGTGGTTTTAAGTTAAATGAGCAGGAAAGCAGAATAAATCCATCAAGTGCAACAGGAAGAGGTTGGGGGCTGTTCTCTGCTTCCCGCTCTGCCCTCCTCATTCAAAATCAACACAAAGGATGATACTTTGTTTCCTTGCTCCTTTGTCTAATGGCTGAATAACAGAAACATCCAGGTTCTGTCTGGGGAACGTGGTGATGGATTTGTTGTATGTTGTTCCTCACACATTCACCTGTGGAGGTCCAGAGGTTTGGTTATACAGCGCAGGCTGGTTACCATGGGTTTTAACAAAACAAGACAAACATGGCTTCCTCCCTTTGGTTAAAAAAAACGGTGTTCCCTCATCAGATTAAAAATATATTCATATTGTGATTGAGATGTTGCAGTAGAAGTGCAGACAACTAGAATACCCCCCCCCCCCCCCCGTGTTAACATAAACTCTAACTTCTGCTCTGTCCATCATAACCACATGTTTCCTTTTCCTTTATGCAATGAGAGAGAGATTTGTCACTTTCTCCCACAGTGTCACCTTACAATCATTTTAAGGATGTGTCATTTCAGAGATCATATCATAATAACGCCGAACTAAAAGCTGATGACTGTGTAAAGAGCAAATGTATTTTATGAATGATGTTTTGGAATAAATCATTCTCGCAGCTCAATATAAACAAAGCCATTTTCTTCTTCTTTTTTTTTTTTTTACTTCAAATGCAGAGGCGCCCAGACCAGTTTTTCCTCTTCCACCAATCGCACCCCGAGAGGGGTTATCGTCCGGACCAATCATGCAGGCTCCAGGGCGGGACTTCAGGCGGCGCTCCTCTCACACTATAAATAGCAGCCCCGTCCTCCGCCTCAGGCAACACAGTCTGCTACTACAAGAGAGGATCTGTCTTTAAACCCGAGAATCAACACAAAAGGTAACAAGTCGCTTCTTACTGTTTCAATCATGTGTGTCTGCCTCGTTTGTTGATGATTACTCGTCAAATGACTGAATTTATCGTCGGTTGGTCGTTTTTGGCTAAAACACGGTTTGTCGCTACTCGCCAGTCAATTGACAACAACGGAGCGCGCCATAGCTAGTGAGCTAACGTTAGCCGCACCGGAGCCGCTCTTTGCTAACTTTAAACACCAAGAAACTCGACTTCAGCACAGCTACACCACACATTACATGTCACCCCTTTTTATGTGGTTGTGTATTTATTGTGTTTTGGCACCGGAGGGACTGTACAATTAACGCAACCCTCTGTGGTGGCCAACTGGCGCCATTTTGCAACCGTCTCTGCTATCTTTAAATTTGCTCGCCCACGGCAGAGGGGAAACGTGTGTGTGTCTGGGAGCTTAATGGTGGCGGCTCCTCGGAGCTGTTTTTAATTAAAACCGCGCTTTCCCACCGCGCTGCACAGCACCGACCCACTGGGAACCATCACATCTGCTAACATCGAGCTGTTGATGTTAACGATGCTGGATTTATCCTCATTTGTTGTACTATCCAAGATAAATACCGTGTATTTATATTCTGTGAGGGAGGCGGGGACTCCTGACAGTCATCGGTGGAACAGCTTAGTGTGCGGTGTACTTCACCCCCCCCCCCGAGGCGGGGACTCGAACCAGTCATTACCAGGGTTTCATCGGAGAGTATTGAGTGAGAACTGTTTGCCAACCCGGTGTTTGTGTGTTTTTTTTTTTCCCTGATCTGCAGGTGAAGCATGGCTCGTACCAAGCAGACCGCTCGTAAATCCACCGGAGGAAAGGCGCCGAGGAAGCAGCTGGCCACCAAGGCTGCCAGGAAAAGCGCGCCCTCCACCGGCGGAGTGAAGAAGCCCCACAGATACAGGTATGTTTGGTCAGAAGGAAAAGTTTCTCTTGTGTTGTGCAAGTTCCTGTTGTGGTTTTGGTGTTTTTTTTTTTTAAATCAAGCATTTTGTCTTCCTAGGCCCGGAACCGTCGCCCTGCGTGAGATCCGTCGTTACCAGAAGTCGACCGAGCTGCTGATCAGGAAGCTGCCCTTCCAGCGTCTCGTCAGGGAAATCGCTCAGGATTTCAAGACAGACCTGCGTTTCCAGAGTGCAGCCATCGGAGCTCTGCAGGTGGGATACCGCTCACATGTTTCCTTTGCTGCCTGATTGTGGATGTAAAGCTTAATTGTGTAGGTGACAGCTTGGTAATTTGCCTGTTTTTGTTCTCCTGTAGGAAGCTAGCGAGGCCTACTTGGTGGGACTCTTCGAGGACACCAACCTGTGCGCCATCCACGCGAAGAGGGTCACCATCATGCCCAAGGACATTCAGCTGGCCAGGCGAATTAGAGGGGAGCGTGCATAAATGAGTGGATTTTATCTTTTTAAAATAGGGGGGTTGGGAGGGGCTGTCTGGGGTTTTGTTTTGTAAATCTTGATCTCTTACCAGCATGTGTATCACCTGACTTGTCGTCTGTAGTTTCAGGCATTTTTTTTTGTACTTCATTTGTCATTAAACTCTACTTTATTCTCACTCGTCCTGTTAACTGTAGAATAGAGCTTCATATCTGTAAATTCTGAAACCATATTTCACTGCCTTCCTCAGGTTTGCAAGTCTATTTTAGAATCTGTACCTTTAACCCTGTGTGTGCATGTCATAGGGTTTCTCGTGCTGTAAATAAACTATCCGCTACCTCAAATTATTGGCCAGAGTTTTTATTCTATTACTATACAGTTGCTTTAGTAGCTTCTCGAAGTGCTTGCAGAGGTACAGAATAACACTTGTATAAAGTTCGGTGGGCATGTCTCATAACATGCTGCAGCTTGTTAATGTTGACAGCCCTTAGACAAGTGCACTTGTCACTTCTCACAAGATGTATCTGAGACTAGCAGATTAATTCTCACTTTGCTCGGAAGCAGGCAGTGTACATCAAATTAAAAGACATGGAGTTCGCCAAGCCACTTAATCAAATCATAATTTTAATCCACACTCAAAGAAACTTGACAACTCCATATATGGTCATATTCATTGACTCACTGGACGGCTTTATGACCACCTCAGGCATTGTCCAAACAATGATTTGGGCCCCATCGCCTTTACAGAAACCAATTTTTCATTAAATAGGACCAAATATATATATATATACACCATGTTCAACATTTGTTAACTTGATTTATTGACTTGCTCTTCTTCCTCCTCCTCATCTGAAAGCAAACCAGGTAGGTGCTCAAACAGCTGCTTCTCCAACTGTACATCAATGTCCGTCTCCGACCTCAGAACACACCACAGGAGGAAGCCGGTTAAAACCAGGCTGACGGGAAGGACTTTCCACCAAGGCCGCTCATACTGACTGCCCATGCCGCGGTCGACCTTCCAGGTCCTGTGACTGGCTTTACTGGTAGAGAACTTGATGGGCTCATTTTTCACCTCCTCGTCTTCATCTGTAGGTGTTGTTGTTTTGGCTGGCCTCGGGGAGCTCAGAGCTACTGACCGCACACTGTTCAATCTGTAAAAGAAAAATAAAACGACTTAAGTATTTATTTACTCATAAAATAAAACTGAATGGCAAAGAGAAAAGAAAATATCCTTCAAGGTGACCTGAAGTGCAGCCAGATTCTACTATATGGAGAAGGAGCTTTGATATAATCTGGTGTTTTCACACTATGACTATAAAGTTGTGAAATTAAATAAAACCATCACTACAATAATGACAGATATTTCACTTATGCTACGTATACCTCAGTCATTACGAAATTTCAGCATTGAAAAAGGCAAGGACAACATTTTGATTTATAATCCAATTTGATTAAAAAAAATCCAATGAAATCACGTTAAAATTTTATTTTATTCAATTTATAACTCGCAAATTGTTATATATGTACCAAAAAAGTACTGATGAGGGTTCTGATGACTTTTCTTTGAACGTTTACTATCTACCACAATCCAACTACAGTATTGATTCGTCTCCTGTAGGTGGCCAGGAAGTAGACAAGACCATTCACTAATATATAAAAAGGACAGGGCACAGTTATATCATCTATAGACAAATCCAATACAGGTACACAAATTAACACACATATTTTATTTTAACAGTGATAATTCCATCAAACAACGGTTTCAGCGATACAGGTCTCTATGGTTCGTTGGTGTTGCGTTCAGTGACCAGGACAAGAGGAAGTGAGTTAGAGGTTAAATCAGGTCCTGGTTCGTAAAGCGGCTCGTCAGAAAGGCAGCTTCTCTTCAAGCTGTAACAGGCCGATAACTAGTTAATAAATCAATACATTAAATCTGAGTCCAACCGCAGTTTACACGCTGTGGCCTATGAGGTTAAAAACACTGTCATTGAGCCACACAGTCAACACGCTTTCTGTCTCTCCATCCTCCACCCACCGACACTCACCTCACACCGGAACTGTGGCTGAGAAAGACGCGTGTCACACCGGAGAGAACTCGTCCTGCTGTTGAAGACATCTCGAGCGAATGACCATCTTACGGCACACGATCCTCAGGTCATTGAATCTGGAAGTTTTCTTACCAAACACTCTTTGGTTAGGTCATGTAACACGGCGGTGTGCAACCGCTATTTCACTCCGGTGCATCCGCGGAACGCTGCCTGGGAACGTTCCGCTAAAACGTAGACGAGGGATATGACGTCACGTATAGATTTGGATGTTTTACGCTCATATGTTAATTACCTCATCATTAGGGCCCAACCACTGTGAGGCACTGACAGACAGTGAGGCCCTATTGACATTGTAAGGATTTTTATTATTATTCAGGCAAATGAATTGGCTTTTTAGGGCTACAACATGCTCAAATTCTTACCAAAATTTTCAGAAAATTAGAAAGTGGTGAAAATCTACGTATTCTGGAAGATTTTTCATTTTATGCTATTATTTTAATAATATGCAGACAAACTAAATAACAAAACAATCAGACGTCTTTCACTGCAACATTTCTCTCAACCTATTTAGGTGCCTCGAAAACAATTAGCACATTAATATAACATTTAAAATAATAATTATTTGCAGCCCAAGTTGCTACTCTTTAGTTTTGATCGTACAACACTATATTCATAAGCAGACGGAGCTTGTTATGGAAATGTAGATAATAGAACTTCTCATCAGAGTTAGTAAATGCACTATTGCTGTCATTGAATAGATTTTGACCCTTAAAATATATAATGTTTTTTCTTTTAGTAGATAATATCCATTTTATGATAATAACATAAGATCCTACATTACATTGATTCCAAATCCCCGTAACTTAAGCAATTTAATAGAAATAAATAAATTATCATAATTTGTTCAATTTTAATAATTTAATAGAAATACATGAATGCTCATAATTTAGGAAATTTCACTCAGCTTTAGATTTGAAAGGCATCATATATCCTAGGGTCCTTGAATCCCTCACTGCCATCCACCAATCAAACAGCACGGACAGATATTCGTCCAATCACGCGTCACCTCGGCGACTTCACTTCCCGTTTGAGTTCCCATGCTTGTTTGGTGGTCTGTCGGGAGGCTAACACGTCCCTGTCGCATTTCAAGTAAGTTTTTACAGCTGTATATTTAATAAAAGATCAATATGATACAATTATCTTTGGATCTAAAAGCTTTTAACAACTTTTACCATAAGACATTAAGCGTTTGTCTTTATCTTGTCCTGATCAGTTGCACAGGTCGTCAGAATAAACGCAGCCCATTTAGACATTCTTCCACAGTTCTACTTGAGTGTGTTCATCTATTTCTCAGTGTTAGGGTCATGTGACGTTTACTACAAACAGGTGTCTGTCTCTACGGCTCATGATCTGTGCATCTATTACTTCCTACACGATTACTATTTATCTGAATGAATATGTTCCTGTTCTTTCTAAAAATGCAAATGTTTTTTTAGTTTGTTGCAGTAAATCGGATCATGGCCAAAGATAAATCTCTGAAATCAGCCTCAGATCTTTCCAAGAAGAAGAAGAAGCTGGGTTCAAATGAGGTTACCGTAAATATAGAAGACACAATGGATGTTGAGGTAAAGGGGAAAAGAAGAAAGAAGGAGGTAGAGGTGAGTGGCACAGTCTTTTGTACGTGTGTTTAGACGACACAACCTGAAAGGACTCACAAAATACTGAACGTGTTTATTTCACCCAGGAGGCTCCAGAAGAGATTCCTCAGGAAACCATCACAGATGAGAAAAAACAGAAGAAGAAGAAGAAGAAGCTGAGTTTAAATGAGGTCGATGTAAATATAGAAGACACAATGGATGTTGAGGTAAAGAGGAAAAGAAGAAAGAACAAGGTAGAGGTGAGTGGCACAGTGTCTTGTACTTGTGTTAGACGACACAAACCGTAAGGACTCACAAAATACTGAACGTGTTTACTTCACCCAGGAGGCTCCGGAAGAGATTCCTCAGGAAACCATCACAGATGAGAAAAAACAGAAGGGGAAAAGAAGAAAAAAGAAGGAGGTAGAGGTGAGTGGCACAGTCTCTTGTACGTGTGTTTAGACGACACAACGTGAAAGGACTCACAAAATACTGAACGTGTTTACTTCACCCAGGAGGCTCCTGAAGAGATTCCCCAGGAAACCATCACAGACGAGAAAAAACAGAAGAAGGAGAAGAAACACAAAAAGAAACGAGCGGCCGAGGAAGCACAGGTAAGAAGGTTAACTGCTGAAGATGTGTCCTGTAAATGTGTGTGTGAGGGGTCAGCTGACCTGGGACAGCTGATTTTTGATCCTTCATAAAAAAAAACAATTTACATGTGCTGATAACTGAATATTTACCATAAAAGTTTGCAATTGTTTAAAACTAGGAGCCAAGATCTTTGGAAAACATCATTTAAAGCAGTTGTTCAGTGCATAAGGTTTTTTATTTCCATTCTAATGACAAAAGAGATAAATGTTAAAATCGGAGATCTAAGTTTTCATTTGACAAGACACCATGTAAAAACTGATACCAGATTTCAAAGCGGAATTATCTGGTTGTGCTTCGTTCCACAAGTAACAGCCTGAATTGAAAAAAAAATTCCAGACGACTGCTTCTTAAAGTCACTTTTTATAACCTTACCACCCCAGACTGCAGAAGAAACAGAATTTTCATGTGTAGCTTTCAAGTGTTTTTACTGGTTTTAATTCTCTGGTCGGGTGGTTTTGGAGAGGAGAAAATCTCTGTCAACAATTCAGCTCCTGGTAAAAAAGTCATGAAGGATGAAATCTGATGGAAACTTATAAATACGATTTAAAAAAAAATAGAAAAGAACTCAAGTGAATCTTTTCAATCAAAAGAAATGTTAGATTTTGTGCATTATAGTTGACCACCCCGTTGCTCGTTTTCTTCTTTGTACAATATCCATCACTTAATGTCTTTGAACTCAGCACAAATGTCTGTGAGGCTACCATGTGCAGCTGGTTTTGATTTGAAGGGACAGTTTATAACAGTTTGTGAGAAGAGGTCAGAGCTGATTGACTGGCGTGGTCGGTCACACGCTGCATGGCCGCAGTCGTTTGCAGAGGGAGCATAGGTGGACCTTTCTGTGGGGGACCTTTGCAGCTTGACCCATTTGCTCTTCTGCTGGAGGAAAACTCTCATTTTATCCTGGAACGTCTCCCCGAGGAAGCTGTAGATGAGCGGATTCAGGCAGCTGTTAGAGAAGGCCGCCAGCCTGACAGTGTGACCCGTCAGCGGGTAGTCCTGCCAGAGCATGTCCCCGCTTGTGCCCCCTCTCAGCAGGTGGACGCATATGAAGACGTTCTCTGGGAGCCAGCAGAGGAAGAAGACTAACACCGCCGCCGAGATCATCTGCAGGGCTTTCTGCCTGCGAGGCCTCCGCTGTCGCCCTCTTTGGTCTTTCTGGCTGCGCCAGAGAACCTTTGCTATTCTCCAGTAGCACAGGCCCAGGGTGCAGAAAGGCAGAAGGAAACCCAGCATCATCTCCAGCCACTGGACCTGGGCCACATTAGCGAAACAGAAAGCGAGTTCTCCGGCGTGCTGAGCTTGAGCTATGACGAAAGGCAGCAGGGTGAGCAGGGAGGAGGACACCCAGACGAAGCAGCAGCTGAGGCGCGCGTGCGCCATGCTGCGACCCACCCTGCTGGTCAGTGCCACGAACCGATCAAAGCTCATCCAGGTCAAGAAGAAGACACTGCTGTACATGTTAACCTGCTGGAACAGGTTCATGAAGGTGCAGAGGCCGGGCTTGTCATAGTAGCCCTTCTTCAGGTTGAACACCTCGATCAGAGAGTCGGCCACGAGGAAGAGGTCGGCCACGGCCAGGTTCACAAAGTAGAGGTCCGGGGCTGTCATGCGGCCCCTGTGTTCCAGGTTGACGACTAAGATGAGGATGTTCCCGATGAAGCCGACGGGGCAGAGGAAAATGGCGTAAATGCAGGAGAGGACGAGGCCGATAATGTAACGCTGGTGAATCTCTAGGGCTGTCTGCAGAAAATCAGAGACGACTCCCTGTGTGTCATTTACAGTGATGTTATACTCGGTGATGAAGCTGACGCCCAAATACATTATCATGTCCATATGACACTTATTTTTTGAGCCGCTGTTGGTGGTGGTTGTTGTAAGCCATTATTTTGTCATGGTCCATTGTTGGGTGAGGTTGTTCGGGCCCTGTGGAGTCTGTGGTTCCATCTGCTTCTTCTCTTTGGTCTTCTTGGACGTGTAGTGGAGTTGTTGCCTAATGTGGTATTTATAGAGAGAAGAGAACAGTTTGATTTCAACATTTCAATTTCTAGATTTAATGTTGAAATTTCTGTACAGAGAAGAATTAAAATATATACATATACATTTGACAACGCAGAAAATGCATCAATGGATAGTCAGTTTGGAAGTTACATTGCTTTTGTACATTTTTTGCTGCTGCTTTTGAAAATGAGTTCAGTTAAAGATTAAGATTGAATGTGAAATAAGAGGGAAGACACTATGACTTTTGTAGCGTTGTTTGATGTATGAGGAAATAATAATAATAATAATGACAATAATGTACCCAAAAGAAGCTAAATAAAAAGAAGTAATCTCGTGGCTGCAAGAATGACATTATATAAAAGGGTTTAGGAATATAAGGTTACTTAAAGGTTCAGATCCCAAGCCCAGTAAAAGCAGATTTATAAAATTAAGTCTTTTAGAGGATAAGGAGTCAGTCAGTCGGATCTATACAGGGTGTTTATTGCATTGTGCCGGCATGTTATTTAAGTTCTAGTATACATGATCTTTTTCATGCTTCTTCTGTCACTCAAATTTATGGTACGTTTGACAGCAATGATGGTTATCATCGAACACTAAAAGACAATGCAAGTCTCTCATAAACAGATCTGTAATAACATAACAATAAGTTAAAATGGCTCGAACTTACCGTCAGTTTCTTTTCACTGCAGGTAGTCTGTCAAATCGCCTCTGTCCTTCGGTTGCGCCTATGAGAGCAGAAGTCAAAGTAAATCTGGCGGAGTGTGGCGGTGGCTCGCCCAACAACTTCAACGGCATATTTACACAAAACAAGACACAGGACAGACGGGGATAGTCTCACAAATCTTTGTTTTTACACCTCTGCCCTTTTGTTTGGGTTTACAACCACGACTTTCTGACTTTCTCTTAAAGAGTGAAAATGCATTTTCGATTAACCTTTATGTCGGGTTACTGTGATTTTTACCTCAGTGTAGCTCAGGTCTGACATTTCACATGATGCCCACTTATGCAACACAGCTCCTGTGTTCGTTTTCCTGCTGGTGCCTGGTTTTGGTGCCACTCTGTGTTGGCACTGACACAATGCAGGTCAGTTATTCGTAGAACTGGTGTCAGGTTCTTAGGAAAGCAGTGGAAAGGTACTGGTCTGAGTCCTTTGTACTTTAACAGATTTATACATAAAAAAAAAATGAATGTTAGCAATGAATTTAGCATCTGACTTGTATTTTCCAAGACTTAATATTTCCTCTGTGGGAGGAGGTTTTTCCAGAGAGCTTGTCTAAATGGGCCTCTGTGCAAATCAGCTGTGAGCAGAGGCTGTAGAGAGGGTAGATTGTCTCATTCAGGGTTGTTGATTTAGAAAAACTTTATAAACACTAAAACATACTGGGTTGAAGTGCATCCTGGACTCAAATAGAGTTCTCTTTACAGTTGCTCTTTGGATCTGAGTCATGAAAACATATAAACTGAAGAATACTGTAAGGAATTTTCTTTAAAAAGAAAAGTGAAATGCCTTTATTGTGCCTTTATTATCCTGGCGTGGTGGTGTGTAATCTGAAAACAAACTCCTCAGGCTTGGTGGCGAGACTCGTTGAAGTTTGTTATGAGGTCAAACACGAGCATGTATTCGATGGCATTTTAATTTCTTTATCTCCTAATGAGTAATCTGTATAAAATGCAAATATATTTCATAGTTCCAAGGATGTATAGCAAAACATTTATTTTTTGTTAAATACACATGTACAGAAATATCAGAATCAGAATCCTTTAATAGTCCCACAGCGGGGATAGCTTTGTAAACACATGTACATAGTCGCACAATTACAATGCAGAACTACAATGTCCCTCAGTAGAGTGCATACGTCTGCCAAGGCCCAACCGTCCCCCAATTCAAGCTGAACAAATTTATACAAACTCATAGATATCAGTTCACTGAAAATACCTGATGATGAAATGTCCCAAAAAAAAGCACTTAAAAGTACATTTGTTCCTCCCTGATCCATAACACATGCTTCCACCAAGTTTCATGGAAATGTCTTGCAACAAACGGACAGGGGTGGAAAGCTCCTTGGTGGAAGTAAAGAAAGAAATGTCTAATACATCATATCAGAGGTCTTTCGTTTATTGCAAAAGAGAAGAGTTTTTTGTCGCCTATCACTCGATGTCCTGCAGGGTGTCTGTGATCTCTATGTGTGGAGCAATGATGTTTCTGTTGGGCTGCGTGCGCCCTGGGTTTCGACAGCAGTCACTCAGTTGCCTCAACGCCCCGTGGAGACTCTCCCGACTGGGCCGGTGCATGAAGAGCACGAGCAGCAGGCTGGCGCTGCTCCCCGAGAACAGCACAAACTCTGCCACGTTCAGAAACGCCTGCTCGTGGTGGCTCAGCCCCCCCTCGCTCTGCAGCCCTGCTCCCCTGACCAGCGCCACGCCGTAGAACAGCAGGCAGAGAAGCGTGACCACAGTGACAGCCAGGAACACGGGACCCTCCTCAGAGCCGGACAGGAAGCGACCTTTAGATTTCCACTGCCGGACGCCGCCGCATATCAGAAGTCCTAATTGGAGGATGTAGGGGATCAGAAAAGCCAGACACACCTTAGAGGCTGCATACGAAACCCCAGCCTGGACTGGATCCATTAGGCACTTTGTTGTTTCCTGCAGGCCCTCGCTGGGCCCTCGAATCGCAGCCAGCATCAGGGAGATGAGGACAGAAGTCAGGATCACCAGAGCCGCACAGGCCCCGGGCTTCCGCAGCAGGGCGTCGGATGGCGGATCGAGTGTCAGGACATAGGCCATGAGCACTAACACAAACAGGCCGCACAGGGAGGCCGTGTTGATGACGAAGGAGAGAGCAGCGCAGCCCAGAGCCGTGGTCTCCAGGTTGTCGGGTCTGTAGGCCACAGCATGGAGAGAGAGGAGCAGGAGCAGCAGCTGAACGCCACAGAAGGCCCAGAGCAGACAGTCGAGCCAGGCCAGCCGCCTGTGTGCCCTGTACGTCTGGACCACGCCGAAGAGCAGAAAGCAGCCGGCCAAGAACCCCAGACCTGCAAAGAAACTGTAGACATAGTTCGCTCTGGAGGTTATGTCGCTGGCTGCGATTTTGTCCAGCACAAAGGGGTCGGGGAAGCTGTCGACTGGGATGGCAGAGCTGTTGGAGAATGGAGATGAGGTGCTTTCCTCGGCGGAGGCTGCGCTTTTAGACTGGAAGAGAAAAGAGAAAGCACCCACTGATGAATTGTTGTCCTCTTGAGTATCACTCGCCGCTGTTAGTCAAGAGTTTCCTCACATCAGAGGATAAACAGGAACTGAGTAAACTACCAGCAAAGGTCTGTTGATTCTGAATGTTTATCACCATCTGTCATCAGAAACACTGTTCACAGCTGCCTTGCTTTGGTAATTCTCAGTAGGGCCGATCAAACAATAATAATTATCACAGTATGAGTAATAATACATACAAAATTCTGTTTATTGATATATTGTTTAGGCATTGTGCAGACGGACTTGATCCACCTCAGAATTTGTTTCCCTCCTTATAATTTGTCTGTATTGCCCAGCCCCTTACTATTGCACAGCCGAAGCATCGTTAAATGGGTTTGCCCCAGGAACGAACTGTGACAACACGTACTGCACTTCCTTCCTAAAGTAACTCAGATGTCTCAACTTATCTGTAGGACTGTTACATCTTGAATTAAGTGTTAAAGAGAGAGCGAGAGGGAGCACGAAGCGCTAACAGTTATGTTTGTCTTTTCCTGAACTTTATGTTCCTGGGATTCCCTCTTTGTTTGCTTTAATTTGGGGGAGCTCCCTGCTCAGTTAAAAAAAAAAAAACACACACACACACACACACACACACACACACACACATCTCCACGTACCATTTCTGCTGTCGTCACCCGCTCGCCTCCTGTTTCGAATCCACCGGCCAGATGTTGCCGATTGACTCCGGGCTGTGAAAACGATGCTCACTGCGTGGACGCGGCCGCTCACTGTGAAGGGCTTTCACATTTCTGTGGGCAGTACCCAGACCAGCATACTTTCAGAATGACTGCGTGGCCATGTGACCAAAATCTTTTCCTCCCCTCCCTCTTTTTTGTTTTTTTTTCTTCATCACTGTGCTGACTGGAACAGTTAAAACAGAGAACAGACTGTGTCCCTTGTTTAACTTCCCCCAAGAGTAGAGTGCAGCACGGAGGCTGTGGCCCCTGGAATGAAAAGGCTTCTATAATGACTTTAAATTCTAAGTTTGAGTAAATGGTAATATTTATTCTGCAGATTAAGGTGGAGGGGGAGATACTTCCTTCCCTCAACATGGAGGTAATGGGTTCAACCCTGTCTGTTTGTTGTGTGTTTGGTAAGGAGCCCATTCAATTTTGGTGTGGATAAGGATCAGGGTGTGGATCTAGGAATTTCACTTTCTTCCCATATTGAGGTGAATCTTATATAAGAGTGTTCAATTCTGTGCAGTTTGATTGAGTTTAAGGAGACTGTTGGGCCTTGAATGGAATATTTGCTCTACCGAGTGACATTCTGTTTTCATGCTGTTATAAAAAGATTTTATTGCACTTTGGTTTTTCCCAGAAACGTTTCTGTGTCACCTCAAAAGTCCAGATTTTGTTGTTCGACTCTAAAGTTCCTCTTGTCACTTGTGTGCTTTTCTAACTCCTGACAGGAAACTAAATGAACAGTTGGTTATTTTTAAAACATGCAAGCATGTTCTGTAGACTGAGCGTGCACCACCTCAAACACATCACTGTAAGGATGCAGCACAACAGGAAGTGATGCAACCACAACATGCATTTTGCTTTCCTTTGTCTTGGAGCTCAACAAAAGGTCACAATCATTTCACACAGTCAAATTCAAACTGGGGCGACGATAACAGAAAAGTTACAGGAAAAGGCAGTTAACGTACACAAAATGTTAAATCATTGTTTCAACTTCTCTTATCATTCAGTCTCGGCTATTTATGGATGATTGAGAATCGTTTTATACAAACACCGACTATAATAAAAGTCTAAAAAGGAAGCTCTGCTAATGTAGATAACTCCCAGCATCCTTTGTTTTTGCTCTGGTATGACAGATTTCAGATCCACCCAGTCCCGCCGAGCCGACACTTGAGCTGGAGGGTGAGGAGGACCTGAGTCCCGAAGAGAAGCGGGTGATGGAGAGGAAGATGAAGAAGATCCTGAAAAAGGAGGAGAAGAAGAAGCTGAAAGCTGAGGGAGAGACCGAGAAGAGAACTGAAGAATCTGGACCCACGGCTCCTCAGCAAGCTTTAGTTTACCTCACCTGGTAAGAGCCACTCTCATTTGGTATCCCATATCTCTCCCCTCATAACAAGAGGAAAGGAGTAAAAAACCATACACACAGGCAGTTTTTACATTTTCTCCATGCATTTCACCCATTGTTTATATCCAAAAGATCAAAAAGAAAGATCCTTTGATTCTTTCCCGCGAATTTGGTTGACAACAAAATCCTAGATCTGAAATTAAATTAAAGGGGTGCTTTCTTGGCCGAGGTTCCTTTCTTCCACCATGTTTCGTGAAAGTCTGTTGCTTAGTTTTTGCACAATCAAATAAACAATCGGACAGACATGGGTGAAAACAAAACCTCCTTGGTGGAGCTAATAAATCATACCTCGTGGTTGTTGTAATGTTGCACTTCTTCTTAATGGGTGGTGAGTTGAATTCTATCTTTGAGGAAAACAGTTGTATAGTTTCCCCTCTGGACTTTTCTCTGTGTAAGAAAAAATATCCCAGGTGTGGTCATCAGGCTCATCTCAGCTTGAGACGGAAAATTTAGAACAAAGAGATTGTGTTTCATCAGGTAGGCCGGGTCAAATAAAAGGCCCAGGTTGCAACATGAGAATTGTTGTGTGTAGTGTTTGAGATATTCCTATATAAGGGATCGTCTTGCTTTCTATAAGTTTTCAAAATAAATAGTAACACATTTTGGTTTTTCAACTATACACTAGAATAGCTTTCAATGGTGTTGCTATTAGTTTGCTTTATGTGTATAGGACAACATACAGAAATCATTATGAAACAAATACCCCCTTTGACCAGTACAAGATTTATTTACTTCTTTCCACCTCTGTACACACAATGTCAGCTTTTTGCAGTCGTTCTCTAAGGAAATCCTGCAGCCTACACCTACACCACACTCTGTCTTTGTATCTGCAGCTGGGCTGAGAAGCGAGGAGAGTGGAAGTTCCAGAAGACCAGGCAGACGTGGCTGCTGCAGCACATGTTCGACTCCGACAAGGTAAAATTAAGCAGTGTTGATTGCTTCTTGAGGTTTCAGAGTGAGGGAAGTGTTCGTCTTTACCTTACTCCGTTTGTGAGTTACATCAACTCTTTCATCTCCGTTTTAAAAAGTTTTACAGAACAGTTTGAACACCTTTTTTTATTTGTATTTTGTGAAATACATTGTGAAAAGGTACAGAGAGATACCCGCTCTAAGGGCTCTTTTAAAATGACTTGATCATAGAATTACAAAATACTACTTCTCTCAGATATGTACATTGCTGGACAGTAAAGAGAAAAATGACACACTCCCTTGTAAACACTCATCCCTAGATTCCAGATGAGAATTTCTCCGTGCTGCTTCAGTACCTGGAGGGGCTTCGTGGAGGATCGAAGGACATGACTGTGAAGAAGGCCTTAGCCCTGGTCGAGGAGTCGGGAAAAGCACCAGAGGACGAGGCTGTCCAGCAGAGGGCGCACAGAGCCAGAGAAGCTATCCAGCTACTCACCTGACCTGGGACTACTCACATTAAACAGGGATAAGACTCAAGTCTGTTGATCTGTGGACTGATGATTGGCTTTGGACTGTTGCTTTATATGTATAAGTATGTAATTGTCCTTAAGGGTAAAGTTTTGATTTAATCACATAAATCGTTTATATTTGGAAATAAGAAATCCAAAAAGTTCAGTTATGTACTTAAAATACAAGTTTATCCTGGGGGGCAAAAGTGTAATGTTTTATACCCCATATGTTAAGAATTCAGAAGATGATGTCCAGTTTCACGAGTGCGTACAGGTGTAAAACCCAGAGGATGAAACATAAACTGAGAAACCTAAGGAGTTATTGTCTCAGGAATGTTTGTAGTCAAGACATGTTTTTGCATGCTGAGACGCTCAGCCAGTGGAGCCACTGCTTACACACACCTGGTATAAACATAATGAGCATGTTATGTTTTTACAAATCTCCTGTAACTAAAAATCTGTACCTTTTAGGTCCTGTTCAAAGTTTGTGCATTTGAGGTTTGTCATTTTTTCCAATGTTGTCAAACCTTTTCTAAATGTATAACATTACACACAAATACAGTACGATTGACATTTAAATGCTTTTCTCCCACTTTATTCAGCCACAAAAATAAACTAGAAGTGTAGCACTTGTCGCTTCCAAAGACCAACAGTCTGCTCAAACTCAATCAAGCTCCACCAGATTACACAAGAAACCAGCTCCGTAGAGATCCTTGCATTATCCCCTGGGAAAGAGTGGGAATGTTAGAAAATGTCCTGTCTCACAATGTCAAAGAAAAATAATCCAAGATCCGACTCTGATCCGGATCCACGCAAAAATGTAATGGGTTCTTCCATGACCCATATTACACTTTTCCACCAAGTTAGTTTCTTTTCATAGAGTCACTTATTCAAATGAACCTTCAGTGCCCCCACCAGTGACAGCAATGGTCATAGTGTCTCTGCCGCTCAGTATAATCCAGCCGGGTGCTTGTAAATGCCACAAAGCCACAATTTGCTCCAGTTGATGATTTTACTGCAGATCGATGGGGCCGTTGTCTCCTCTAAGTTGTTGATCCTTAACTGTCACACTCACAGTACCTTTTGCTTCATCTGTAATAGATGTAGACAGGAAATATTACACACAGGATTGTAACTATAGTGTGTGTAAAATGTAAACGAGTGAAGTTTTTTGGGTCAACTTACTTGGCTCCGAATCAAAGGGAATGTTGTGTAGAGTGAGGAGGGCACGCAGTCTCTCCATCTGTTCTCTCTGCTTTTCAAAGTCCTGATGTAGACGAATCAGTTTTGTAACATTGCTTTTCTGTAGGCTATAATTTAGAAGAGTGTGTAAATCTTTGTATAAATGCACATACCTCAGTGCATTTCTGTAAGGGGCTGTGGGTGTCGGAACTGGCTGCAGCCTCTGGCAGCTTGACCTTCACTTTGTGGCTCTTCAGGAGACCAGCATCTTCAAAAATGTCCCTCAAAAGATTGGCATAACCCTGTGGCAAACATACACATTGCATTTATGTACAAGACTTTTACATAAATTACTCAAACTGGAACAGAAAAGATAAACAAGTACATTTCAAACAAGAAGATATTTCAGAAAGAAACTGTTTTTTTTGGAATATGCATCTATATCATCATCATCCTGCATGTGACCTAAACTGTCAGTGACAAGGCTCAAACCAATCATTTTGTGTCCTCTCTCTGCAAAACTGCTCCTTACCTGCTCAGTAATGAGACCTTCGTACCGAGCCTGCTCAATTTCATCCCACTCCCCCTGCAGTTTCTCAGTCAGTGTAGGATACACTTTAAAAAAAAAAAGCAGTCGGAATGATGAAAAAGAATCACTATTATCACTGATTTACTCCAATGATTTCTGCTGAAGGATTGTTCTGGAGTCTTACCTAAAAGAGAATGTGGATGGCAAACAAGCGGCGTCTCAAAGGTCAGCAAGTACTCACAAGTACTCGGCTCGGAGACTTTAGCAAGCTTGCTACTTGCACTGCAGACGAAAACCACCTACAAAACAATGTCAAACACCTAGTTACACAAATCATACTGTTGATTTAATCATGCCGATGTCTTTGAGGTGATATGTTGTTAGTCATGTGTCCCAGGGTGGACAGTTTGGTAGTGGGAAATTAAACCTGTAGACTTGTAGGTTAATATTAACTAATTTCAGTCATTATCTCCACAACTGTTTATTAGTCTTGTATACAAGGAGAAACACAGACACTGACAAAGGCCAACAGGGGCTCCTGCATCCTGCTACATGAGGACCACAATATGCACACATTTCTTTTAACCACCCTTACCTTAGTTTCTCTGTTTCTGGTTCCACAAGTGTCCCCATCTCTCATCCACATTGCTGTAAAAGTGTTGTTTGCCATTTCCCACTCGTTCCAGATCCTGTGAGGAACACAACATATGATGAAACAACACAACAAACCCACTTCACACTGCCAATTATTCACATCGTGACGTCTGCAAGAAAAGGTTCCTCTGGGTAAGGGCAAGGTAACTAAAGATGCTAATCGATGAGCACTGAAATCTACGTACCTATCTGATAACAGGTCTTATAAGTATTTTAGTTTCACTCAGATAAAACTGCAATTTTTAAAACAGCAGTTGGCTGTATTTATTTGTATTTCAATGTCTTTAAACCCAAGCCAGGCCAAACAGCAATGATCCCTTTCATATAGGGTTAGAAGCATACAGCTGTTAAAATATATCATATATAATAACATATATATTTTTAAATTAAACAAAATGTCCAGGTATCGAAGGTAAAAAGGGTATCAGAGTGTCTCTTAAGGTAACAGCATCTTACCCCAGTATCCCACTGTAGGCATTCCACCTGAAGGCCTGCTCGTGCTGGGTGATGTTGTGAAATGGACAGAATTCATATTTATACCTGTAAAGTGAGCCAGACAGTCCAGTTTATTGCAAAAGTCCAGCAATCAGCATCCTGATTGGTTAGTAGGAGAAAGCCTGAGGAAAACACAAATGCCAACCTCGGGATGATTTGTAACATACTCACGTTGACTCTGTGAGACTGAAGCACTTTCCAGCGAGCCCATGCAAATGCACCGGGCCTAGAGGATAAAACATTAATGTTGACATGATGAGAGAAGTATGTGATTACATTAAATGAAGGGTTGAGTCACGCTGAATTACCAGACACTGGAGAAGGGGTAGCTTTGGGTTGAAGTCTGCTTCCCTGGGCCAGAACATGATTGTTCAAGCTGCACACAGAAGAAGCTCAGTCACACAGGAGCTGATGTCAAACAACACGATACAATGATGTGATCTGCTCAACGAACCCAAATGTGTTTGGCTCCTCGACTATCTTCATTTTACCGGCGGACACATGGTTAACTGTGTGAAAACAGACTCAGTTTGATCAAAACAGCAACACGCCAGCGGTGTCTGACACATCTGGTTTGGTTTGACTCTTATAAAACGAAATATATTCAATAATATAATACATATATTCAGGTACTTACTGAAGAGAGACACATAGACTGTCCACAGCTTTATTAAACCGCGTGTTCCGTGACACAACCCGTGCATAGTGAGTTTCTGGATGTTTAAAATCTCACATCGGTGTGTTTTCTCGATGCACTTCCTGCTTCGCTGGTCGCTCGTCACATGGCGCGTCAGGTGTGCAATCTGAGCATGCGCAGTGAGCTCGTTGGGCAACGGCGTGTTCTACATGATACGAGCATAACAAACTAAACCGGATTTAAAACGTTATTAAATGTAGTTCAGGCTCATTGAAGACGAAGGCTACTTGTGCGGTGACATCGCCTGTGAGCTGGTAAAGGATATACAGACGGATTCAATACGAAACATTCGTTTTATTGTCAGAAATGTTGGTGGTGGTGGTGTTAGCTAGCTCATGTGAAAGCATGTAAACCAGCAGCTGAGTCGTTTTAACACAGGCTGTAATCTGACTGTGATCTGGTGCAACATGGGGAAGAAGAAACAGGGCAAGTTTGTGCGCCCTGACAACACGGGCAAAGACAAACGACACAAAATGAAGGGGAAGTCCTTGGAGGCCTTCACAGAGGAGATGCACACAGCCTTTGAAGGTAACTGTTTATAATTCAAATTCATTTCTCAGCAGATTTTTGCTCGACTTCTGTTTTATATGTTGGCAAGTGCAATATGTCCAAAATGCTGAATAAAATACTGAATGATAAATACTTGTATTTAAGTTTCTACTATGGAGCATTTACATGACAGTCATGTGTTTTAATGTGGAGACACACGATGTTAATCTATTCAACTTCTAAGGTTGTGTTGAATTGATTTTGGTTATGTGGATGAATGAGTTTGTGTATATATGTACAAATATACAAAGCCTAATTTTTATTACATTATATACAATATACAACACAGGCGAACAACCTATTTATAGATGTAAAGGAAGCTGGTTAAGTATAAGCTAATTATTAATTAATGACTTATGCAGACTTCCCACTCTTTTTCAAATATGTAGATTAACTCGTCAAGTGTTTGATTTTTTAGCTCCCCTCATCACTGTCTGTAGATAATACTTTTTTCAGTTTATTTTTTTGTTTCACTTGTTTCATCATTTCTCTGTATTTATTTGTGTTTTTTATTTGACAATTTGTGTCGTCAATGTGCCTACTTTATGTCTTAATAGCAATTGGTCCATGACAAATGTATTTAAGTGGAAGTTTTTTTAGAATCTATATTTGGTTTAATATTCGCCTTTCATGCTCTTTTCAATGTTAAATTAACGCACACCAATGTTGTCAACCTCTGCTATGGTGATATATAATCAATAATGGTAATTGTATTGTTGAAGATCGGTGCCTTGAACTTGAGTGAGTTTGTTGACATTCACATAATAATGTGCCCGATGTCCTCTGTCACCCTCCTTTTTTTCCAGCCAGTCTTCACGTCGTAGAGGAAGGAGCGGAGGCCCCTCAGGTGAAAATGCCATGTCCACTCGCCATGTGGGAGTTGGGTCACTGTGATCCTAAACGCTGCACTGGCAGAAAGTTGGTACGCAAAGGGTTTGTACGCAACCTGCGTCTCAACCAGAGGTTCAATGGACTCGTACTGAGTCCGATGGGCACAAAGTATGTTACGCCTGCAGACAGGTGTGTTGAGTCTTCTACCGCATCAACTACAATGATCAAAATAAATGCAGGCCTGCAAATGATCTGTATGGTTTATTATAGTAATAACACATGAGTATGATGTATAAGATAAACAGTCAGACTGAAAATAGATAATTTATCCCATAAACAATTCTTTATACTTGTGATAGTATGAATGTAATTGTCTTTGATTTAAAAGAAACCATGTCGCCCCTTAATGCACAGAGAGATTGTGGCTCAACATGGTTTAGCGGTGATTGACTGCTCCTGGGCCAAACTGGAAGAGACGCCCTTCAGCAAGATGGTCGGAACTCACCCCAGGTTACTGCCTTTCCTCGTAGCTGCAAACCCTGTCAACTACGGCAAGCCTTGCAAGTTGTCCTGTGTTGAGGCTTTTGCTGCAACATTCTGCATTGTAGGTGAGTCTGTGGCTTCACTTAACCAGGATTTCTGTTCTGCATTGACAGCTTTTTGTATTCAGTTTTGACGGTGCAACTCAGCCACACCTTTTTGGATTTTGTAGGTTTTGAAGAACTTGCAGTGCTCGTATTGCAGAAATTCAAGTGGGGGAGAGGGTTCCTGGAGCTGAATAAAGTTCTGCTGGAGCGCTATGCTGCTTGCCAGTCAGAGGAACAGCTGCTCGCTGCAGAGAAGGATTATCTCACATCCAAACCAGAGGAGGACGACTTTGGTAAAATCAGGAATAAATACATTGATTTACATATTTATGTTGCAGTGGCAGCTGTATTTCGTTTTTTTTTTTTTTTTCAATATGTGCTGGGGTTTTTGTGTTGTTCTTCCTTCATGTAAAATTCGTAGCCCTCAAATGTTTTTTCAAACATTATAATAATGATAGCTGTCTCTCAGAACAATTACAGCTGAATCATGAGTAACTGCATTTTATGGAAACTGAGCGTACTGACTCAGTCTTTTTATTTTGAAGGTTCTCCAACATTGGTTTTAGTTTTTTGTTTTTTAACTGTAGTTAACCCCTGTTAAGTTATTTTTGGGAAAAACCCTGGTTTCATTCCTTTTAGGGATGTAGAATCCTAAACACAATTTTAGTTAATAATTTCGGTTATCTGTGAGTAAAATAATTAATTAAAAACTAAAGGTCATTGTTAGTTGCAGCATCTGACTCATGATTTTATCAACACTAATGTGTTCCTTGCATTTTTTCCTCTACTGATGATCAATAATCCGATGTAATTAACTGCTTTGCTGAACTTCCTTAATTTGTTTTTGATTAATGTGATTATATTGGGCTTGCCGAACAAATCAGAGATGTGGGCAGTGATTCTGGGTCAAGGGTGATTTTTTTTTTCCTTCATGTCTGGAAAATTGCCCCACATGGAGAAAGCTGCATGCTATTGCCTAATGTTGACACAATTTTCTATTGAATGAAATCATCTCTCTTGTCCACAGATCCTTTCGATGTTAATTCAGGAGTAGAGTGTAGGAATCTCAACAGACACCAGTGGTAAGTATTTCTCATGAAGGCATTAAATGTATAACCTCTATCAGAAAGAGGCAATCCCTTATACTAACTGCAAAATGTTGTCGTTATGTACTTGCTTTTAAATGAGCAATTACTACTGATCCAGTCATTTTAATGCTGTCAAACAGTTTTTTTTTACTTGACAACTTCTAATTTACAACAGAAGGTGACCAAAAATACAAAAAAATGTATAAACTATGAGATATTGCTGGTTTCCCATGAGTATGTTTACTTCGCTCATTGACCTGTCATGTCTGCTTTCAGTGAACCTGAAGACGATGATTCTGATGAGGATGACACCTCTGAGGAGGACGAAGATGAGGCTGAAGATGAGGCGGAAGAAGAGAAAAAGGAAAGCAACGACGAGTCAGGAACCTCCTCGCAACACAAAGAAGAAGATAAAAGAGAATCAGGCTCATCACAATAAAGCATCTTTTAACCATGGGGGATTCTTTCTAACACAAGAACTGGCTGATCTTGTTTTACTCCTAAATGAATTGATTGCAGTTTTGTGTCAGTTTTGTATTAAACCATGAAAATAATCCAAATAAATATATTTCTTGGAATCAAATGAGTACCTGCAGTCGTCATTCAATTTAAGGTGAATGGATTTCTTTTTTACACATTAAAGTTAAAATGCTATTAAAGACGTGTAGATAAATCTCTCTGTGGTGAATAAAGATCAAATCTAAAACACTGGCGCAAACGCAGCGTCGTTGCGTTTTGAACGTGAAGCGCTGCGGCCGTGCGGCTCCAGGTCTCTGAGGAGGAGAAGTTGAGTCGGTTGTAAATGTGGCGAGGGGGGCGGACACAGCGGGACTCTCCTCTGCTGTCCTGCGTTAACATTGTTGTGGAACGACGTCACAGCTCGAAAATGAAGGCGCAGAGGCAGCCATTACTGGAGCTTCTCTAATTATTTTATTCCAAATAAATACTCGAGGGAAACTCCCATGGCAAGAGCTACAAGTCAGTTGGTGAGTGTTGCAGCTTCGACGCGAACGACGACTCGAAGCCGGTGTTGAAAATGTGGAGCGCGGCGGCTGTTTGACAACAAATAGTTCGGCGGGGCCTTCATCTGGAGAGCGGTGCTAGCCGCAGAGGACCCTTCAGCGTTACGAGTCACTAGCCAGCAGCGCTAGCTCGCTAATGTTTGCTAACACAACACCGAATGTTTGCTGCGTTCACCGGGTCCGTCTAACACTTGGCTTGTTTCGCGATTACTGCTCATCGGGAACATTTGGCGCTGACTTGTTATTTAAATACACTTGCTATCAGTTTTATGATCCGCAGAGCCATTCCCCATGGCCAGCATCTGTCGGCTAGCGTTAGCTACACGGGTTCGCGCTTTCGAACGATGATGCTACTTGCTAACGAGCTAGCTTTAGCCTCATCGCGTTCCACCTTTAGTTGGTAGGTAGCATTTTAAGGTTAACGTGCTGTGGCTCGACTGTCAACCCATTAATTCTCACACTTTGACATTAGCCTTAGCGCACAGACTTTGGACAAGACTCAGTGATGTTCCTTGGGAACTGCGGCATGTTTTGAAGTGACTTATGTTACCTGGCTTGCTAACGTTAGCTAATTGCCTGGCTGTTAGCGGTAAGTTTGTAACTCGCTGTCAGCGATGGCCGGCATTATTTGACAAGGCAGCAGGAGCTAGCGTTAGCCGGCTAGCACCCCTTAGTTAGCTAGGAAAGTTCGCTCGGGCCTGCTGTTCCCAGCGTACGGGCGATCACGTTAATGCTACGTATGGTTTTCTGTCAGCATTTCCATGTTTTACCAGTGGCAGTGGATCAGTAGATAGTTATGTGGCGAGTTGTCAACCCTTAAGTCTAGTCCGGATAAGGCAGCTAAATGGCCACACCTTGGTTTTGAATGAGAAGAAGCTAGGCCAACTGTACTAACTAACGCTAACTGAGTTGTAAGCCGAATAACACAATCGCTGACTGTGTAAATAGTCCAATAAGTTAAAATAACGAAGGTTGGTAGAAACCACTAACTATAAGACAGTCCGACCTGTCGCTGTGTGTTATGTTTGAGAGCTAAGCTATAAATTGGTGGGTGTCTCGTCAGTGTTTGTTTGGCAACTGGATCATTTACACACGAATCAGATTGAGTTCAGTGAGTACACCTGTCACATGAAGGCTGTAACTTTGACGCTGTTTTTACTACTTAAGCCCCGGTGGGTGGGACCACCAGGCTCAGAAGCTGCTTCTTCCAATGGTTGTTCCATGTCCATATCAGTTCCAGACTTTGCTCCTCAAGTGGTCTCCCTTAAAATTATTTATTTAAGTCATTATATCCTACAGAGTATTGCGGGACTTAATTTGTATTGGTCGACCTTGGAAAGTGAATTTAACCTACATGACACAGATACTATGTGCCATCTCTTCTAGAGTCATTTACTTATTTTATGGTTCAGTTTTTTATAATTTTTGTTTGTTTTGTTGATTATATTCTATAGTCTTAAGCTTTTTATTGTATAAACATTTGCTGTTCTTTTTCTGAGTGTTAATGTCTTCTCTTGTTTTAGGAAGTTAGAAATGTGAAGTAGTATAACCAAACAATTGCTCAAAGTTCAAAAGGCCAAACAGCAATGCATGTCAATTTCCATAAACAGTTATTCTTTAAACAAATTGCCATCAATAGCTGTGGTCACTGACACACTTAGGCCTAAACTTGCCAGCATATCTACAGCTAATCTTTGTGAAGGACAGTATCCTGACTTGTAGTTTCGAGTTCATTACAAGGTGTGTTTTGACAGTTTTAGAATAGGAAGTCCCCCAGATTTGAAGAAACTATTTAAACCACATATGGATGTGGCAACAAGCTAAAACCGCAATACTCTTAGTAATATATTCTCATGCTTCCTTTCCTTGTTTCAGTATGATGTTGTGCCCATTCAGCCCAGTGTTGTCATCTGTTCCTGCTCGCATCCATCAATGGTAAGAAACCACCCTGACTCCTGCTCGCCACTTGCTATCCCAGGCGCAAGCAGTAGCCACTGTCCCAGCATGGAGGGCTCAGCCTCAGATGCTCGAGCTGTGGGAACGTCTGCCAGCAGCCAGGTCTCAGACCTCCGCCCACAGCCGGCTGTGCAGACCCCTCAGCCACGCAAGAAGAAGCCAGAGGACTTCAGATTCGGCAAGATACTGGGAGAGGGCTCCTTCTCAACGGTATGTAACTTGCATTCCATTTAGTGTTTGAATTATACTTGGGTAGATGTTGCTACATGCTAGCATTCTTTTTATTAATATACCTGGATGAGTCATCCTCAGTTCAGCTGCGGTGTAATGACAACACAGGGCCTAAGATTTAGTAGATTCTGGCATAAGCTTCTTTCAGACATGCACTCAACTCTCGCAAGTTCTTCCGTATTTTCTCTGCAGGAGGTGCTTGTGAGAAAGCAAATGTCTGAGGGAGACGCTCCAGTTTCTGTGGATTTTATCCACCGTGTTTCCTAGTATAATGTCTGTTGAAATTCAGTAGAAGTCTATGTAAGAACACAGTAGGGGACCCCTGCAGGATTCACCGCAATAGGGGGGTTGATGACGCTTCTAACATGCGACAGAGGTAAAAATTCCAAAAAGAAAAACAAATAACTCCCGGTGACAAACATGTGGAAAACAATGAAAAATGTGTCAAGAGAGTTTGCAGTGACAAGAGCTCACACCGGTGTCTGTTGTCGATAAAATCAAGTGATCGCCGCAGCAGACTTAATACATCGCCTCCTGCTGTGCACAACCCCTCGTCTGAATAATGCAGAGGATTTGTTGCTGTTGTGAACATGTCTGTGCTGGGAACCTCCTGCTGTGTTGTGCATGTATGAAAGTCAGCCTGTTGGTAACCTCTGTTGCCAATTCTCCGGATTTTACCTGCAGGTCATGTCTGAAAACAGCTGAAGTAACATGCTGTGTGTTTTCCGTTTTTTTTATCCTAAGGTTGTCCTGGCAAGAGAGCAGGTAACGGGGAAAGAATATGCAAGTAAGTAATGCTGCAGCAGTTTTCATTGAATGCAGTGAATTGTACTTTATTAACAATATGAACAAATTACTGTTTGTTTTACTAATATACTGAAATTCTCTTTTCTCTCCTCCAGTTAAGATTTTAGAGAAGCGCCATATTATGAAGGAGAACAAGGCCCAGTACGTGAAAAGAGAAAGGGATTTGATGTCAAATCTAGATCACCCATTCTTCGTCAAACTATACTTCACATTTCAAGATGATGAGAAGTTGTGTATCCTTTTAACATGTACAATTTGACAAGTCGTGTTTTTATATAAGCAACTGAATTTGAAAAAGTTGGGTTCCAACATTTTATTAACATTGATTAAAGTGATCCTTAACTCGCTGTTCTTAGATTTTGGTCTCAGCTACGCCAAGAATGGAGAGCTCCTCAAATACATTCGCAAAATTGGTTCATTTGATGAAACCTGTACTAGATTCTACTCGGCTGAAATAGTTTGTGCTCTAGAATACTTGCACAATAAGGGGATAATACACAGGTACGACTTTCTGTTTGTTTTCATCTTTAATGATAGTTATGTCCTGCTTGCTGTTTCCCTAATATAGTTGTTCAAACAATATTAACTGTTTGTTTTCCCACCATAACCTAATCCTTTCAGAGATCTGAAACCAGAGAATATTCTTCTGAGCGAAGAGATGCACATCCAGATAACAGATTTTGGGACAGCAAAACAGTTATCATCAGACAGTAAACAAGGTATATTCACATCATTGATTTTATATATGCCATGAGTTGGCAGTTTAGTCTCTGTGAGCAGTATAAATATATTCATGTCTTAAAATTATTTATTGCATTGTTTGGCAGCAAGAGCAAACTCCTTTGTTGGAACAGCACAGTATGTGTCTCCAGAGCTGCTAACAGAGAAATCTGCCTGCAAGAGGTAACTAGAATTGATCATCATGCAGCTCGTACACTTGCTATTCACAGTTCTGTTTAAATGTTTGTCAGATAAAAATGGCTTTTTCTTCTTGTAGCTCGGACCTCTGGGCTTTGGGATGTATTATCTATCAACTGGTGGCTGGTTTACCACCGTTCAGAGCTGGGTAAGTACTGAAGGGATGTTGCTTTCACAGTTCAGTTCATTCTCATTAATTCCTGCTTCAATAATGGCTGATCATGTTCTGTTTTTCCCATTTAAGTTAACTGTTAATGATTATTTCAAGTGCAACAAATGCTAAGTGAGAGAATAACCGTGCCTCAGCAAACAATATCTCACTTATGGCACACTTCCCTACAGGCTTGTTAATGTTATTTTCCTCTTGTGTTTTATTTATGTAGAAATGAGTACCTAATATTCCAGAAGATAATCAAGCTGGAGTATGAATTTCCAGAGAAATTCTTCCCCAAAGCCAAGGATCTCGTCAGACAGCTTTTGGTGAGTTGTCAAATACAATATGTAAACGCTAACCAAAGGTTACTGAAATTAATTTGTCATATTAGTTTACTGGTCATGTAATTTAAAGAATAGTGTTTTTCTAGTGTATGAAAACATTGGTTTCTCTCTTACCATCAGTCACTGGACCCTTCCAAGCGGATTGGCTGCGAAGAGATGGGAGGGTACGACCCTTTGAAACAGCACCCTTTTTTCGATACCATCTCCTGGAGTGACCTACACCTACAGACGCCCCCCAAGCTCACCCCCTATCTGCCAGCCATGTCCGAGGATGATGAGGACTGCTACGGAAATGTAAGATTCCAGTGTTATTTTTTTATGATTGTCACGATTGGTGCCTTAGATGTGAAGCCTCGTACAAACCCACTTTATCTTCTCTCTATGATCTCATTTCCAACCTTAGTACGATGATCTCCTGAGCCAGTTCAGCAACATGCAGGTGGCCCAGTCCAGCTCATCACACTCCCTGTCGCCACATGAATCCACACCCCCAAAGAGGTCCAGCAGCAACATCGAGCAGTACATCCACGACCTGGACAACAACTCCTTTGAGCTGGACCTGCAGTTCACTGAGGAGGAGAAGCAACTACTGCTGGATAAACAGACCACTGGAAACCTCTGGTAAATTCTTCTCTACATGTTTCACCCTTTAAGACCTGTTTGCATGTATGTATTAGTGGCTCATGTTTAGTATTTGAAGGAAAAGTTGTCACTAATCTGGTTTTGCTTCTTTACTCAGGCACCAGTTTGTGGAGAATAACCTGATCCTCAAAATGGGTCCAGTCGATAAACGAAAGGTGTGTAAAATCAATCAATCATTTGTTTTATTTTGCATTATTGTAGTGTTATACAGCAGTCCAAAATCTTTCACCTTAGTGAATGGTCAAAGTCATCTCAGATGTTTGGACCCCACTGTAGTCATAAGTAATACAATGTACATTTTCTTAAATCAAATCTGTCCGACCTTTGTATGAGGTAACTGTATTTCTCAGCAGAGTGACTTCATATAACATTGCTCAGCCTGTTAGCAGTCAGGAAGTGAAGGGGAATTCCTTGCTGTGGTGTGGAAAGTCTCTTTGGCCTAACAGCCCCCTCTGTTGGTGATATAATGTTCTGATCTGTGTGGCATTCCATTGCAGGGTCTGTTTGCTCGGCGGAGACAGCTACTTCTTACGGAGGGACCACACCTGTACTACGTGGATCCTGTTAACAAGGTCCTGAAAGGGGAGATTCCATGGTCCCTAGAGTTACGCCCTGAGGCCAAGAACTTCAA
Organism: Platichthys flesus; assembly: GCF_949316205.1. Lineage (NCBI taxonomy): Eukaryota > Metazoa > Chordata > Actinopteri > Pleuronectiformes > Pleuronectidae > Platichthys > Platichthys flesus. The sequence continues at coordinate 10,598,565 of NC_084964.1, read as the reverse complement.
AACCTTCTTTGTTCACACGGTAATTGACTGTTTATTTCTGATGTCTGTGCTGTACACTTCCCTCCTGCGATATGTTGACACTTCCCCCTTTAAGAAGTTATCAGGTTAAGATCACTATTTAAAATATTTGTCTTCCTCTTCTTCACGTTTTCAGCCTAACCGAACATACTATTTGATGGACCCCAGCGGAAATGCTGACCGATGGTGCAAGAAGATCCAGGAAGTGTGGAGAAAGATCTATCAAAGGCACCAAAACCCTGGCCTATAGGAGTACAGTTCCTCCTGTGGCCACTCCTCTTTAGCTCTGAGGCCAATCACTGAGCAGAGTAACACCCTCTTTAGTGCCCTTCATCACCGCAGTGTAAACAAACTCTTAGAGACGCTGGCATCTAGACCTTGTTTGTTTTCCTGAGTAGAACCATGGGAAAAATACAACTTTGGATTCAGGGTTGCTTTGCTTGTTCTTTGTGCTCTCTGTGAGGCTTCTATTGCATTTTTTCCATGTATGGATGATAAGACTGCCACCATGCACATCTGCTTTTTGTACAGTCTGCAGGAGGAATAAGAAGGGCAAGCTTGTCCTGTAGAGTGAAACAAGCTTGGGTACTGCTAGGACTATCTCAAATGCAAGGACTGGTTTCCTGCTTCAATGATACCATAACACAAAATCTAGCTTTTGTGAACCAGAGCCTATCCTGTTATCTTAATTAAAACCATATCCTAATCCTACATCGTATGTGCAAGCTGTAGTCAGGGCCCACTTCTAGTGCATATACTCCATAGTTGTAACTAATAGTGTAAGCTGATTCAGTCTCACACGTTTACCAAACTCAAATCCTACACATACATACATATATATTTTTTTGTCAGAGCCCAAATGTTCCCATGGTATTTGAGTTGTTTTTTTTGTCTCTTGGTACTTGCTTATTGCAGTCCAGTTAAGGTAACAAAGCAGAGTGCTGGTCTGCAGTGAGACATGGGTCTGAATAAGTCTCTGTACAAGTGTGAGCCTTCCGTAGCTGTTACTGAGGATGTATTGCTAACAGGGGGTGGGTAAACATGCCACTAGCTTGTACTTTCTAATCATAACTTGCTTATCTTTCCTGCATGGCCAGTTTTGTAGCTCCGCTTTGTCCGCTTCTCTCTCCTAGGGCACTGGAGTTATAGGTTATTCAAGTTTAAAGGTGGGTATTTTTGACTGCATTGGCAACCATTGCGAATATTATTGGATGATTTGGCTGTTCTGTACCATTCACTGGCTATTTCTTTGTGGTGTGAATTCTTTCAATTTACTTTTTTTTTCTTTTTCTGGTGGGATAGTCGGCTCATCTTCACTATGTCCTATTGAAAACAAAATCTTATGTGCTGACCACCCCATGCTGAACAGAAAACTTTCATCAACAGAGATACATACACATACTATCATTCTCGGAAGCAATCACAATAAAGCTGTCGTCCCTGGACAAGGTGGCAGAACTGCCTCGTTGGGCTTCTTAGCCCATATTTTTGTTTTGTTTTTGTTTCATTCTGACGTTTGGCCCAATAGAAATTAAAGCGATTGATTTAACTTGTGCTCTTGTTTTAGCAATATGTATTATCATGATGCTTTTAATTTTTGACATAATACCTTAAGGTCCTTCCCAAAGGTCCTCTTCCTTCAGCTGAGTCTGTTTGTGCAGTGTGTGACTGGAGTATAGGTGAATAGGACCCTCAGGCCCTGGGGCCCGGGGCTCGATGTGGTTGGATGTCAGTTAAAGGATATCTATCTGATCCAAATAACCGATGAAAATTGCTGTATCTGTCTATAAAGTTGAGAAAGCACTAGAGAAGTGTTTTCCTCTAGTTAGAGAAATTGTTTGAATCAAGTCGATGGCAGTCGGTTACATTGTGTATGGAAAACTCTACCTGGCTTGTAACTGACTAGAACTGTGATGTACAGATGATGTATTATTAAAATCTGAAGCAAGTAATGCAATGATATTAGGATACAGTTTTTGTATTTTTATTCTTGTATAAGGTTATTTGATGGCTATTGTTTAGCCTCTAGTTCATTCTGTGTTATTTAAATTCTAATATATGAATCATATTTGGATTGAAGTCATGTTCAGGGGCCATGTTGTGTATGTATTGAGATGTAAAGCCTTTGAATGTGAATAATTATTGTAAACTATAATATTTTACAGCTTTTTTCTTACTATATCATACATTTTCTATTTGCTCAGTGATTTAATCATATTCTGATAATTTAATGAATCTGTTCATTCTCTCTCTGATTATTTGTGCGCTAGGTCAGTAGATGTTGAATGATGAATTTTCCACTTAATGCTTGGTAGTCCAGTAATTAAAGCATGTAGGGATTTAGGCAAACAAATAAAGCCATGTGTCCTGTCTTCTGTTAACAACCACAGTCAATGACACAGGGAAATCAATGGCAATGGCATCTCACGTTTTGTTTTTTGTTTTGCAGCAGCAGCATGTAAATAAAGTACCGGCCCCGTTCTCAGTGCTCGTGTCGTGGAAATGACTTAAATGCACTTTAACCCTGCGTGGTCTAAATCCATGATCTGTGTAACAATCATAAAACCCTGCACACTCGACATAATGGTATCAGCAGCAGAGGATCAGTGCTCCATATAGAAGTGGCTCAATCCAGGGAGGACCCATTTCTTCTGGAATAATTTATGCATCTGTCAGTGCTGGTGGAGTGTGTCAGTAGGAGTGGCCCAGGCGCTGGCTGCCTGCTTTGCATGAACCGTGGACTCCCCAAGTCAGCGGCTGCAGCTCGGATATTTCCTGTCAGACAGATCCGGAGCCGAGCCGAGGCAAGGGCGGAGGAGAGAGAGTGAGGGATGGCAGAGAGTAGCTCCGAGACGAGCGGCTCCGTTCACCGGAGATGTGTGGCCCATTCATCGGCGGCGGAGAGGAACATGTCACCGGGCGTCGGGGCTTCGAAGTGGATCCGCCTGAACGTCGGGGGCACGTATTTCCTAACGACGAGACAGACGCTGTGTCGGGATCCCAAATCGTTTCTGTACAGACTGAGCCAGGCTGACCCCGAACTCGACTCCGACAAGGTAAATGCTAAGCTAGTTAGCACGATATTTGGGAGCCTTACTAAGTTAACTGCATTTTATCTTCCGTGAAACCAGCTTTTTATACCTCACCTCGTCCGCAAGCGACTAGACTTGTTAATAACTGCGTCTAACAGCTACTTTAGCAACACAACGACCCTTGTGAAAATAAGCCTTTATTCAAATATTCAGCGTTAACGCGTTCCTTTTGTCGCTAGCTAGCATTAGCTGTCTAAGCTAGCTAGATTCCGACAGTCACCACATGACATGCGATGTTGCTGCTAGCCTGGTGAGCGTTGCTTAGTCTTTATGTTTGAATTATATAAGATACCAGCTGTTGTGGTCACCATAGTGTGGAGTTTAAATTGTAAAGTGTTGGGGAAATAACTATTGTCTCTTATTTAACATTTGTTTAGCGTGTAATTAGCAAGTAGCCACAGTAATTGGAAACTTTCCCCATCTCAAAACCGATTAAATGCGAGTTGTCAGACAGTGACAGTAAAAACAATCCTCTCATTATCAGCGTATTAATGATATGAGCTACTTCCAACCAGCTACTGTTCACTTCCGTGTAAATAGTTTTTCAATATTTAAACGATGGGTTGGTTAATTTATTCAGCTTTAACAGTTTTCAATTGTAGCTGCAACTTTATTTTGGCTGGATACCAATAAACCAAATCTCCCCCCAAATAATTCGATATTATATCATATGGTATTTGTCCATCTATATCTTGTATTCCACTGATCCCAGCATCTACAAGCCTTATTCCAATAGTTAACCAACCAAACAACCTTTACATAACAATATTGTGTGTGTGTGTGTGTGTGTGTGTGTGTGTGTGTGTGTGTGTGTGTGTGTGTGTGTGTGTGTGTGTGTGTGTGTGTGTGTGTGTGTGTGTGTGTGTGTGTGTGTGTGTGTGTGTGTGTGTGTGTGTGTGTGTGTGTGTGTGTGTGTGTGTGTGTGTGTGTGTGTGTCCCTTCATCTCCTGAGGTTTGTCTGTTTCTTGGCTCTGTTTGCTGTGTAGTAATCGGCCTCTGTGCTGGTGATGAGGCTCCCCTAATGAGTACATAAGTCACTGCCAAGTGGGGTGAGCTGCTGCTGACAACTGAGAGCTGGGTGGGGGTGGGTTGGTGAAGTCACTCATCTCCCTGTGAACGGCCTCAATATCTCCAGAATCAGACGTCTCTCTGTTCGTCCATCTGCCTCGCTTAAAAGCAGCGTGCCTGCTTGCAAGGCCCCCCCAGCTCTGTCAAAAACAATTTGTTAGTGTCTGTATACATAGTGGAACGTGCCCTGGTTTTCACGGCTCATTTGACTGCCCCGTTATTCATTGTTTTTTCATCTACTTAATCTTCACCCCTGCCACCCCTTGACGTTGAGCTGAAAGCAAGGCTCGTCTCATATTTTCATGCAAATATCTTAATCTTTGAATAATCAGCTTGCTTTTTTGCTGCTTTATCCTCCCGTGAGCCACGGATCAGTCCATCTCAATCCCTCGTCTTAAGTACGCATCAGTCACTCAAGCCATTACTGTACCTTTCTCCGGCAGACAGCCTGGTTTAGGATTTATCCCAGTAAACGACAGGTTATTATTGGGCATATTTCTTGTCCCATAGTTCTTGTCCCATATTTCTTGTCCCTCGGTCTTGAAGTATATACTTTGACCTTATTTCCCCTTATTTGCAAGTGAGCCATGTTTTTTCATATAACACTGCTTGTGAATAGGAAGCTCAGCGGAGTGACAGATCAGTGGAGAGCTCTGTTTTGGGGGGATGCAGTATTGTTTTTCCCAGCGAAAGAAACGAGTGGTTCGGCTCTCAGTAACACGCAGGCTGACGTACTTCAGCAGGACTCTTGAGGAGAACTGCATTATTCATGCTGTTGACTGGAGCCTGTTTTGCACATTGGGGTAGACCAGGGCAAAAGTGGAGGAAGTGCTGTCACGTGCACAGCCTTAACAGCTTATAAGTCTTTCTAGGTTGGTTATCCTAAAATTGACTAATGCTACTACTTGCCGTTGTGCGAGTGATTTTGTTTGTAGGTTTACAAAGGTTTGGTCACTAATTCATGAGCTGGAATTGCTCGTAAAATTGTCAGCTGTCAAGTCACCAAGCTTGGGAGATGCACACTAGTGGGCATTTATCCCTTTGGCAGACTTCTGCTCTCAAACCACTCAACACTGGGCCACTCAAGTATAGACCCGGCTTTCCAGCTCTCAGAGCCGCATCAATTTTTCAAGCACTCCCATCACAAAGAATCCTTGTTTCCTCAACTTATTCTTTCATATTCATATCCATTTGCTGCCTGAGCCCCTCCTCAGCATGTATGAAAAAAATATGGCCATATTTAATACCGGATTCAGGTTGTATGTCATGCCTGAGCACACTGTGGGAGGCAACGTAAATATTTAACGGTAATATCGTCTCCTACTGTTCCTCTTGCAGTAAGTGCTCAAAAGGGCACTGCAGAGTGCTTCTGGCAAATTAGATGCGATTTAAGCCTCTATCATTCTAAAGAAACTTTACTTACACAAGCCAGGCACCTTCAATTGATTATTGCCTCGTTGCAAGACATTAAAATGATGCTTGTTTGAATTTCTGCACAATCTTATTAATCAGTCAGTGCATCTCTTTCACTTTAAACTTCTGTTTCTCTATTTCACGTCACATTTCTCCGTTTGCCATCGGAGAGCTCCAGGTTGCAGTGACTTGTCAGCTTAGCTATCTTACTGCTTCTCATCATGACAGCAAAGCTTTTAGGGGACTTTGAAAATGAGCTGTTCATTTAGCAACCGAAACACTGTGTGCTACGGAACTCACCAATGATGCTGCCTTGCCGGGCTGAAAATGGTAGAAAGGCGAGTAGCTCCTCTCAGCCTCGGTGAAAGGTCAGGCACACGTTCAAATGACGGTGTTAAATATTGTGAAATACGAGAGTTTCACACAATATAGCCCTGCTGTGATGTGTGTGTATTATTTAAAAGATGAAGGCCTGTTTGACTATGCCATTACTGCCTGTACTCCAGAGAGACTCCTGGCTCCCACTCTAGAAGGATCCGACTTCCACTTGGCTAAGTAGCTACAGTCATGTGACTTCAAAGATCTACTGCAACATCTTTACGCACTGTTTTCTGCAAGGGGCTTGTGTTCCGGCTCGTCTGCAGTGAAGGCCGAGCTGCACTTGATAAAGCTCTCATTCTTTCACTCCTTGGCCTGAGCAAATTGGAATGCCCTCGCGTGATAGTGTCATGTTTTTGTATCACGTTGTTGTTGTTTGCTTGATAATTACTATTAGCCATCTGTCCCACTATAAGAGAGCCTATGACATTTTGCAAAGTTCTGTTGATCACCTTTTATTGTAATCGGAAGGAAGTGTGTTACGTCTTTTGAATTTGTTGAATTAAGGATTGACTTTCAGTGTTAACGTGACTGCAGACAGCCTCATTGGACATGCTTGGAGGGTGGGTCGCCATGGTATTTCCTGTTGGAGGATATGTAATGCATGTAGGAGAAGAAAGATAACATTAATTCACTGCTCTTTCCTCTGGTGTGAAGGCCGCCCTTCTAGTTTGCGTTTGTTTATGTAGATTTATAGTTGTCTTCAGTTTAAACTTAGTCATGGCCAGGCCTAAGGTCTCCATCGGCCTGGTGACTGTGTACGGAATGATGGCAGTTTGAAAATTTAAATAAGACCAAACCGCAAAACGCCATAATAAAGCAAGCCTTACTGACACTGAACTGACATATTTCTGTTGGTCATTGTAGCCAGTGTTGAAACTTTTCCTTGTATTTTTTTGTCTGGGATAATAGTTTGTTGCTTTTCAATTTGCAGACCTGTTTGTCACTCGTCACAAAATTAATATTTCTAGATTGTAGATTTGGGGCGAATGCTGAAATGTTCATTCAGCCCAACAACCACAGATTGACGATAAGTTCACCCACGCATGCGCAGGGGCATTCACCAGTACCGGCTGATGCAATTCTGTAAGAGCTGTGTCGCCTTGTGATGGGATCTCACTTCACTGACCTGTGTGCAACTAAACACAACATTTGTGCCCATGAAGACCAAATTATGTCTTCACCAAGTCTCCGTTGTGTGATGATAACTGCTTTCAGACATGCACTCAGTTCCCCAGTTCCTCTGTAATTTCTCTGGAGGAGGTGCATGTGTGAACCTTGAGACGCCAACTAGGGAAGATGAGATTCAAGAGGTTTTAGTGGTAACAGCTGTTGCCAGTGTGATGTGGTGTAAACAAAAAAACAATTTTATATGTAGCCTCCTGCATGCTGCACCATCTCTTGAACAATTGGATGTGTGAAAGGCAAAATACCGAGAAAGTGCAACATGTTCCGGACTTCGTATCTGATAACAGCTTATTAGTAGTTTTGTTGTTGGCCATCCCTTTTTTTTGTCTGTGTACGGTTAATCCCAGCAGCGGCCCTTCTCTTATTCTCTGACTGTCCCCACTCGTCTGTTGCCCAGTGCTTCCCAGCTGGGGCCCCTAGAGACATAGCCTTTTGTTTTTAATTAAATACACTGTTCCCTTTGTGCATGTGAGTTCACTTCAGAGCCCCAACAATCATCTCTCTGTAAACGAGGGACTGTCGCCCCAAGTTCCCCATATGAGCCTAGAGGACCAGCTACAGGCTTGTTAGCACAATAGGGCAGGAGGTAGAAAGTTTACAGAAGTGTAGAGTTTAAATACGTTAGCTTTCTGTCTTTGTTCAGTGGGAGTTTTTTTTGAAGCAGTGTGCAATAGTTTATTTACGTAGTGCACTTGATCTTTTTCACCGCTGACATTTTGACTTATCATTGTAGTAGGATGAGCAAAGATATTAATAATAACACAAACAGTGCCTCTGTTATTCTGGTTTGATATTGAGTTGGTATGCACTTTACCAGGAACCCTGAAACCAACCTGCTAACTAATTGTCAAGTATGATCTGAGAAAACGACATGTGTATGGTCTTGCAGCGCTTCCGCAAAAACTACAAAACAGATTTCTCAGAAAACCGGTCGAGGGATGGGGCAGGGACCATGAAAGAACCCATTAAATTTCGACATGTGTCTGGACAATGAGGCAGATCCAGGATGTCGATTTTCTTTCACTCTATAATGGCCTGCCAGGGCTTTTGTCCCCAGACGCTTTCACAAATTTCCCAGAAACTAATGGATCTTAATTACAGACAAAATCAAGCATATTTAGAGGACTGCTATTGGACTGTCAGAGTTATGCAGGTTTGGCTTTGTCTGTCTCCTCATGCAGGCCCACCTGCACCTGTCCCTAAACTCTAGCAACTATAGAAGTGTAAGGAACCGACACAGGGCAATGGGACCAGAATAGTCCTCCACTGGGTTTCAGTTTAATATTTTTGCCTCAGAAAGGAGGTCAACCAGCCAAGAGGGTTCTGAAATTCATTACAAAAGAAAGGCACTGGGAGCTTCTCTCATTATTGGAAACATTAATGGGTTTTGAGTTGAATCCATCCTCTAACTTGTGAAGGGGAGCTGTATGAATGCACATATGGTTGTCTGTGAAGACTAAGCTTTCTGTTTGGTTTGGTCATGACCTGGAGTGTGACAATACTGCTCTGTTCCCTGTGTAAATATTGTCAGACATTGCAGCAAAGTGCTATGCTGCTATTTTACCAAGATTTCACCGGTAGCAAAACACTCATGCAAAGTTAAACATCCTGTCAAATATGACCTTTTTACACATCGTCAGTATCCATGTTAATATTTGCCTATATGCACCTGTATGAAGCCTAACAAACTTTGTTTTACAGACTAAACGATACACAAAACATTTCCATTTAGGTTTACATTTATTGTAAAATATGCATTTTCTTGATTCAAGTTCTATATACATTTGTGGGTATTTGTTTTATTTTTAATTGCAGTTATTTATAATATAGTGTATGGTTAAACTGTAAAAATTTCAAGCCTCCGTCACATTTCTTTATCAAAGGTTTGATACCAATAAGAAACTATTCCCATATTCCCCATCTACTTAAAAATGGTTAAGATGCTGTTAGGCTCGTACCATATGGTAAAGCTGTTTGCTTTGAGCAGCATGTCCCTGGTTTAATTCCTGGCTCTTGCACCATTTATTATGTGTTATTCCCCTGTAAGTCCCCTTATTTTCAGGCTCTACTTTACTATTTAGGGTCATGTAAAATCAAAGGCAAAAATATACTTCAAACTAATGCTGAAATTGACTGAATTGTATGTACGAGGCCAACTATGTAATAGAGCCGACGAGGCTGAACATCGGTTGTAAGCCAAGGTGCTTTCTCATTTTCCCCTTGGTGGATTCAGCCTACTGTTCCAAATCTTTTTCTGTTCTGCTCTAATTGTTATATCCTCCTGTTTCCCCACGAGACAAAGACGGTCTAATCACAGTACTTATAGAAATAGGGGAATACCCAGCGGTTGTGATAGAATCAAGATCAAACCCAAGGCCTGTGGGAGTAGTGAGATGATCTCCCAGAGCTGCTGTGTGCGTGTGTGTGACTCCGTGTGCACATCTCTTGTCAACCTCTGTAGAGATTATCGGCATTGGAGCTGACCTCATAATTATCTTCCCTTGAGTATTATTCATGGCTGCACAGTGTTGGGTTTTTGTCCCCAGATTAGGTTTCGATGAAAGTATATGCCTGCTCATTGACCTTCTTGTTTTAAAGGAATCCTCTGAGTCGGTTGAGAGGATCAAGTTCAATTGTGTCACCTTCTGTCCCCAACTAAATCCAAATAAATCAAATATAATGTGGGAAATAAATTATTATTTTCATCCTCTTTTGTTTTTCAGGATGAAACTGGTGCCTATCTCATAGACAGAGACCCAACATACTTTGGACCAGTGCTTAACTACTTGAGGCATGGCAAACTGGTGCTCAACAGGGACTTGGCAGAGGAAGGTATTGTTTTAAACTATTCCAAACCAAAATATTTGGTCATTAGCAAATCTGTTAATATCTTCTGATTGATATTTAAATAACCTAGATGACATTTTTTACATATTTCTTTCCATTAGTATCTCTGTTAAACTCTAACGTTGATGCCATTGTTTTCGTTTAATCTTTAGTGGTATTTGATGCAGCAGCATGATTATCCCTCCAAAAAAGCATAATTGTTTATTTTCTTACAATTTCAAGGTGTGTTGGAAGAAGCCGAATTCTACAACATTACATCATTAATAAAGCTCCTCAAGGACAAGATCAGGGAACGCGACTGCAAAACATCACAGGTATGATTGTGGGAAGATGAGCGATTTTCTTTATATCTGTTCCGTGAATTTAGGGAACGGTTTTTGTCTTCTCTCTCCATCTCATTTCTCTCATGTGTCTGTTTGTGCTCTCAGGTTCCGGTGAAACATGTATATCGGGTGCTGCAGTGCCAGGAGGAGGAGCTGACACAGATGGTTTCTACCATGTCGGACGGCTGGAAGTTTGAACAGGTAAATCTTCTTCCTGCAAGCTCACAGCAGCATTCCTCCTATTCATGTTCTTCACCCACTGCGCTATGCTCAAAATGCAAGGGGGTCTAATCCTCAATGTTGGAAATGGCAAAAAAAAAGCCAGCAAACAGCAAATCATATCTTTCTCAATGTCCGCATACGTGATCCGGGCATCCCTTCTGTGCTCTGATTGGTTGTTACAGCTTGTCAGTATAGGTTACGGGCGGGCCCGCCAGTCAGAGTTTCTGCTGATTGTGTCAAGGGAGGTGAAGGGAGAAGAGTCTGCTTTGCCAAACAACAGCGGAGAGGTGTGTCCCACAAATTTCTGTCCACCGGCTGATCACTGCATGGTCCCCTTGTCGGCCATTTTTTATCCCAAGTAGCCACTGAGCTGTTTATCGTTTTCTTTTCAGTTGATTCCTTTTCAATGTTCATTTGTACCGCTTACTCACCGGTGAGGCTTAAAGAACACAACACCTTTTTCTTGTTTGTGAATTGATGATTACATTATATTTTTATTCATACCGCATTCACAGTCTGTAAGCTTTCTGTGTTCTGCTGCGATGTCGCCACTTGGCTGTTTTGGGGGCTGTGCTGTAACATAGTGCTGGTTCTTTTTTGAGAAATGTTTTTGATCTATCAAGTAGATACATTTTCAAATGAGAATACACATGTTTGGCTGTAGGGAGTGTGTCTTGAATTGTGATTGAATCTTTCTTTCTGAGACGAAAAAACCGCATTAATCTCCTTACACAAGTCAGAGAAACACTGCTGCAAAGCCTAAAGCCCGGTCCGGAGAAGATACGCTTTAATGAACTACTGTCATCCTAAGGACTTAATAAAGAGCATTGACCCAATATCCATGAGTAGATTCAGTTGAAAGTCATAGTGTGTGTGTTTTGAATCCTCTGCAGTGTGACAGTGTAGAATCCACGGTAGCCAGTTGAGCTTATTTCTCTTTTTAGCTGCGTTGATAATGTAAGATAAATCATTTAACAACAACAAGTCTCCGGCAGCAGTGGCTAATGAGGCCATGCATGTCTGAACATGCACACCTGGCTACTGAGGGTATACATCTAGCCTGCAGTATATACACACACTCTTAACCTTCAGCAGTAAAAGCAGGAAGAGGAATTCTTCAGGAAGAGGAATGACTTTTTCTTTTGAAGGTGTGCACGCAGATTATTTATAAACTTGTGTGCTCTGTGTCTCTTTGATTTTGTGATTTGACTGGCAACAGGAAGCATAGAAGTCACTATGATAATTTTCGCAACAACATTTGTTGAAGCTTCTCACACTACTCCTCATTTGTGTCTGACATTACCATGTAGCTTTCTGGTGATTCCATCTGGTTGAATTTGGATTGCCCCCATTTCATGTAAACACTTGTGATATACTGGTAGTTAAACAGTAGGTGCTCACAATAAGAAACTGACAGAAACCACAGTAGAAATTTCAGCTCCATCAGTACCAAGCCAGTTATATAGATCTCAAATGATGTGCTAATTGAAGCATTGGAGAAAATCCTCCCGGTCCCTCTGTGTCATGGTAACACTAAACTTAGACAATGAATGGATGTGCCGTACTTTGTGGTTTGCTCCGTTTTTTGCTTCGTAGAAGATACTGTTTTTCACTTTTAATTTTTTTGTGTCGAACAAGTCAACTCCACGAGTCCCTGTTGATTTTCAACCAGCACGTTTGCTTCCTGTTGTCCCTGCCCTTGTAATCTGTCAGTGACTATCTGCTGATCATGTATTTTTCTTTCTATAGTGTCTATGTACTCTTTCCCTATTATTAATTAGTTTATTTGTGTCGACCCCAGATTATTTTATTTCTGTGTCTTTACCTTGGTCAACCCTTGGAGTTTTTTATCAGTAATTTAAATCAGCATTCTGACTTTGGATTTTCATGTTGACAGCCATTTTGTAGCACACCTCCATGAAACATTCAGGTTGATTTTGTTAAGGTGGGGATCCCTGTTTGCCTAGTGGCCTCATTTAAGTGATATCTAGTAAATCTTGGCATAAACATGTGTGGTAACATGTTCAAAAGGGAAATAATGTCCAAATTAAATATATACAGGCAATAATTAGATTGATCTCATTTTTAATGTAATACGGAATATAATTTGCAGGAACCTGTCGACTTTCTTAGCCCCATGTTTGTTCATTAACCTCTTTACTTTAAATGTTTTCCCTACCTGTTTTCCCACCACAACAAACCCCGTTTTTTTTTTCTACTACCCTCAGTCCAAGGCTAAATCTCCCCATGTACTCTGCTCTTGTTTCTCCGTAGCTGGTCAGCATAGGCTCCTCTTACAACTACGGAAACGAAGACCAAGCCGAGTTCCTGTGTGTAGTCTCCAAGGAGCTGCACAATCAATCATACGGGACAAACAGTGAGCCCAGTGAGAAGGCTAAGGTAAGTGTGTTTGTGTGTGTGTATTTCAGAGTGAGGGTGAGGGTGTGCAGAGGCTGTTTGAAAATCTAGCCACAGCAAACGTGTGAATGATGGCCTGTGCTTGAGGTTTTAAAATTGCTGCATTTATGAATATGCCACCAGGGGACTGAGAGCACCTCTAGTTTATTGATGAGAGATCTCTATGAAGGAGAACATTGTAAATATTTAGAGCTTCAGTTAAAAACTAGACTGCCTGTGCCACGAGTGATAAAAAAGAGGTTGGGAAAGGGGAAACAAAGTCAGCATAAACCAAGTTAGGAGGGTTAGAAGAGCCCAGGTCTGCATATTAGCGGAGTACGGTCTGTCATTTTCTCCAGGGCTTTGGGAGCGAAGCGGGAGGCACGCCCTGAGGAATTCAAACTCCCATCAGTGTGTCCCCGCGGGGGCCTCACTCCTTGAAGGCAGCTACACATGAAGAAGCACACCGCCAAACCTGTATTCACTCTGCTGTTTATTTTAAGAGGATGATGAAACATTACCAGTGCATCTTTTGAAGTGGAAGACTGTTCTTGTTTCCAGCGGCTCTGTGCCCAAACACAATGATTTCCAGCTTTACTACAACAAATGAATTGTATTCTAAATTGCCTTTGTCCTTATATGTTATGTAGATGATATAGGGGATTGTAGTGCATGAGAAAGGTACCGTTGTATAACATGTCCTTGTTTTTCTGTGTTCGGCACTAGATGAAGATGTAAATCCCCTCTGAATATGACCCATTAGTTTTAATTTTCTCCCCTTCTGTTCTAATTCTTCTCCTCTATTCATTTCCATCATTTTACAACGTGCCTTTCTTGTCTTCCTCTGTGCCGTCTGCATGCCGCATGTTGCTCAGAGCGAGGACGAAGAGACGGATTATGAAATGAATGACTCTGATTAGGGTTGAGCACTTATGACTCACTGGTGAGCGCTCAACTGCTCGTAGTGCCTCTTCCTCACCTCCTGAGCTTGTCCTCCTCTTCCTCTCTTGTGCCTCCTTGCTGCATTTAGCTAGAATCTGATAGCCGAAGCCAGATGCAAAATCCAGATGGTTCTTGCTAAGAGAGGTTGAATATGTTTTTGCAAGTGCCGCTGCCTCTTTGAAACTAGATGAGACAAACTCTGTTTCAGTAGTGTAAATAAGCCCTGTGCACTTATTTTCATGCTCACAGCCTTAGCTAATGGAGGGCTATGCCGAATCAGCAGTCGCTGCAGTTTGACCATTGGTCTTCATTCAGTGACATTGTAACGGAAGGGAGGGGTACACCACTCGGCTATTGTTAAAAGTAGTGGTAGTTGTAGTTTTGCTGGACATAGTGATAAAATTGATGCAATATCAACTAGAATCTAGCTTCTACGAATTATTTAACATGCATCACATGTTTTTTGTGTTTTAAATAAATTAAACTGAGTTGCTGCTATTCCAGTTGGATCAGTGCAAGATTTAACTGACGCTAAAATAGTATTTACCGCTCAGTGTTTGTGTGCGTGCATGCATGCCAGTGACTAATGGATAAAAGCAAAGATCCGGGAGAGAAGGAGCGCATGCAATATAAAATGAACTGACTTTTGAGTGAGGGAGGATTACACACAGGCAGCTTGTGTGGACTGTAAATTGTAGTGAAGTATTAAAGTAAAACCCTTCGACAGATGTGGACAGCTGCAGAGATTTTCAGATGCACGATACAGTTAAGGAAGACCAGTGTTCAAAAAAGAAAAAAGCTAAAACATGATCACATTCATGCATCCTGTTTTCTACCCTCATTCTTTTCTTCTGTCCCTCTTTCTTTTCCCTTCTCTCGTTCACGGTCCATCTTTCACACTGCTGTGACGTGAGCCATGCATGTAGCCCGAAACCACCGTTATATTGATACACAACGTAGCGGTACACTCAGGTCCTGGTAAATGTAGCTTTTGTTTGTAATTTCATTAGCAATTGATTTTAGGAACTAATAAGCAGAAATTCAGCAATTGAGTTTTTTTTTTTTTTTTATGGGCTCCTGCTATTTATCTATTTGGATAATATTGTTTAAATTTGAAAATAGTAATCTTAAAATAAATTGTATTTAACACATGTTACAAAAACCTTTTCAGGTAAAAACAGGATATTTATCCATTTTCTTATTTTTCTAGCGGGCTTCATTACTCTACTGTCGACTCCTTTATTGTCTGTATGTGATTGCCACTAAAGTAAATGAGAATATGTGAACGAGAACTAGCAATAAACTGAGGAAAAAAAGTATGAAATTATGAGTGTTTTGGAAAACCCAGATAAAAAGTTGCATGAAAAGAAAACATAAAGGTTTCGTGTTGCCTGGATAAGACCCTCGGGTTGAACTTTGCTCTTCCTCGTGTCTCAGAGAGTTCAGGGTCATCAGGTTTATGACAACACTGGGTGCACATGTGCAGCATGTGAGGGGTGTGAGGGGTCGGCTGGGGGACTTCTGCGAAGCGGCTACGTGAGGTTTTTGGTATAACTGATGTATTTCCTGGAATAAAAGTGGAGCTATGGCAGAAATGCCAGAAAATAGGGCCAGAACTCTATGAAGCTGAGCATTCTCCAAATCCTGCAATAATAATGAAAACCTGTAGATGGATTCCTTTTAACAGAAACACTAGAGTGAATTTACTTTAAAGCGGATACAGGAAGTGTTGCAAATATTTGTACGTGACGTATTCCACAGATATAAACATTGAAACTGTGGTGAAAGATTATTTCCACGGTCTGATTTGCTGTGAACCGATGAGTGGAGGAAATAGGCGAGACCCCGACTCTCTAGATAAGCATTGCGGCTCACGAGCAGGAAACGTGCCTGAGACATGCGTCTCAATCAGGCAGTGTGGTTGCTCTTACCTGAGAAATGAAAAGCAAGACGTTCCGTGATGCACCCCCGCTGCTCACTCATCCAGTGTGGCCCCAACCGTTCATGTGAGCTCACCCACAATTTGCTCAACAGTCACGTACTGCGTAGTTTCTAGCACTGCTTTTAGTTTTCTTTACCCATGCAAGCATTTCCCCTTTTCTCTGCTCTGCATCCAGTACGTTTGAACCAGCACATAGACTTTAAACGTATGAGTGCGACTGACTGAGTTTGTGGGAACTTTAGTAGAAGAAAAATGTCGGCCCCTAAGGCAGAGGGAGCTCTACAAAGCACTTTGTATGTTGTGTTGTTGTTGTTCATTCTATTGTGTGTTTGTCTCTGCAGATTCTTCAGGAAAGGGGTTCCCGGATGTGAAGAAGACTTAGTATTATGAGCTCCAGGTGTTAAGAGGAAAACATATCACCTCAGTGGAAGAACGTCGGGCACAATGGAGATTTAAAGGGGGGTTGTACATTTATGTTGTTTTCCCCTCCACCCTTATTTTTATTTCTTGATGTAAATAAGTCTGTTTACTGACAATTTGTGCCTGTACACTTAAACTGGACGTTTTTGAATTTGCAGTAAGTTTTTTTTTTTTTTTTTCTAATTGAGATTATGGAATAGCAATCTACACATTTTTTTATGCTATAAAAATGGCCGTCATCATATAAGGCCAATGATTCACTCAGGGTCATCTGTTGAATTAATTCTCCTCTCCAGCTCCAGGGTCTGGTAAGGGATCAGTATGGTCTTTATAACTCAAAACTATCAACTCAAAATTCATTGTTTAAAGAGGCTAAGAAGGGAATTGTGCATTTATTTAGTGCATGTTAGAGAGTCCTGCTATTAAATGTGAACTTCACCCCGAAAACCGTTACACTGAGATTTGTGATCATGAGGATCCGAACCACACGACCCGCATTTTGTCGGCTGTAGTTGAGAGCTGGCATTTTACTTCGAATAATTTTTTTCCTCAGTAACTGTTAATGGTCAGAAAAATATGTCCCTGTGATCTGCCTGCAGTGCTGAAGGGGCATTCGGTCATTTATCACGTACAGGTCCTTTTATTGGTGATGATAAAATGACCTTGAATGAAGTGACGTCCTGTTTTCACAGATTAAATAAGCTCACCCGAGAGGGACAACAGATGCAGGACACTACTTTTTTTCATTCACTTTCTTCATTGCAACCTTAGTAATAACCCAACTACCCACTGATAAGGTCATTGTGAGGTCAACCAATTATTACATTTCCAGGAAGTCCACTTATTTGTACTGTAAGGGTCGAACTTTTTTAAAGTATTGTAGACGCAAATTCAAAATATTGCTTCAGCTCCTGCAAATGCAGAATTATCAGTTGTGTAAAGAGCGAAAGATTCAATGTTGTAAAAGTGCAAGTTTATATCAATCTTCCAAGCCTGTAGTTTGGTTTGGGACCTCATGGTCATAAATCTGAAGTTAACAGCCAAAAACAAATATCAAAGGTTTTTTCATAAAAAAAAAAAAAAAAAAATTTAATGTGAGGTTTTTTAACATATGTGTCCACCAATAATTTCCTGTTTACTGTGTGGGGGGAAAACACAGCCTTGAGACGAGGAGGTGTTTTTTAGATTTTTCCCACTGACCTCAGAGTTTTCCTTTTTTAATGGCTTGTTTCGTATGTTTGGGGAACATCTTGTTTGTGATTTCTTTTTCTTTTCCGAGGGGAATTATTTGTTGTGTTTGAGGGTTTGGGGACTGGAACTGTTTGAAGGCGGTGGCGAAGGACTCTCTGTTCATATCCAGAGGATTTTTCTTGTTTTGATGTAAATAATCCAAATTCAATATTAATATTTAACTCTTAACAGAAAAACTGCACGTTTTGTACACTGTATAGAAAACACAACTTGAAAATGGAAGTTGTTTATACTGGATCTTTAAAAAAAAAAGAGAGAAAGAAAATCTGAATAATGTTAACTTCTGTTTTGCATTGTTTGTACAGCACTAGAGATTTCCAAGTTTAGGGTTGAAACGGCTGTTGCTGACTACGGTGTCTTTCACTGAGAACATACCTGGAACATGTTTTGATAACCAATAACAAAGCTATACTTGGCTGGCTATGAAGTTGACTGTTACATTTGAAAAAAAAAAAAAAACATGTATTTTTTTCCTGCAGTGGTATAGATTCTTCTAAGCATTTTGAATTGTGTAGATTTCGTACACAGCATTACATCCACTACAGTGAAAAACCCCACTGTGCACATTGCTTACAGCCTGTAATGTTAATGTAAATACTGCATTTTAGAACACTTCTCTTTTTTTTATATAGAAAGCTTTCAGGTTTGATGTGTTTTTATTTTATTTTTTTTGATAGGTTGGATATTTCATTCACAAATAATCATTTAGTGTTGCCTTTATCCCGACGACCAAAATCCAATGTCTTATGTGTATCGCACACATTGATCTTAGTGTCAGGGACGAGGTAACTTTTCTTAATGCTGGCACACTTTGTACATATAGACTTGTTAACGACACACAAACCTCCATTTACTCACATATACACTTGACTTAAAACGATTTTTATATTGTCGGGTAAACTAGTATGGATGCATGTTTTTGATATAGACTCACACACACACACACACACACAAGGGCTTTTAAAGTGCAAAATTTGAGATCTGCAAAGAAAGTAGACTGGATTTCCTGCCAGGGCTAGGCTATGTTTACATTTGCTATGGTGTTTTAAAGCCTTCCAAATCTGTACCGTCTTGCACTCCCTCACACACGTTAACATACTTGTGTGACCGCACCAGGGGCAACTCGTGCACCCCGCTCCACGTGAACTGATCCCCACGCAGACATTTTTAAAGATACTCCATCCAGTTCTGACAGCCTGGGCTTGAGCGTTGCAGACAATCTTGAGTTTTCGCCCTCTCTCCGACGGCAAAGTTGCTCACTTTTAATAGGATGAAACTGTGTTGTTTCACGGCTAAGATATATCTGGGTCTTGTTTGGACTTTTTTTTTTTCTGCAATGGGATTTTAAGTGTTACATGTTTTAATTAGCTTGTTTTACTGGTAAAAACGAGTTGTCTGGATGAGCATTCGGCGTTGGTAATCAATTCACGTGATGGACAAACTTATCATAACTGTAGCCTAATACTTTTCAAAGTGCCCAGTTTGTTTTCCAATCAAGTTACTAGCCACAGACCACTGTCATGCATGATTGAAGATCACACTTGTAATCATAGGGAATGATTGTGTCATTTTTCCTCAATCTAACAGATACATCAATGAATAAGGTTCTCATATCACACATGGATCACTTCTATACGATCTTATGCAATGTTAGAAATGTACAAACTAAGTATGAGATTAAGGGGATAGATCTATATGGTCATACATAAGGTAAACACAATAAAAATGTTGTCATTCAAGCCTCTGTGTATATATTTATTTGAGAAGTTAACATTTTTTATTATATAACATATTTTGGTTTATACAGAATATTAAAAGATGAGGTTTATTATAGGAAGTATCAATATTAACCGTATGTGACATGTGAATAACACGTTTACACCTGTCGTGATAGCAAATATCATTTTTTGTTAAATCGTGACCTCTTGTGTTAACTCTATGCTACGACGTAGTTGCCTGAAGAAATGCCTGTTCAAATATACTCTTAAAATTATTATTTTTTTATCCCGCATTAGATTATGACAACATTTATGTCGTGCGTTTTACAGCCAAAAACCTAGTGTTGGTCTGACTTGAGTTAATTTGTAATTTTGCACAACTTTTGTTTTATTCGATTAACGTCGCTGTTTGGGTTAACGGCCTTCAGTGGCGCCAAAGATGTTTCATTCAACAAGATAGAAATCTCCAGGACTTCCTGTTGTATGAAATCAAACTTATTTCACATCATCTTTAAAAAAGATTTCGTATGGACAGGGCGTATCAAATCGAGAAATAAACACAACGCGCCTCAGGTGAATTTTAAACACGTAAATACATATTGTTTTGATATCTAGACACGCAACCCACTTAGCCACGGCGCGCATGCGCGATGAGCAACAACACCAAAGGGCAAGATTAACGGCTGTTTTCTACGAGCCGGGCGCCTTTAGCAGAGGCTATGCTAATCAACTAGCATATAAACTAATGAACGGTTCAGCAGTTGGAGTCTTTCTGCTGAATCCACGACAGCTGGAGAGATTCACCCAGGAACCCGACGATCGACTCGTACTCCGCTCTTCCTATGGGTATTTAAACGAAGACGGAAGTGAAGGACGGATGACCATGTCGCTGCGTTGTGTGTGTGTCTAGCTGGAGTCGGAGCGGCTGGTTTTTCAGGAGGGAAACTTTACGAGGTTTAACGGGATCTGAGCACGATTAATTCATTTCGCTAACTAACCCGAGCAAGTGCAGCCATACTGAAAGGTAGGAGCGCACCCCCGCAGCGCAGCGGGTCCATTTTGTCGTGTATTGAGACGTTTTACCCGCTTCAGTTTGCGCCATTTTCGCTAGTTTGGTAATGCACAAATGTGCGCCTTTTAGCTGTGGCGTTCTTTGTCTCTATTCTTAAATGGCTTGTGGTCTTGGTCCCCCCCCCCCCGAGCCGCATTTCACACCCCCGTTTGTTGTTTCGGAAGATTCGCCGTGAAGCGTCAGTCGAAAAGCAGCCGTCACCTTTTCTCACCCCCCCAAAAAACTGCGTTCAAATCAAGTGCATTTGCGCAATTTTGTGCTGCATCAGGCCGTGTCCGCCGCCAACAGCGCCAGCGCCCGTCGGGATGTAGCACGATTCTGGCGCACATGAGTTAGCTCGCCCGGCTAACCGGTTAGCCCGCTGATCAGTAGCTTTGATAGTTAAGTGTTGACAGCGAGTTTGCACCAAACGCCCAGAGACCGCGATACAAACCCGAAGCTAACGGTGTCGCCTCCCGGGCCCATGTGGGTTTTAAAAGGGGCGCGTAAAGAGCGGAGCGAGCGGCTTGTGTTGGCATGGAATCGCCGCTTGCTAGCTTGATTAGCCCGCATAGCTTTACAGAAATGTCCCTACAAACCCACTTAAAGCCGCATTCACAACGTGGTTGATGAACAGTAGCTGACATTCTGCCCTGAATATAACACTGCGTCCAAATTAAAGCTGCAACCCTCCTGTTGTGAAGTCTGTTAATGAGATACCAGTAACTAGTTGTTGCTTGTTTTGTTGTTTCCACTCGGGACATCACATCCAGAGCATCGTTACTGTCGAGATCTTTATCATCACAGAGAATTTCATAATAAAGTTCCATATACTCAAGGATAGTGTACTTGATTTACTTGTGGATCCCTGTATATGAAGATCTTTATTGTTTACATGTGTCTCACAGGGATAATGTCAGGTTCCATCCTCATGTGTCATGTCACCACATCAAATCACTATCATCACAGTGAAGAAGAAAGCACGTACCCTTCACCGTTCTAGCGAAACCAAGCCTTGTCTGGGAACTTCTCCACAAATCAAAACTGCGATTGTCTATAATGAAAATGAAATCATGCACTGCCGCTGCAGAGAAAAGCCACAAACATGTACATGAATTAAACCATGGCCGGCAAATGATTTTGATTTCTGACCAGTGTTTCCATTGAATTGACCTGGTTCCTTTGTCGTCACAGGAGTCCACACATCATGTCAGGCATTGCATTGAGCCGGCTTGCCCAGGAGCGCAAGGCATGGCGGAAGGACCATCCTTTTGTAAGTGGTGTATTTCTGGCTTCTCTATGAAAGTCTTCTTCCAATTTCCATTCTTCTATAAATACCGGTGTCCTAACTGTTTGCGCTCGTCTGTTTAATTTTTCAGGGATTTGTTGCTGTACCAACAAAAAATCCAGATGGAACCATGAATCTCATGAATTGGGAATGTGCTATTCCTGGCAAGAAGGGGGTAACGTGTTTTGAATATGTTTGTATTTGGAAAATAATTGTCTTACAGAGCAGCTCCTGTTAAATGAGCTTGTTAAATGAGCTTGTTAAAGCAATGACTTCCCTGCTGCTGATGCAAAGAGTATGTATAGTTTTAAACTGGTTAGAGTACAGAACAATCACAGCTGTAGAGGTGTGTCTTGCATGACTTAATGTGTCAGCAACATTGGTAATGAATAGAAAACCAATTCAAATTTATATGGAACAGAAGAGATTGATAGTTCATGTTGTTTCAGTTAAACCGGTTAGTATCACAACAAGGTCATCTTTTGTTTTTTGTGTGTTTCCTCAGACTCCGTGGGAAGGAGGCCTGTTCAAACTGCGCATGTTGTTCAAGGATGACTATCCTTCTTCACCGCCGAAATGTGAGTTGCACTGCCGGACCTCTGTCCACCGTTATCACAACTTTAGCATTATTTTAATCTCTAACCTTCAGATTGAACAATTAACAATGTGGTTTGTTAGTTTGCTAACAGACAATCACAAATATGAAAATGAGCAGACCTGGAATTTGAAATGGCCCAGGTACAGTCAACCCTGTCACCACAGACCTTAACTCTAATGGCTGAATAAGACTAGAATAGATTTAGCTAAAGGGTTACTATAATAATATAGAGGTAAAACTGCAGTAATAATTGCTGTCAGTGTTAAGGATTTCATAATTAACCTGAGCAGTGTTGGATCTGCTCTTTTTCATTTTAGTAGCAAATCATTTCCCTTAACTCATTGTTGCTTGATTTGTAGAGCTCGATGGATAATTTCTTATGGACCTGGATGCTTTTTGTTATTATGTTTCAGGTAAATTTGAGCCTCCGCTCTTCCATCCAAATGTGTATCCATCAGGCACAGTATGCCTATCTATTCTAGAGGAGGACAAAGACTGGAGACCGGCCATCACAATAAAGCAGGTTTGGATTGCCCAGCACACGTTATTTACACCACTCTGCTTTTCTTGTTTTTTTTTCTGTGGTTTCACTCTTCAAATCTAAACACCCACTTGTATTTCTGGATGCTCATATCACACACTTCAACAATTCTTGAAGGGAAATTGGATAATACAGTTAAGTGTTTATAAATAGTTTTGGATACTTCATTTATGTTTTCATAATCAGCTAAATCTAAGAGGAAATTACTGAATATGTGATATATTAAGCAGTAAACTACATTTATTGATATTCAACTTGAAATACGTTCAAGTGAAACATTGATTATTTTCAGCTTATTATTCCATTTATTCAACTCTTTAATGTAAACTCTTGGAAAATAAAGGACAATTTAAAAAAAAGAGAGACCTTACCCCCATCACAAAATAACAAGGTTAATAAATCATTTTATTAGGAAATAAATGCATCTCTTTGGTTCATGTATCCTTTAGATCTTATTAGGTATCCAGGAACTCCTAAATGAGCCAAATATCCAGGATCCAGCTCAAGCAGAGGCTTACACAATCTACTGGTAAGTGACGCTGGAGCTCATATCTTTTCAAACATGGTGCTGACAAAGTGAAGTGTGTGAACTGCTGATCTCTTGTGTACACTGACACGGACACAATTCAATTGTATTTGTACAGTATCAAATCATGCAACATCTTTAAGGTGGAGAGCTCACAGTTATAGAGAGAAACATATGCGTCATGATGTTGCATGACAGTAGGCAGATTAGTAAAGCATTCATTTAGTCAAGTGAACACTGCAGCCGGTGGGAGACAGTCATGTTTTGAGTGACATTTCTGGTGAGTGCACAGCAATTTGGATGTCTGAATTTACACAGTAGCCCATTAGAATACACTGTGTGCACAGTGTACTGCATGTGAAAGACCTGATGAAGACAGAGTACAAATCTATAAGGTGAAGATTAAATCCCGACACTAGGCTAAATTAGGAAAGTTATATAAATTAATAAATTAAACTTGCAGACCTACTTTTATCCTTACTGAACTGCATTTATTTCTATGTCACTTGAAATGTTTTTTCCTCCTTGCCATTGCATTGCTAACCAGTCCTGTTGGCAATGAATCTCCTGCCTGATGAGAACACATTGGTAAATGTGACCAGGATGATTAGTAATCAGTTTGACGAGAGTCTTAAAACAAGCTTCACATTTAAAACCTACAGAGCCTGTGTATGTTTATATGAACCTGAGGATGCTTTTATTTTGTGTGTTCAATAACTTAAATATTTCCCTGATTAACACCCGTCTAAAAATGTGTCCTGCTTTACAGCATGAAAAGTAAAAAATTACAAAAAATATGGCGCCTGGCTTTTGTTTCATTGGTCAAAGCTGAATTTGTTGTATAAATATAAGAATATCTTATATGATTTTTGAGTAAAAGATTATAACACCATTGTAACCTAATTTTTTTATATTCCTTTGCAGCCAAAACAGAGTAGAATATGAAAAAAGAGTTCGAGCACAAGCCAAAAAGTTCTCCCCATCGTAAAGGAGAAGACTTGCTCCGCTGCAGCAGAAGGAATGGGTTTAACAAGAATCACCTCCCCTCTCAGTCTCTCGATGAATGTGCTCCTCTCACACCGGGACTTGCTTAAAGACTTCTATTTAAACTCCACACATTCTGTGCCATCCGCTCTCTTCTGACCTATCATTTTTTTGTCCTTAATTGCCGGTTGGCGCATAATGCTGGGAGGGGATGGGTGCTTCAGCACCCTGGTTATTTCTTTTTAAACAATAATTGTCTTATGTGATGCAAGGGACACAGCTCGGTACCAGTTTCATCAACACAATGCAAACTGGCTGTCATCAGTGTTCAAGGAAGAAAATGTCCCTTGTTTATTTTGCTCTTTCACAGGGTCTATTCCTTTGTTTCCCCCTTTTATTTTCCATCAAATTAATGTCAAATTAGCTTATTTCATTGTCAGTATTTCAACTGCTGTATAATGAATGGCACTTTTATACTGTTGTATCTCACTAGTGTCTCTAGATGGCTCTGTCTAATTCTCTTTCCCAGGTTTTCTATTCAGCATGCTGTAATATATGATAGAATCTGCTGCCTTGGCTGTCTTTTTGTTATTCAGAGTGTTTGCTATGGAATAAATAAAAATGGCCACAACGACTGAGGCAGGTAGGCTTACTTCTGTATCAGACTTTAAGGTTATATGGTGCTTTGTTCATGTATGTGTTGGCGTAAATAAAACTTTCTACAAAATGTTTGCAGTATCTTTATTACACAAGGAAAATACAATAAGATTGTTGCCGGTAGGAACAAAGCAAAAATATTCACTCATGTACAAATGGTCTAAAATGTTTTTTTGCCTCAAAGCTGTGACAGCTATTTATTTTTGCAAGTGCGTAACAGGTTAAACATTGATATATTGACATTTAACATAATGCTGTAACATCTTATAATAGCTGATGGTCATGGCTTCTCACCACTGGACTATGAAAAGTTATAAAGCATATGTATTGAGGTTAAACTTATGGGCCAACTTTGTTTACAACTACATTTCTAACTATTATCCTGCCCTAGTTACTTCACACACACTAATCACTGTGTTTCCCCAGTGGCATCCATGCTGATGATCCGCTGTGAGGAGCATTTTGTTGACAAGCTGCCATGATGCTCTGCTGTGAGTGGACTAGACTGCGTGAGGCTGCCCAGGGTGCAGTAGTTACTAAAGTACCAAGGAGAGTCCTTCTCCAGGGAGGAGTCACTGCAGAGCCAGCACCCAGAGTCCCCCTCAGCTGGGCTACCAGACTGATAACAAAGGGTCAGACTCCCTGGAGCTGACAGTGGCTCCATGGTGTTCACAGCATTACGGACGCCCAGGCAAGAGGTGTCACTCTCTGGGTTGATTAGGTTACTGTACACGCTGCCCTCCATGGGAAGGGGGGGCTGGAGCTCGTCCTCTGGGACCTCTGCACACTGGGTCAGGGTGTTGATTTGGAGCAAAGCCTCTGCTTTCGGCATGTCTGCTGTGCCATCTTGTGTGATCACCCATCTCTACGGTTAAAATCATAGTTAAAGGTCCAGTGTGTGAGATTTAGGCTAAAGGGATCTATTGGCAGGAAATTGAATATGAAATAATCCTCGTGATGTTTTTACTGGTGTGTTTAATCTAAACTATGAATTGTTTTCTTTATCCTAGAATGGGCCCTTTATATTCAAATACTTTATATTTACATCGGGAGTGGATCCTCTCTACGGAAGCTGCCATGTTTTTTACAGACTAAACACCTTTGGAGTTTTTCTGACAACTGAAGGCTTCCACTGGTTCTCTTTCATGTATTGGAAAGGGGGGCTGTGAGGTGAGGGGGATTCAGCTGCAACATTCAACTTCACCACTAGGTGGCAATAGATTCTACACACTGCACTTTTAGGCACACTCTCAAGACATGAATATTATTATTATTACTACATGGCAGATTTAATTTACCTTAAAATCACCTTGACAGTCGGAGTACAGGGTGTGGAAATAGGGAGCTGGACTTGGGATGAAGGCCCTCTGCCTCCACCTGTAAGTATGAGGGGTATAAAGATAATATTTAGTTTATTGATCTCAGAAAGTGCCATTTGCTATCGTGTGGTTCAGGATTTGAGGAGGAGGAGCTTGAAGAGGGACTTGCATCTTTACAGGAGCATAGCACATAAGGAGGATGAGTGGCACCAGCACACATAAGGTGAGGAACACCTTCATCCCCAGACTCGTAAAAAACGTGATTCTGTTGAGATCTGCAGTGAGACAGGGAAAGGAGGAAAGTCGGCGGATGAAATATGAAATGCACGCAGAGACATCTTGAAGGTTAGAATTCTCACCAGGTTTGCTCCAAAATGATGGCAACAAAGAAACTCACTGGTTGATAAAAAAAATATAAGACAATATACTCTGTCCTATGCAGGGGATTTGTTGGTGACAATGGGACTCACCACTCATGTCCGACCCCGTCCTCCAATGAACCTCAGCGGACCAGTCGCTCCACTGTCCCTGGTAAAAAACCAGGTTGGGACTGGACCGTACACTGGCAGTGTAATCTGCGTCCAGCATAAACACATCATCGTCCACAGAATAGTATGTTCTTTCTGTGTAGATATCACCTGAGATCACCTGCAAGAAAATATGAAGCGGGTAGGATCTTATTGGAAAGGAGATAAATGTCCTGCACTGGGCCCTAAAACCTTATATCAAATCTCTTGTGAATACTTAATTTATTGTATA
The DNA here is from genome assembly GCF_949316205.1 of Platichthys flesus. Lineage (NCBI taxonomy): Eukaryota > Metazoa > Chordata > Actinopteri > Pleuronectiformes > Pleuronectidae > Platichthys > Platichthys flesus. The sequence continues at coordinate 10,571,623 of NC_084964.1, read as the reverse complement.
GCATATACTTAACTATAAGTATGCTTGAAACTATAGTATTTGATCTTATTCTGTATTGGATTGTACTACTTGCATTGTTCCTTTTCAGATGTGGCTATTATAAATATTGGAAATGGGAGATTAGATCATTTTACTCACAAATACCATGAGAGGATTAGTGAGTGAAACTGTATGACAGAATCAATAATGGGATTGAAAAAGGTTTAATACTACAAAATTCTACAATAATAATTTCAACATTGACAATATTCTTTTTGATGTTTGAAACGCGGTGGAAAGGAGGCGTGTGGGCCAAGAAAGAAGCTTTTCATTATCATCTGCGTTTACCTCATTGTCGTCATGTTCGACTCCTCTTCTGAAATAGTGAAGCTGATACTTGAGGTCTTGGACCAGAGCCATGTAAGGCTCATATTCCTCATAGGTGCTGCTCCAGGTGAAGTGGTGCTGACTTGAGTTGTGGCTGAACGTGAGGCAGCAGGGTGCGTTTGGTTTAACTGTGGAGAGGACACGTCACAGACAAACATCATGCACCAAAACACACACACACACACACACACACACACACACACACACACACACACACACACACACACACACACACACACACACACACACACACACACACACACACATATGTGACAAACCAAAATCAGTGGGGTCCTTACTGTTGGTTTCAGGTGTGTAGTTGCCATCCAGCTCCTCGCACATTTCAGATCCATCAGTGCGGTTGCGACAGAGTGAGATTTTAAAAGTATCTGTGTCTGAGAACGTCTCTGGAGAATCGCCGTCAGGCGTCAGATCGGATGTTTTCACAGAGCAGAAATAATCCCTGTCGGTGTTTTTCAGCATGCACTGAAACGTCCTCCTGCAGGAGGAGAGGAGAATCAGAAACTAGAGAGACAACTTCGTCTCATTTAAATTAAAGCCACACTGTGTAACTTTTACAGAGCAACAGCGCCCTCTGCAGAAACCCGGGGGGATTCATTCCGTTGGACTCCCACAATCACCTGCAGCCTCTTACACTCTTATCAATAGTGGAACAGGACCGGGGGTGCACGCCCTTATATTTTGAGGTAAAGGAATTTTATAGTGTTGCTTTATGGTCATTTATCATTATTATGTTTCAGGTGAAAGTGACTCACGGTTCCATTGTTTCTGTGAAATTGAGCCAGTAGGAGCCGTCACTGCCGGAGGTGTCTTCTGATGGTCTGAGGCTCATGGTGCAGTTGACCGTGAACAAGTAATCATTCACACAGTGAAGATCGTGGTCGTCTACAGAGTAAATATACAAGCACACAAGTAAATATAGAAGCTTGTGTAGTATTTTGTCTGTGAGGTGCCAAAAATGAATTGGGTTGCTTGTGAAAAGGTCAGTTGTTTTTAAACATTATTTTTTCGCAGCAATTAAATTTAATTGAACCGTTCTATTATTTCTTTAAAAAATTGTTTAGCTTTTCAAAACCCTTGTATGTTTTTATTTTCGTCAGCATTTAGATTCGTTTCTGTCTTATCTGGCTCATCAGTCAATTATGAAACACTTTGATCTGCGCTGATCTGAGTGAAAGTGACTGGGTCCAATTAGCGCCGTTTTTAGAAGTGCTGCATGAATGTGAGTGTGAATCACTCTGTATAGACACAATCCATTCACCGTCAGTTAAATCTGGTAGACATTGATTATCCTTTTTTCTGTGTCTATTTTTGTTGCTGTTCGACTTTGTTCTAGAAGATGACTTTACACCTTCCAGTCCAAGATGCATTACTGTTATTATCATTACTTAACTGAAACTGATTGTTTCTTATAAGATTTTAAAACTTTGAATAAAAGATTGTTACAGTTTTAAACACATTAGGATACACCATGAATTCACTGGTTACAAATACTGATCAAAAGACATCAATACAAAGACTTTCCCCACAATTTGAAGTGTTGTCAGCCTTGGCCCGAAGGTCAATGGTCATGTAACCCATACCTGAGGTCCCTTCAAAAGCAGAGTCAGGGAAAGAGATGTTAACATTTTAAAGAATAGTGGAAGAGAAATCACCTGCGACAGGATTCCCATGCAGACAGACGATGCTGGCGGACAGGAGCAGAACCACGTTCAGCCGAATCATCCTCAGTCTCAATGTCGAGCTCCGATCCATCACATCACCTCAGCCCCGAGGCGTCTGAACTGAGCCACCCTGTCAGGACGCTCTTGTAAAACCGGTGTTTATCGACGACTGAGGGAGGCAGAGTTTTTTTTTTTTTTCAGCTTTTTTTTTTCTTACCCTGATAGCTATCACTCACATGTTGGTGATAGAGGATGTGCTTTTTAAAGAGCAGTCGGGGTTAAGGCTGCAGTTTGACAAAGGTAGTCCCACCGCACAACAGTCTCGAACCGTCTGAGCACTGAGTCTGGTGTCTTTTTATAAAACGTGGTTAAGCCATAAAACACTTTCACCAGTGGCTGAACCCGTTTTAAACACCATTTGCGATACATCTGAAATGTTGCCAGTCTGTAGCTGCTTCATAATAAAACTGAGGTGCATGCAGATTCATTCCCTCGAGCTTGTATTTACCAAAGAGGCACAAAGCTGGAAGACATTCATATCAGCACTGTTGTGGGATTCGTTTTGATTGGTTGGTAAGACGCCGAAAACACGTGCAAATTTAAGATTTAAGATACATTTATTGGTCCCACACACATGCACACACACACGACATGCAATGAGGGGAAACTTGTTCTCTGCTATGACCCATCTGGTGAACACAGGAGGACACACAGGACACACAGTGAAGGAAAGGTTCTGCTCCTGTTCTACACGTCCTTTATGATCACTCAGCTAAAATAAATCTGCAGTGTAGGCCTATTCTATTTAATATATGTATGCTAAATGTCAAACTGATCTGAAATTCATAAACAACAAAATATCACATTCTTAACTATTGCAAAAAAAAACATTATGATAAGGTTTTTTAAGAATACAAATTTTGCTTCACCAGTCCAGGAGATTCCTCTTTGAATTAAATTGAGTATGATTTATACACGTATAGTAAGTAGGCATGTACATGTCCTGCGGCTCTTAAAGTTATTCGATGTTGTGTACTTTGTCAAAAAGTTGTAAAACCTGAAACTAGAATCTACTCCTCACTGTGCAGCCGGCAGGTGGGTTGAGCAATATGTTGTGTACCAACATGAGAGTGCTACAGAGATTCTGTCCTGAGATAAGGGTTTGAAAGTGAAGCCTATGCCTTCCTCTGAGGTTAGTGATTTCGTTGATTGAGAGATTGTAAACCCATCAATGTGCACGTACGCTGATGTTCGATCAGTGCCTGGAGTCATGCAGGGACAGATAAGCAGGAAGTTGACGCTGTGCCAGTTTGGTGTTGCCCAGGCTTTTTGCAGTATTTTCAGGAGAAAACACAAATCGCACTTAAGTCCAATTTGCAAGACTGTTCACTTGTGGTTCAATAGCGCGATGCATAACCTTTCCTCCCTTGTGCAGTGTGTACCTGTGAGGCCGGGCAAAGAAACTTATCAGTAGGAAGTAAACACAGCAACATGCAGGTGGTCCTGTCATTGTGAGAATCGAGGTTTCAGTGGGTTTTTGAGAGCCAAAATAGCTGTGCACCCACGGGGTCTTTTTTCATGAGTTGTAGCTGGGCCCCACTCAGTGAGCAACAGAGTGAGCTTGTGGTGAAAAAGTGAGCGAGATGAGCTGATGAAGAATTTTAGTTTCTATATTGTGCAAGAGCAAACATCCTGATGCGGCTGGCAGCGTTATCTGCATCTGATACAAGTGAACACCTGAAGATATAGGAAACAGCCAGATATGTTACTTTAGGTCACAAATAGTGAAGAAATCTGATGAAGATTGCAGCTGCATGAATTTGTATTTTTCATACGATTTGAAAAAATGAAATTTAGATTTGAAAATGAAACGAGAGAAAACATGTGTATATTGAAATTCAATAACTGGAGCAGAGGAGCATGGAGAACTGAAGCACCTTTGAGATTTTAAGAAAGAACAACTCACAGACCAAACTTGTATCATTATTATAATTTAATATTTCACTGGTGGTGTTGACACGGTTGTCCTCAATATTTTATTGCACAACTCCTTTACGCCGATATAAAAAAAACACCATTAAATTCACCTGTACTAACTTACACCACTTCAATATAAAGTGAGTGGTTAAATAATTCGGTTCTCCGCAGAAATCCAAGTCTATATATTTATTGTGGACACGTGAAAAGTGATCCCGTGGGAAAACGATGGGTAAAGTTTGAGTGCAGATCTCTACTTAGATGGAGAATCTAGTTGAGCACTTGAGGCGCACACCAGCGCTGGTCACTCACAGGCCAGTTTGCCATCGAACGACGACAGGGTGATGGCAAAGGCCTGCAGGGCACACAAGGGGAAACTGTAGTCCATGGAGAAGACGTCCTCGGCCACACGGCCAAACTGCATCACTATGTAGTCGTCTGGGAGAGACAGCAGAGGGAAGAGAGAGAGGGAGAGGAGAACAAAGACAGCTGATCAACTCGTGGTTGTTCAGAGAAGAGAGAGAGAGAGAGAGAGAGAGAGAGAGAGAGAGAGAGAAGATCAAAGACAGCTGTTCATCTCCTGGTTTTTCAGAGGAGAGAGAGAGAGAGAGAGAGAGAGAGAGAGAGAGAGAGAGAGATAGAGAGAGAGAGAGAGAGGAGAAGTCAGTCTCATCGTTTACCGTTGTCAGGGTGGATGATCTGGAAGTTCTTCACTGAGGCCTGAGTGACGCGCCCATGGAAGTTGAGCACGTACGACTGAGTCTCCTCCTTCCAGCTCGGGGATTTGTTCACCAGTGTGACCAGTTTGTCCGTCTTGCCGTTCGCGTGGCAGCCCAGAAGAGTTTCGAGCTCCTGAGAAAAAAATAAAAAAGAAGATGTTTAAGTTCTATTTCTAACTTTCATCACAGCTTTTTAAAAGTTTAGGATAGTTTTTTAAATGATCGTACACTCTTTGGACAGACGGACACTCGTTCGTCATTTCCCAGCATGCCGGGGATGACCACTGTCATTTTCCTTGGACCCTTGAAACCCAGCACATTCGTCTCCTAGAACGTGATAAACAAAGTGTGTTAATTATTTGGGATATGACCTTGGGACCTAAACATGGGATGTCTATTTGGACTCACATAGCAAATTGCTGCCAGCTCTTGCCGCACTGATTCACTCTCTTTAATGAAGGGCTTCTTCTCTGGGTTTTCTCCTCCGTCATAGACTGTGAACTTTGTACCCAGGACATTGGACCTGTAGACAGGCTGATCTTATTAGTTCTTGCAGGGTTAGGGTTAGGGGGGAAAGATACATGATGCTGGGGCGAAAGGTGGATATGTCTACTTTGCTCTGGGTTGTATTTATTTCTTGGCCAATAATATCAGCCCATATGAGCCTTTCATAGACATATCAGTATCTGTGTTTGTATTTGCTGATATGAAAACCTTTATTTTACAGAATAAACAAAGCAGAAATGTAAAGATCTTCGGAATTCAAGTGTTAAAATTGGGTTGTAATTGTGTTTTCTTCTCATTCATAAAGTATTTATGATAAAGTAAGATCCATAAAATAATAAACCTCAATTAGATTTATTTTTTCAGATAATCAAGGCCAAATCAGGCAACATCTCTGTGTCTTTTATTACATAATAAAATAACACCTAAAATCTTAAGCTAATAATTCCTAAAATCTTAAAATCCTTATACCCTACTATCTTAATCGGGCACTATTCATTTCTAAATCAAATTATTACATCTGTCAATGACTGAATCCCAAAAGAATATGTTTCCAATTCTTCTTTGTCTTTTCTCTCCATTCAATGCTATTGTACATATGTTTTACTTCAGTATGAATTTCATACCAGAATGAAAAGTTGTATGTAGTATGATGAGAAACATCGGTTCCAAATGTTGAAATTGAAAAGTTAGGGGTCAGGGACTCGTTTGTGTTTACTCAGGGACAAGAGGAACAGAAACTTTAGGCTTCTGGAGGCTGTATTTTTAATTCTGTCTAAGATGCTAAAAAGGGAGGCCATGTAATCTCTATTCCGCTTTGGCAAAATAGCCTTTGAGATTAAACCAGGAACAAATCAGCATCGCCAACTGAATATTTTCACAGGGTAGAAATAAAAATGATCATACCTTAGTTTTCCTATGTAGCAGTTTGTGTCTCTGGACAGATTTGTCGGATCCGTGGAAATTAGGTAGTTGGATGTTTTACACTTCTTCCGTTTTCTACCCGCCATTAGAAAAACCTTGGAGGTGGCAGCGCAGGGAGAAACAGATTGTGCAAGAAGCAGGATGGAAGTTTGATAGAGAAATGAGAGGATGCTCATATTGTCAGAGCTCAGATCTACATGCGCAAGGACTTGGTTCGGATTGTGTGAGCGCACTTACCCTCTTTCCATCCTCCTTCTCCATGTGGAGGTAGTACGTCGGGTAAATGCCCTTCTCCATACCTCGCCTGTCCCTGGTGACCCTGCACTGGATGGTCACGTCCCTGGGAGCAGGACGCAAAGCAAACTTCTCCAGATCCTCCACTGACATTGGGGAGGTGGACTGAAATGAGAAAAAAGTAACAATGACCTCACGAAAAAAAAACACAATATGAATGTTCTCCCAAACAGGGACTCACTCTTTCATTCGATTCGCTGCCTGAAGATGAGCTCGCCCTGTAGTTGGAGTTCAGCGACGCCAGACTCGGCGTAGTTTTCTCCGTTTCCTCTGTCTTTTTCTCCTTTTTCTCCTTTTTCTCCTTTTTCTCCTTTTTCTCAGATTTCTCCTTTTTCTCCTTTTTCTCCTTTTCCTGGACTTCGTCGTCCCTGCTCTCGTCACTTATTTGGCACCTGGCTGTGGAGTTCAAATATGCAGTGATGGTCTTTACCAGGACTCTACTGTTCAGTTGATCATAAGAACAATGGGGCCACACTCACATGTGTCCAGTTGTTTTTTCTTCTTGGACGACTCAGGGACCGGCCTGTTTGACCTGTCGTCCTCATCATCGTCACTCTCATCACATCTCTTCTTCTTCGCCTCCTCCACCATCGACTCTGCCTCTTGAGCCGAGGCCTCCTGCAAATGCGTCTCTGAAAAAGACATTGGTTCTTAATGCGAAGCTTTCAATGAGTGAAAAAAAGGTTTTCCATCTTTAAGAACCTTGACACTGTTTTTGTCTAAATGATAAAGTCCCAAACACTGATGTTACTTTTTGGTTCTTTGCTCGTCTTGTTTGTCTTCTGGGAGTCTTCAGATTCTTTCCCTTTGTCCTTCGTCTTTGTTTTTCTCTCCTTTTTCTCCAGGTCTTTGTCCTTTTCTTTCTCCTTCTCGTCGTTTTGTTCCACCTCTGAAAATAGCAGTAATGTGCAGATCAATCATTGAGTGATTGATGTCATTTCCAGACCGTCTAAGCACCAAAGTGAACACGTACCTGTAGTTCGTTTTGCTTTTTCTTTTTTCACATCTTTCTTCTTTGTCTTTTTTCCCTCCGCCTGGGCGTCGCTGTCCACCTCACACCTCACCTCAGTCTCTTTGTCGGTTTCCAAGTTCATTTTTTGCGGAGTAGCCGGCATCTCTGAAAGAGTTTCCTCTAAAGTCTCACTGGCTGTCAAGTTGCATTCACCCAACGTGATCACATCCATTGGGTTATCATGGGCGTGCTCCACTTGATCTCCAGGATAAAAACAAACAAAGAAAAATCACTTTAATATTATTAAAGAAAGTGAACATTACTGAGCGGTAATTTATAAAAAGTACCTGATATTGATAAAATAATTAATTATTCCAATACCAACCACTAAGTGAAGCGCTGCTCAGGGATTGGCTGATCAACAGAGGGGTTTCATCAGATTGGGAGGCTTTGAGCTTCAGGTTCTTTTTGCGGGTGTCCCAGTTGGCTGTCACCATTTGAGAGTCCGCCCTCTTCTTTTGCTGCTTTTTGATCAGAAGGGTTCGCTGTGGCAGAATGAAGATTCGATTTCATTAGAACTTTTGTCTCTACACGAGGAAAACTGTGTAATTGTGTCTCTTTACATTCAGCACAACAGTTAAATCTTAAATTTATTTGGCTCTGAACAAACTTTAATTTCAGAAAAAGAACAATGTACAGTTAAACTGATAGTGTGTGCTCTTTCCTCTTTCAGGGCATTTTCCAGGGCAGTTTTTATAATACTTGTTTAAAGTGTCGGGTAAAAGATATAGAAACATTCATTGCATTTAAAGACACTGCCAAGGCCCGTCAGTCCCCACATTTAAATTCACTAGATCTGGATTTTTGTTGTTGTTGTATATGCCCCAAATTGCACACATTCATATTTGTGTCTTAAACCTGCCGGAAGGTTTTCATCGAGATCCGTGTATTATTATCTGAGAAACATTGAGAACGACCCTCTCACGATGCTAAAGAAAGGGGGGAAATAATTCCTGGATCCACCCTCTGATCCAGATCCACATCCTCCCACCCAGTTTCACAGTTATCTGACCAGGAGCTGCTGCAGTAAACTGACTTAATGACAACATTACTTCCTTGACGGGGGTGATTACATAGGTTGAGGTGATCTATACAATATAAAATAGCTAATTTAACTTTACTCCACAACTTTAAAGGAAGCAACTGGTGTAAGGTATTATCACGGCACTCTAAAAGGATATAAGCCAGGAGCTGACATACGGTGGAGTATAGTAGCTCTACACAGCAGGTGGTTCTGACACAAGCAGCCATGATGTCATGGGACTAAATGAAGCTCTATGTATTTGCAAAGCTCTATTTAAACTCCTTCAAACTGCTCCAGCCCAGGCCTTTGCTCCACTGTGAACTATAATTATCACGTCACATATGTTAATGATAAAGAAACACTGCAACAATCACTTCATGATTATAGTTATTTGAAATGCATTAGGATTATTGCACCGCTTTGAAATACTCAAAAAACACACATGCTGAAATTCATTTCATATTAATTCAAACAGTTTTATCAAGCCAAAGTCAATCTAAATATAATAATAACAATAAGCAGGGCATTTATCTAAATTGTATCTTTTGTAAGGACTGTGCACAATCGGTTGTGGGCTATATTTGTTTGCTACTGGTCAGCTGTAAAGTCTGTGTATAAATGTGTTGCTTTGTCTCCTTTTACATATGATGTTATAATGATTAATCTCATTAATGGAAAAATACCATGTTCATAAATTCAATTAACTAGTAGGAAAACTTCAGCATGCGCTATTACATGTAAACAACGTCAGAGTATCTTGTTTCTTTACCTGGTTGTCCAGCTTCTGTTGTCGTATATCCGGCTCCTCCATGTCTGATCAAAGATAATCAGAGTTACCAATAAGCAATCAAGAAAATATATATATATAATATAACAACAGATCTAACCCAGCACCAAAGGTCAGAGTCTATAAGAGAGAAAAGCACCCAGAGTAATTAATTGGCAGCAGTGTAACAGTGGCCGCCTGCTCCATCTGACACTCTGCTCACCTGCATGTGGCAGAAGGCAAAGTGGATTAAAAGGGGATAAAGTTCTTAAACTGCAGCGCACAGCTCAGCCGGTCGTCTGGGCCTCCCTGTGGCGGCAGCGCGGAGATGCTGAGGCCTCGGTGCGTTCAGATGAAACTCAGTGGGTTTCTGTCCCCTGCCTCGCTCCGCCAGCAGCCAGCAGCCAGTTTGCAGTCACACACGGGCCCTGCAGTGGCAGCCCATTTCTGCAAAGCTCCACAGAGTCGTCCAGTGTGTGTCAGTGGTCACACAACATGTCACCCAGAGAGCCTTTAAATCACAGACGGCTCCGTCAGTTAAAACCAGGGCACGCTAACGGCTTCATCTCGTTGCTATGGATACAGCGCCCATCTGCTGTCATGACAACCATTCTTCAAACAGACTGAAGACCTGCATTCTAAAGATATGAATTATCATCGCTGGTTATTATTTTTGTGCCAGAACAGATTCATAAACGGATTTCCATATAATTGTGTCATTACCTCTAATTTCTGACATTTATAGAAGAAACCCTAAAACCCTTAATGTGTTTTATTTCAATTTTCTTTCATATTATTCTATATGTATTACATCATACTTCTGTTCGCTGTTTGCTGTCTTTGTACTCATGCTCATAGTAATACTTCACAGCTTGTACTTTTATACTGCTTTAATGCTTCTTCTACCTTACCAACAACTGATACTACTGATTATTGACGACTGTGTGACGTCTTGTTGCTTTAGTAGCAATGTTTTTACTTGTTTGCACTTTTATATATCGATAGAGGTTTAGTCTTTAATGAGGAAATGGTTTTGTTTGGTCTCCTTGAAGAGTGTCCACAAAAAGACACCGTTTATATGATTAATGTTTAAATACTAATGTATTATATGATATGATCTAGAAGAATTGCATTTTTATACCTGTTCATTAATGTGAATCAGGAAACCGTTTGTATCATGACTAAGGTTGATTGGATTTGATATGAAATAAAACAAAAAGGACACTGCTTGTAATTAAGTGCATATTTTTGCATAAATAATGTAGATTGTATTTTACTTGAATTTATCCTCTTTCTTCAACATGTACCTTTATTTTATTTTGGTGTATTCTATCATTTGTTTTTATTTTCATTTTTGATCTCGCCTTTTTACATTATTGTTGTTGTAAACTATCTACATTCATGAATAATAAAAATTTAGATGGAAACAAAACAACACTTATTTTTTTTGTCCACAGTCCGTGGCTAACGTTGCTAGGATACAGGCCAAACCGGAAATGGTTCAGCTTTACTGACATTTATTTGCTCGACATGAGTGTGTTCATACTTTTAAATAATGTGACGCAGTAGACGGTTGGTCGCTTTATCGCTTTTAAGAATAAATCTACATCTTGACATGTGTGTTTATTTATGAGAGAACTATGAGCGTTTTTTAGTGCGACAACAAGCTCGCATCGTGGCAGCGGCAGCTCGTAGAGGCACTTCCGGTTGCTGAAGTGCTGTTGATGCCTTGCCCATGTTTCGTGTCATTGAACTGGAGCTTGAAATCCCACAGCTGCCTTCACATCTGTTTTCTTCTGTTTGTCTTTATGTGCTCGAATGTGCTTTATTTAATTCGGCCGAATTCCCAAATCAATAAAGTCTGTCTTTGCTGTCATGTTACACAAAAACGCTGAATACATTTATTCAGCCTAGAGAGAATAAATGTGAATGCCGAGTGTGCCTGGTCCTACCGTAAGTAAACACTTTGTAACGTTGTTCAGTTGTAGTCATGGACTTATGTAGAATTTCAGGCAAGGACTAAAATGTAAATCTTTCCTGTTGGTTTATCACAGTTTACTCAGGCACAATATCAGTCCCACTGTAACTGATACTGGGATACTGGGTTCGATCTAATAAACGTTCATAAACCAGTATATAGCTCATTGAATAAATCCCAGCTAGCTGTGGTTGCTCTCAGACAGTGGGGCAACAAAGGCAGCGGCTTTTAAACGGTGTGGCAATAAAGGAAGCTGCCTCCAAACATTGTGGCATCCCAAGAAACTTATCAGTGGCAGTTTCTTTTGCCACCGGAAGAGCCTGTACGAGTTCCCGCTGCCACGATTTGAGCTTTATCACGCAATCCCGCTTCAGAAAATATGGACGTGACAGTAAAGGTAAACATTTGACATATTCTTTGTTTATTGGATTCAAGTATTGCCTTGAAAAGGTTCGCATATAAGATGAGTGTTATTTTATTGTCTAGGTCCCAAAGACCCTCAAAGCCAAAGTGATGCTGTGGTGAGTATCTGCAGGGGAGATGTTTATTTGGGTTGTGTGCCATGACAACGTGTTGTGTAACAGTGAATCCACTTGTTCTCAGGACGGATGCAAGCTTCCATGACATGGAGGTGATCGACAACACGCAGTCTGTTCCTGATCTCGAAAGGTTTGCTGCCCCCGCCAGGAAAAACACATGTTTCGTGGGCTTTATTCGTCATGACACAGTTCTTCTCCCTCTCAGAGTTGTGGGCAGAGTGTTTGGAGTTGACCTCGCCGAACCCAAACGAGGAGTTCTCCTGGAGCTGTATGTGCAGACTGTGATCTTCTGCAGAAAGTTCAGCTTCAACAAGGAACAAACGTCTGCCCTGCTGTCCATCATCAAGTCCATCCACGAGGCTAACATAGGTAATAAAGTCAGATAGTGATCACTGCCATGTGGTGGTAAAGATGGGAGTATGAGCTGTCGTCCATATGGAGTTTTAATACACTTCCAGGTCAAGTCTATCAAATAAAAGTGTTTGGATTGAATTCAGCAGCTGCAGAGATGCGAAGATGAGCAAAGTGATGAAGGAACATCAGTGATTTCTGCCCATAACTTTGAGTCGTGCATTGCCAACACTTTGAGTACAAAAACAATCTATTGTGGTGGTGAGCACCTCAGGTCCTCTTATCTCTTCCTGTCGTTGAGCTTGAAGGGAAGTGCTGGGGCTCGTGTCATGCAAAAGATTGTAAAGAATACCGTATCAGATGGAGAGAAAAAAACATTTACCATTTAAGAAAAGGAATAAGAAAGAAATTATTAACATTTAGAATTTCTAACACATTGGAGACTGAGTTCAGTTGTCCGACCTCAACCTCTGGATAAATATTAGTTCTATTTGTTCTGGTAATTCATGGAAATGTTCTTTTGAACTTTTTAATGTTTGAAACTCCTTCCTTTCAGAAACGCCACTCAACAACCTGGAGCAGTGTTTCGATTACTGCAAGGAGCTTCTGCTCTGTCACTCTGTCAGGGTGAGTAAAAGACAAATCTTCTCCACTCACACTCGTTTGAACAGCCACAGATTTTCACGATTGTAAAGTGACTGCTTTCCATCTGTCACTGCACACTTCCAGCGACCCCCCTTCAGTATCAACCTCTTCAGCCCTAAGGAGGCCGACTTTATCCTGAACTACATCTACAACAGCTACATGAGACACTACAAACTCTACAAATATATCTTCACTCCACAGGCAAGAGACCAGATATTTGTTATTCAACACACATTGTTTACATCAGTTTGTGTTGGAATCATGTTGTTTTTCTCCTCAGGTTAAACTGGATCTGTCAGTGACTTACGTTGGGATCCCTGATGAGGATTCTTCTGCTGCAGGTAATGATGCCAGTTTTTATACCATCAAAGTTCTCAAAATAATAATGACATTATGACATACAAACATTTGTTCAGTTGCATGTTAATTCACACAAATATTAAAATATTCTGGACCTTTTGAAGGTCTTGTGACAAAATTTACTAACTCTTTAAAATGTTGTTTTTGCTTTAAAAAATGTGATGCTAGAAGGAGCAGAATATGCATCAAAGAAAGAGGATTCCACGGACACACAGGACACATCCCTCACAGAGGAAGAGAAAAGCATGCTGGGTAGGTTTACATTTGCAGGACTGAGTGCAAATGTGCAGCAATAACCTTTTTATAGTGAAATGCATCTCAAACTGTGTTTTATAACTGCTTCCTTTCCTCACACTCAGGTCACACATCGGACCTGAAGGCAATTGTAGAGACAGAAGTCAGGGATCAGATGACGCTTGTGTCAGGACAACTCGACAAGAGAATGAATGAAATTGCAGATCAGCACAAAACGTTAGATTCTCCACAGCCCAACCACAAGGCCAAAAAATGACACATGATAAAAGTAACAGCCTGCAGAATAAGATAATTCTGACTGTAATGTGTTTTATTGTCAATAAAACCCTTTATCTTCTTTAACAGTACAACATATATTTGCATTTGTACATTAAAATGTACATTTCTCAGGTCGGAATCAGCAGGTATCATGCCACTAAGCACACTGGGAAATGAAATAAGTAGGGAATGGTGGTTAAGGGTCTTCACAGTTAGTTTAAGTGGGTTCCCTATTGAGGAATGGCCGCATGCATTATGGGTAAATGAGGCTCGACCAAAAAAAAACACTTCAGATATTGTACTTTAACGTTTCACACATTTCCACATAACACTGGCATATCAGTAATTCAGTTGCAGTATGTTAATATAATCATCTACTAAATATTTAACCACAGTGCTTTTAGTCCATCTCAGCCACACAGTGCTTAAAAACGCATCCTGTCCTCCGTTATTACTGACGATCAACAGGTAAAACTCTAAATAAACATATATTTTGTACCTACAGCTTATAATGTGTAATGTGTTTTATCTAGTGATTGCCAACACTGTGACCTGAAGAAGAGTTTCAGACAGCCACACACTTAGATCCAAAAGCAGATGAGGAGTATTAGGGTGTGCATGCTAATCAATTCAAGCCCCATTGTGCGCATTAAGGCAAACAAATGTCCCGGTCCCTGAATTTCTCATCATAAAATTAAACATGGAAAACTAGAGTAAGTAAAAAAGACAGAAAAAACGGACGTCACAGGACATGCAAACGGTTGAATACAAATCAAGTTGGTTAGGAGTTACGTTGACCTTTTCAAGTTTCAAAGTCCTCCAGGCCCAGCAGCATGATCTTAGCTGTGTTCTGAAAGAGGGCGGCCCTGTTCTGCTGCTCCCCTTTCTTCACCCAGTGGCCGTAGATGCGGAAGGCGCAGCCATCGATGAGTTTACGCACGCCGCGGAGGGAGTAAGGATCTCTGGCGAGCACCTCCCGGGTCAATGGGCGAGCTTTGCGGTAGCGGCTGTACATCCTGATGCAAGCCAGCACGCTGACTATCAGCACCTGAGGACGGAGGAACGGAAAACCGATAAGAAACTCGAGCTAAGTCTGTTTCTGCCTCTCATCATATCTCTGAACGGACATTTATCTTTCAAGGCTTTTTGTTTAAAATAATCTAAATGTAGGTCAGGTGACTCACCCGAAACGTCTTTCTGGGGCTGAAGTGTCGCACGTCCTCCTTCTGGTACAGTCTAAAGAAGGGATGAGCTAATGCCTGTTCAGCAGTGAGACGGACAGCTGGGTCCACCACTAGCAGCCTGGATATCTGAGTGTCATGAGCAAAAATAAACCGATTATACTAATACAGATATTAGAATATATCGTGTTTTAGAACAAAAATACCAACGGCATTTGAACATTAGGACTAATGTAGGGGAGGGTAATTAATGAGATATGAATTACTTCTGCAGTCGGCCATCATTATCCGCTTACCAGGTCTTTCACAGTGTCCGACCTGTCGTCCCATTCTGGGGAGCTGAACTGGTAGCGACCCTCCATGATCATCCTCAGCATCAGCATCTGTTTGCGATGCCAGAACGGCGGTGAGCCGGCCAGTAAAGTGAACAGGATGACGCCACAAGCCCAGCTGACCAAGAAACACAAGTGAGCCGGAATGAGATCACACCCAGCGTCAGGCATCGTAATTATACAGAGATTGATGCTGCGTCATTGACCAAAGAAAAGACTCACAGATCCACCTCCTGGCCATAGCCCGGGTGCATTTCATCCATGGAACATTTGAGTATTTCAGGGGCCAAATAACCAGGCGTCCCACAAAGCTCTAATTGGAAGAAAAGGCAACACAATAGGATTTTCAACCTCTGTCCGTAAGAAATAACAACTACATGATTCACATAACCGACAATATGAATGTTATCGCAGTGATCTACAGTCACACAATATCACCTCGGAGTTTCTCTCCAGGCTGTAGCTGCACTGAGAAACCAAAGTCGGACAGTTTGATGTGTCCCTGATCATCCAGGAGAATGTTCTCAGGTTTCAGATCCCGGTGGACGATGTGAAGGGAGTGGAGGTACTGCACCGCTTCCAGCAGAGCTCGCACCATACTCCTACAGTCGAGCAAAAATATATCCCCATTCATCAAACTGTAAAATACTCAGTGGGAAAGAAAGTCAAGCACAAATCATTATATTGCTACAAAAATAACATAATAACAACTGTGTCAAAACCATGACAAGTTCACTTAGCTGACGCGGTGTGTTGATGTTGGAGCTCACCTGGTTTCCTTCTCGCTCAGAGTAACTTTTTCTGTGAGGTAGTCAAACAGCTCTCCTCGCCTCATGCTGCAAAGGAAAACAAGGATCTTATCTAAGAGTGATTTCATGACTATTCAAATCTATATTTTAAGGTGGAATCAGAAAAACGGACACTTTTGCTATTTGATTTCATACTCACAGGTCAAACACCAAAAATATGAAGGTCGTGGACTCATAGGAATCGATGAGAGTAACTAAAGGGGACCAGAGACACACAGAATAGTTTCAACACCATCAAACACTCAGGAGAAGAGCGTGTTAAGTGTGCTGCAGTCCAAAAGAGCAGAATTCAAACATACTGATGGACGAGTGTCCCTTCACCATGTCGAGGACTTGGATCTCCTTCAGCGTGGAGGTTTTCACCTCCTCCAGCTGCTGGGCCGTCATCTTCTCCGCCGTGATCTCAATAATCTTCACCGCCAGCTCCTGAGTTGTGTGTCTGTGCACACACCTGCGCACCACGCTGCTCACACCCCTGAGATTACAGATTTGATTTGTATTCTTCCAATTCTCTTAATTTTAATTAAATCATCACAAAACTGCAACTTGTTTTCTCTTTCTCTGAGTGTAACAGAAAAACTGATGCATGTTTCACCCCCCAGCAGGCTTGTCTACTGAACAGCTCTATTTTCTGATCCTTCGAAAATGTAATTATTCAGTTTCCAGGTTGATTGCAAAAGGATTTTTCTCGTTTTAAAGCACTTTGTGGTCGTGCATCAAAGTGTATGAACCAGTACGGCTTCTCAGGTCTGCTGCTAGTGACCAGTTAGCTGCTCCAAAGAGAGAGATCTTTGGTGAGGAACACTCAAGAGGACCTGAGAGCAGCTGGAAGTGTTGAAATGTTTATCAGTATTTCTTATATTTTTAGCTTAGCGGTTGATTATGTGTGGTATTTGGACATCATCTTTTAGAAATGGTATGTCTGTTGATATTATCAAGATGTGTTTTTTTTTTATCCTACTTAATTGACTTTTATGTATTGTAGTTATTGTCCTCTTTTGGTATCCATTTAATGGAACCATTTTTAGTGGTTTGCTCTGTTCTCGGCTCATCACTTTGGATCTGCACTCACTTGTATGAGAGGTGCTTCACACAGGGAAGTTTGATTGATTGGATGCACTCACCTGCCAATCACTTCTTTGGGGTCGTACTTCTGGTAAAACTCCTTCGCTCCCACCCAGTCTGGTAACTCATCTCCAACTAGTATGTCTTTAGTCATGGTGACAGCTTATGAATCTAAAACAACAACAACAACAACAGCACACTGTCAGTCACGTGTCGTGATGTGTGACAGGAACTACCGAGCTCACTCATGACAGGCACGATGTTTTGTTTCGGTTGAAATGAACTTTGGCAGGACACTGTTGTGACTTGCTTGATGAACTTAACACGTATCCACCAAAACAACACATGTGCCCCTTGGTCCATCGTGACCGGGAGCTAGCACAGCGGCTTTAGCTTGCTCGTGTAACAGCAGCGGGTTCACTGACCCTCCAGGAAGCCACTCACCGTGTGCGCGCTAAAACGACAAGAAGGGGAAGATGCCCGATAAGAGATCAGATCACACGCGCCATTTCCGTTCAGGGTCACTATCGTGATGCCATGACTGTGAATCAGCGGCGCCTGGACCACAGTTAGCTGCCTTTGGTGCTAGTGTCACTCAGCCAGCGCCTGTTTACATTCTGCTCGCTCGACACCGCTCGTTGGTGCAGGATGCTGCAGTACTGCCCCCCTGAGGCCGGAGGGACGGTTGCAGTAGTGTGATTAATTTGTATTATTTTATGTCTCTTGAATAACGATATTTAACGGTTATTTCACATGTATCCAAGTTCACAGCATCACACTATAAAAAGCGTGACTATCACTTTACACATTTTTATTATTTCTTGATGTGTAAAAAAAAAAATACGGAAGTACATTGTCATCACTTCCTGTAGCTTCCCCAGCTACATTCTCCATCGTCCCTTGAGCAGGTTTGTACCGATGAATTAGGTCAGAAAACGATGTGTACTTTCTCGCGCATGTAGAGTTCACTCACAGAGTATCTTAGATTCACGGGGGTGGTCCCTGAATAAAAATACCCACCACTATTTATCAGATACGCTGGACAAAGAGCGACGCTTAGTCAGGGAGATCCCGGATAATCATCCGCTTAGCATTAGCATAGCTGGCGTTAGCAAGATTGCTAATGCGGCGTAAATCGTAGCAGAAAAGCCAAAATAAATATTTTGGGTGCTTTTCAGTCCGGGATAAACATGATGACCTTCAGCATACCCCCTTAGCAACACGTGTTTTAATATAAACACCAGACGATCAGTTTTTTCAGCCGGTTAATCCGTGGTCCTTGTAGCATGTAGACTATAGCCATTTGCTAGCTGTCAACTAATGAATGAGTTCTCCAAACTGCTCCGCTGTACCAACTCAACGATCACACGGCGTGTTTGATCTCTTGCAGGGGAAGGAACGATGTCAGGTGTTGGGGGAGGAAAACGTCCCTCAGGGGGGGACAGCCCCCCTTGCCCACCTGAGAAGAAAAGCAAGAAGGAGGAGAAGACCACCACCACACTCATCGAGCCAATTCGAATAGCTGGGGTCTCTTCTACGGTCAGTCATATTCAATGTTTACTCCCTCAGGTCACGATGTCTTCTGTGTTCTTCTGCTTCCACCGAGATGCCTTGCATACTGTCCCTGGTTTAATTTTTTGCTAGGCAATGTTAAGCACCTCTGACGTTTATTCTTGTTGTCTGTATCTGTTTTTTTTGCAGGAGGAGATGGACATGAAGGTGATCCAGTTCAAGAATAAGAAACTATGTGAGCGACTGGAGCAGAGACAAACCATGGAGGACGAGTTACGAGAGAAAATTGAGAAGCTGGAGAAGAGACAAGCCACCGATGACACCACCCTGCTGATTGTCAACCGCTACTGGTCACAGGTGCTGCCTGCACTCAAGATTACACTGTTATAACACTATTAATCCCTTTCTAATGAATTGTATACTAGTATTGTGAAGCATGAGTAAACATGTTCCATTTCCCAATTATCTACAGTTACAAAATTAGCCAATAAGCAGGACTTTTTCGGTGCAAAGTCAGTTTGTGGAAGTGCAACTGTTGAATGACTTCAAGATAATAGAGCAACCTTTCAATCCTTGTGTTTCTAATTTGCAGTTGGAAGAGAATGTGCAGGTTCTACGCAAACTAATTAAGCCAGATGCTCCAGTGGCGTCTACCCCGCCCTCGGCACCTCTCCCTGATCCCACACCAATGGAGGAAGATGGCGTCAATCTGGTTTCACCAACCTCAGCAGTTCCTCCACCTCCCCTTCCAGAAGTTCAGGATGACGGCGAGCAGGCAGAGAAACAGCAGGAGTGTCCAGAAGAGCGTCAGGTGGAGAAGCAGCCTCCTCTTCCTCCTGGGGGGTCAGAAGAGTTGATGACAACGACAGAGCCGTCAAAGAACTCAACAAAAGGTAAGACAGAAAGTCTTAATTGCTGAGCGCTTTGATGAACTTTTATAATTTGTCCACATAATCTGTAATCTATCTATTTTATACATATATGTATTTGACATTATTAAATTCTGTCTATGTAGACATAAAGGATGCCATTGATCCAGCAGCTTTCTTAGCAGGTCGTCATGTAATATCACATATATAAAAAAAATATATGCACAATTGTAATTTTGTTTGGAAATGTGGTGAATTTTGACGCGTGTTGAAAATATCTAGCCTCTGCAGAAATACATGAATCGTCTTCCTAGGGGGGAGGGGGTCTCTGAGACTGGGGTGTGTGACATCCTTAAAAATGCTCAGCCCCCAGACTGTTTATCCTGTAAACGTCTGTTAAGGGGATATACTGGTACAGATGAGGCCTTTGATTGTGTTTACTGTAGGGTTGTCGGTGTAACTAAGTTTTTATGGTGGAAACTCTCTCATTGGTGCTTTAGTTGAAGGTTGTCCATCCTGAACGCCCTTGGGTTGCTGGTCACAAAGTGCAAGGCCCAATTGAAAAGCCTGGTGTGTCCTCTGGCGTAGAGCTTCACTGATAATTTGGATGGGAGGGGCGTTTTTGAAAGCAGAGCTATAACCCCTAGAAAGCATCCAGATGTATCCTCATGTATTTTCCAGGTGTATCTTTTAAGAAATCAACTGTTATAGCTTCCTTGTATGTCTTGGCTCAATCTTCTGGCAAACTGCCTGTCAAATTTCAGGCTATTATAAAGCAAGGCTAACCTCTCCGTACCTGTATTTGTCTGATCCATTGAGATTTCCAATGCAGTTTCCAGGTTTTCAAGATGTTTAGGCAGGCGCAAACTCATTCCTTTATAATAAAGATTAAAGTTTAGTGACATTGATATTTTACTCTGTACTGATTTTAACCAACCTCCTGTTCTTTTCAGATGCGTCACCACCTCCTCCTCCATTAAGTGATAATGTCAAGGGCTTCCTGACCACGCTGGAGCACAGCAGCGAGGAAGAGCTCACCCTGCACCTCCAGGACCGCATGCAGTTCAGCAAGGAAGCGATTGCCTGCCTGGTCTGTGTCTTCGACAGGCTGCACAGTCGAATTGACAGTATGTGCAAGCAAGTCCAAGCTTCAGGTATATATATTTTTTTCATATATTTTAAGCCAGTGTCAGACATTTTACATCCTGCATGAGAAATAACGAATTACTTGCTGCTATTTTACTTAAATACGTCATTATGTAGTTGTTGTTGTACGTAAATGTGTACAAGGTTTTCTTAACACCCTTTAGCTCCGTTCTAAGTGGACTTTGCTAACTTTATCTTTATTAACAGCATGTGAGGACAGTAGCCAGTCTGACATCATCAATGCTAGCCACACTCTGCTGGATGAGAACATTCGACTGAGGGACCTGGCCACTCTCCTGCAGGGTCGTCACCACAAGATGTCTATGGAGGTACGATGACCTCGGCATTGTGTGTGTCACTGTGTGTGGTGAATGCGCATATGTGTGGGTGTGACTCGGAGAAAGGATAGAGACTGTTGATTCATTGTAAGATTGCACGTACTTGGCCCCTGATTTTCTGCTATGCCTTGCTGTCTTGCAGTACAATGAGTTGGTGGACAAGGTGACCAGCTCCGAGACCAAGGTGTCTGAGATGGAGACGACAGTGGAGGACCTGCAGTGGGACATTGAGAAACTCCGCAACAGGGAACAAAAGCTCAACAAACACCTTGCAGAGGCCATGGAACAGGTGCAGTTATTGGATATGTCGTCTGCTAAGTGTGTATCTGTGTGTGTGACCTTCTTTTGTCGGGGCTCTCTCTCGCATACACGAGCTGACACTGATATAATCCTAACAATCAAAGCGGTCCAAGCCAGACGCTCTTACGGATGCACATCCTGTTCTGGTTGCCTGCATTGATGCAGTTGTACTGTTTGCATTTGTTATCTGAACATGAAAATAAGACCAAGATATTTTCATAGGATTTGTGTAGTTGTGCTGTGTGTTTTTGTTCTTCCGTCCTTTTTTTTTTTTCATTTTTCCTGATGTGTTCTGCTGTTTGTCTGCAGCTGAAGTCTGGATACAGCAGCACTGGTAGCTCAGGCGGGCTTCCTGGAGGTCAGATTACTCTGAATATTCAGAAGGTGAGCATTCACGTTTTTTTTTGCACGTCATTAATTTCGTATCTCAAACGCAAAGTGTGGTTTTTGTACCATGCAAATTTCTCCGATAACCCATTCTCGTTCTTCTCATCTTAGTTTGAGAGTCTCAATGCAGAGTTGGAGCACAACCAGGAGTTAGCAAACAGCCGCATGGCAGAGTTGGAGAAACTGCAGGCGGAGCTCCAGGAGGCTGTGAGAGAGAGCGAGAAGCTCAAGGTGAGGAAAGGATGTCGATTTTAGAAATGAATGTCATAGTGTGTGTGTAGCGTGGTTCCATTGTTCAACCTTAATCCACTTACTGATTTTTCAGATTGATTTGCGCAACATTCCAGAAGAGGTTGTGAAGGAGACTATAGAGTATAAATGTCTGCAGTCTCAGTTCTCCGTGCTGTACAATGAGTCGCTCGGGGTCAAAACCCAGCTGGATGAAGCACGGGCACTCCTGCTCACCGCGAAGAACGCCCACCTCCGACAGATTGAGCACATGGAGGTAACACTTAAAGGATATGTGTGTGTAAATATTAAACGTTTTTACAATGGAGATAAACAAGGTTTATACATCAGAAAATAGAAGACCGCTGACTTTACATGTCTTATGATAGATTTTTCAACTTTTACGTGTGTATTACTAGCTATACTAGTCAACATGATCTGCAATGTCTTGGTGTTTTCAAATGTTCAGAGTGATGAGCTGTCCCTTCAAAAGAAACTACGTACTGAGGTCATCCAGCTGGAGGATACCTTGGCTCAGGTGCGCAAAGAGTATGAGATGCTGCGCATCGAGTTCGAGCAGAACCTGGCAGCCAACGAGCAAGCAGGTACATTTTGAAATTCAAGGCTCAGTTAGTGAATCGATCAAACTCTTATTTTTGATTTAAAGTGAGAAGAGGAAGACTTTTGTTAGTATCTGTTAAATGTACCATCTGTTAGTATTGTGGGAACAGTGCCTACTTTATTTTAGCATGAAGTCTATCATGTGCATCATTGCATCATTTACAGCTCTGTATAACATTGAATGACTCATAACCAGACCTCATGTTTACTGTGTGTGTGTGTCTGTGCATGTCTGTGCACTTTTGATCCTTGGTGTCTGCTCTCAGGTCCAATCAACAGGGAGATGCGACACTTAATCAGCAGCCTTCAGAACCACAACCTCCAGTTGAAAGGGGACGTGCAGCGTTATAAGAGGAAGTTGCGGGAAACACAGATGGAGATCAATAAGGTAGACAGTGTGATTCACCTTCTGGTTACAGTTTCGATGTGAATCAGCGGGATGTCAAAAGCAAAATCGAACCTTGGTAGTGATACGTCTCCTCCAACTAGTGCAATTGTTCATCATTGTCAAGTGAATAATGGCAATTGTGCTTTATCGACAGTTGCGTTGTCAGAGCGGCGACACGGCGGTTCTGATTCTCGAGGAGACAACGAGTGACAGCGTCGACTTGAAGAAAGATGACGATGAGGACCACGAGGAGGAGGAGGAGGAGAGGAGGAAGGAGCTTGAGAGACAGCGGGCCAGGGAGCGGGAGAGGGAGGCTGAGCGAGAACGAGAGAGGGAGCGTGAGAGAGAGAGGCAGCGCAGCGACGAGCTGAAGAGAAAAGACTCAGACACACTGAAGATGCTCAGAATAGAACTCAAGTACATCCCCCTTCTATTTAACACCCCATTTGTATTTCCAGTAATGGTCTTAGTCACACCTTTGTATAAAAAGTTTTGCATGATTTAATATCTGAGACAAAATTATTGTATTAATTGTTAAATTCAAAAATAAGCACTTTAGTATAGTTAGCAGGTGTTGAATGGGATCCTGGGCTTAGAAGCACTAAATGAATATCATTAATTTGATTGCTTATGTAAATGTATTAATCGTATCTTTTTTTAACTCATCAGAAAAGCCCAGGAGTCCCAGAAAGAGATGAAGCTCTTGTTGGACATGTACAAGTCAGCTCCCAAGGAGCAGAGGGACAAAGTGCAGCTCATGGCAGCTGAACGCAAATCTAAAGCTGAGGTTTGTTCTTTGGCATATTCTGTGTCTCTTTTTTCTATTTTCTCTTCGTTAGCCGGGAACCACACAATACTTTACCCTTGCCTCTCCTGAACCATACAGGTGGACGAGCTGAGGATGAGGGTACGAGAGCTGGAGGAGAGGGAAAGGAAGGAAAGCAAGAAGCTGGCCGATGAAGATGCCCTCAGGAAGATCCGAGTCGCAGAAGAGACCATTGAGCATCTGCAGAAGAAACTTGCCGCAACTAAGCAGGTAGCTATTTGTTCCGTTCTCTCAAACAAGCTGAGAGGCCGAACTGATCACATTTAAACCTCTTTCCAAACAAACACTAGTGAGAAATTAGTCATTACTAAACAGACCTTTGGAAATCTGCCCAAGATATGACTTGCACAATCCATCTGTGCAGAGAATGAGTGTAGTGCAGTGAGTCAACCATTTGCCTAAGAAAGGGGTTTCCTGACCTTAGAACACTAAAGAAGAACTGAAATCTGAAGCTGTGGGCCTGTCATTTAAATCTTCACAGCTGGTTAACTTCATGCTAATCTCCTGTTAATGTTAGGTTTTAGCTTTTAGTAACACATTAATGCAAATCTTTTGAAACCTTGTTTTTTATGGCATAATGAAGGCAGATAATTCAATTAAGAACTATCTGTCTATTCAAGCATAGTAACCTCAGTTTAAAAGAAGATGGTATTGTATAGACTATAAGGCAGATTACCTACACACCATATGCTAGAATAATTTTTTAAAGAATGTCTGCTTTCCTTCCAAGTTTCATTTTTCATCAACATAGTTGTGCTGTTATGTGTTCAACTTCTGTCACAGAATATAACTTTTTTGATTATTGCTGGCTTTATGGTAAACAGGCTAATATATTACATATATAGCTTTTAAAATCATGTCAGTATTGTTGTTCCTTTCTTTAGTTAGTGAGATTTTAGTCGCTATGAAAAATGTCTGTCAAGTGAATCTACACTGTTATACTGATTTACTACAAGACAGAAGGAGGGAGTTGCTACGAGATGATCATGTTGACATTTAAGGGGGGAAATATGTAACTCGATAACTATACAAATGTTGTATGAGCTACTCTGACACATTCTAACTAGGACTGTGTTAAAATCCTGTCAGGTCTGAGCTCACTAGTTTGGCTGTGTCTTGATGCTCTCAGAGGGAATTTCATTAGTAAATCACAAAACTCAGGGACAGACTCCTGAGACTCTCTGAGATAGAAACATAAAACCGTTATCTGACTAGGGTCAAATGTTGGTCAAGTCGTGTCACTGTAATGTCTAAACCTTGTTTGTGTAGATAGTGGGCACACCCATGCTGGGTAATTTAAGACTCTTGTCTTGATTATGATCATCCAGCTGCTTCCCTTTGGTGCCACCTTGAAAATGACCTGTCATACGAGTCGCATGACCTAATATGGATCCATTTATCTTCCCCCATGTCACCCAGTCTTTATCATTTACTCGTTTGGTTTTGTTTCCTCCGTGTGTGTGTCAACTCTTCTGCAAAGAAAAATGACTGTTCATTAGCACTTAAATGTAATCCAATCGAAAGGTACGCAATGGCATAATAATGCCGTAGGGGGCCGATTTTATTTATAACTCGTTTAACTGTTGATCCACGCCATTTTACGAGCAGAAAGTAGACAGCTGTTGAGACCTGACAGGCTGAAGCTGCTCATGCTCGGCAGGTCTCACAGAAAAGAGTTGAAGAAAGGAGAGACGGGTCTGAACTGATCATGATTAATTCAACTTTTGCCTCCTGATCAGGGATTGTGTTTTTTCCAATCCCAGTTTCCTGAATTCACTTTTACAGGATGACTGATTTTCCCAAACTACCCAATAAACAACCAACCTGTGAGATCATGTGACTTTATGGTTAAAGGCCCCGGTTGGCTTGTTAGTGGGCAGTGAAACAGTCCAGTGAAGGTGTAAAACATTTCACTATGTCAGGTTATATGACGTGTCGCATTCAAATTTAACAACTTTGCACATCTGTTACTCATCACATCAAAAATACAGCTTAGATTTAACACAGTTTTGGATTTGACCATACTGTCTTTGTTTTTGCCAATGATAAGTTTTTGATTGTTTATTTGGAACCAGGTAAGAATTGTAGATGTCAACAGTTCTTTTTTAAATCTATAAAAATGAAGTACATTTTTTTGTTTTATATACATATATTTGTTTTTGTTGTGACTCCAGAACATTAAGTCTGAAAATGCTTAGCTTATTTGGAGACGCGCACTGTACTTGATATGAACGTTTACCATTGGTGGAGAAACCAGGCCCCATTTGTTCAGAGCCACATACTGCCTCATCTGTTCACTGATACCTGTGCGTCTCTCGAGGAGGAGGAAGCCCTGCTGAGTGAGATGGACGTAACGGGCCAGGCCTTCGAGGACATGCAGGAGCAGAACAGCCGACTGCTGCAGCAGTTGAGAGAAAAGGACGACGCCAATTTCAAGCTGATGAGCGAGCGGATCAAATCGAACCAGATCTACAAGCTGCTGAAAGAGGAGAAAGAGGAGTTGGCGGACCAAGTCCTCCGATTCAAAACCCAGGTGAAGTGTAACTGCAGGGTGGATGCTCTCCAATAGTGTCGAGGAGCTGAAATATTAACTTGCTGCTGCCTCTTGTCAGGTGGACGCTCAGCTGCTGGTTGTGCAGAAGCTAGAGGAGAAAGAGGGCGTCCTCCAGTGCACGCTGGCCGCTCTGGAAAAAGAGCTGGCTGTCCGGACGCAAGGACTAGAGCTCAACAAGAGGAAGGTGAGGAGACAGATGACGCTCATCATGCTGTTGGCTCTTACACTGATTAGATTGCTGCCAGATGTCTGTGGTCCTAAATGTAAACATTAAAACACTGCAGGAGGATCTTGGTGATTGCACGTTCGGAAAACTGTACCCGTTTCATTTGATTCTCTTGAAGTTAGGTGCTTGTTAAGAATTCTGACATCCGAGTTGCGTGGGGATGCTGCCACAGAACGTATTAACGAGCTACACTGTTAGCAATTAAACCCAGAGTCTGTCCTCATTCCCACACTGCCATGTTCTGTAAGTGCCTACTCCCGTGACGTCTTTCTGGTCATCGCCAACATTGGCCAGGCTCTTGAATTCTTCTTTCCACGCTTAATCTTATTTTTAAAAGTAGAAACAACCTCGGCACTAAATTGAAAACATGACCGAAAAGACCCAAAAGCAGCTGTTCACTTGAACTGAAACCAGCGATTGCGTGGAAGCGGTGATGGAGCTCTACAAACGCATCATGTGCTGTGGAAAAAGGTCGTCAGAGCCGGAAAGTGAACACAACGTGTAGTAAATACGAAAATTACAAAATCAGCAGTGTTGATGTTGAAGTTAGCACACAGCAGAATATCCAAGAATGAAGCACAGGGAATATATTCAGAATATCAAGTTGTTCCCAGAGCTTGCTGCAGCACCAGCACATTGCAGCGCAGGAATTTCAGCATTGGTATTATTATTATTGAGTGTGTCCGGTTCCTTCCCTGCTGCAGGCGGTGGAGGCTGCCCAACTGGCAGAAGACCTGAAGGTGCAGCTGGAGCACACGCAGGCCAAGCTGAAGGAGATCCATGTCTCTGTGGCAGAGAACCGCACGGCCCGAGAGAGGGAGAGCAGCAACCTGAAGCGAGCACAGGTATGTTGTATTTCAGGAATGGGAGGGGGGGGGGGGATATCACTCCCTACATTATGTCCAAGTTCAGATGGGAGGAACACACAAGGCTGCAGCTCTCATGACTCTTCCCCCCTCCGTGTCCTCCAGGAGGATCTGTCCCGGCTGAGGCGGAAGCTGGAGAAGCAGAAGAAGGTGGAGGTTTACTCTGACGCTGATGAGATCCTGCAGGAGGAGATCAACCAGTACAAGGTGAGAAGGAGAGAAACTTGTTATAATAAACCTCATTTTGGTGACAAGGGAGTTACAAAAAACACCAACACTTCCCTGGCACAATCCGACGCAGGCAGGAATAGAGTCTGGCGCAAATGTAATGTGGTAATACTGCAACTACTAAAGCTTTGTGATTTGTTCGATTGGCTGGCAGTGGCGAGTTTTTCATTTGCGAGTGTGAGCCAGAAAGTGAGCTCAAACCTCTGTAAATGTTACAGCCACTTTGGGCTTTCGGGGATGCAAAGACTTGTTACACCCTCAAGCATTAGCCGCATTACCTTAGAGCAAGTGGAGGTAATAACACTGCCGGCAAGTCGGTATTTGGCCCATAAACCACGTGTGTATCTGTCTCCAGGCCAAGCTGCGCTGCCCCTGCTGCAACACCCGAGACAAGGAGACGGTGCTCACCAAGTGTTTCCACGTCTTCTGCTACGAATGTCTGAAGATGCGTTACGACACCCGGCAGAGGAAGTGCCCCAAGTGCAACTGTGCCTTCGGAGCCAACGACTTCCACCGCATCTACATTACCTAACTCACGTGGAGACGGAGGAAACGGCAGAGAGAGAGAAAAAACAACAACCAAAGGAGAGAAGAGAATAGAGACACAAGAACTGGAGATTTATCTAAAGATGGGAGACGTTTTTTAGGTGGGGGGGAGGGGGGGGGGGGGTATTGAGATGAGTTTGTTTACCTGTTTTAATCTCTCTTTGGAAAGACTTTTACTGCGTCATTACCAGTCGCTGATTAATGTGGTGACCAAACAGTGACACATCTTACTGAGAATTGTGCTGTAGCTAATAAACACAGTTGTTTGTGCAAACCGTGACGTTCTTACATGTTGAGCTGTTTTCTCGTCTTTGCCGCTTCTCGCCAAGTTAAACATCCTCTCCTCTGACGGACTGAGCCGACCTTTTTAACCATTTCATTTTTTTTTTTTTTCTATGTATAGAAGAACGTGAACTGCAGTGCCACATGGTCGATCTTCCCGACGTGTTTTACGTGAACGGGGTTTTTCGATCCTGCTGCTTTTGGAACCCCTGTAAAAATCAGTGGAGCAGAAAAACAAACTTCAAAATTCTAAGAAGCCATCCTCCACTGACTCCAGGGCTGCGTGTCTGAACCTAAATATGTTTCTGATGTGTGACGTGCAACCGGCAGATTTTCTCTAACTTCCTCAGTTAGGCTATAGTATTAACAATGCCCCCGAGAGACATCAGCCAGTTTGGCGTCCAGTCAGCACATACAGGAGTGTGTGGATCACCTTGGGCAAGGTCCTCTGTGTGTGTTCATCTCGTTGCCATGGCGCCTGCCGGAGAGTTTTGACACAACATCTGCAGCTTATAGTGCCTCATTACTGATGAAATCACTCCAGTGGAAAGTCAGCTCATATGGGTGTCCTTAGTGGGCCGTGCTGCTCCAGGTCCTCGCAGGCTGCTCCGCGGAAAGGCTCGCTACGACAGCAGAGTACAAAAACATCTGCTTGACAACATGCTTCGTACCTAATTGAGCCAACGCAAGCCCCTTCCCCTGCGCTCAGATGATGTGATCTATTTACTGGGAGGCGGGGTCCGCGTCTGTTTGACGTTAGCGCTTGTGGGAAAGGCAGTTCACACCGTGTAGCGCACATAAAAAAGTTCCAGTCTGCGGGGAGAGAGTGCATATGTGAAGAAGAAAAAAAGAGGGGGGGGGGGGGGGGGCATTTGGTAACGTTTATGGAAGAGTCGCTGCAGGATCTGGCTTTTGTTGGCAAAGATAGGAGTCGTTTTTACTGTTAATAATTCATGAGCATTGGTTGTTTACTCATACATGAATGTGCATAATAACCTGTCTAAAATAAATGAGTAGTTTCCACTTTGTTGCAGCTGATCATTCTTCTGTGTGCCACTCGTGCTGTGTGGTGACTGATGGTCTTGATTAGTGTGTGAGACGATGTGTGACAGAGGCCAACCTGATAGGGCTGCAGGCAGGCGTCCACTGCTCTCTCTCTTTTTTTTTTTATTGCATACTTGTGCTGCAGCAGCGGGGCTACACCCAGCCCCAGACATCAATAACACCACCATGCGTCACGGACACTCGCTGTTCACACGTCAAGCGCCGAAAGCAGCGGCCCGGGGACCCCCGGGGGGTCTGTGGCCCGCTGCCAGGGGGGTCTGCAGATTGTTTCCAGATTCCTCCATTAAAGGCAAAAGCACTACTCTGCGTTGATGTGGTGCAAACGTTTTTTTTTTTTAAAGCATGTCTAATAACTTTGAAGAGCTGTTTGCAGACATGAACTCCAGAGAATGTCTGGATGATGGGGATCTGGAGTTTCTCTTGAGTTTGCCGTTCGCACATGAAGAATGCAGCGGGGAATTCTCCGGTCAGATGTGTTCACAGCAAAGAAATGTCCGCATGGTTAAAGTGAGGCTCAACAGACAGAGACGGGACCTAACATTTTACATCCACACCACACGGCCCTCATCTCCAAAATGTCTATGTGAGGCACCGCTTTTTTGTCCCCAGATATTCATGTTCATTTAGTTTTTTATTCATTAGTATAGCGTCTTCCAAGTGTTTCAAACGTCATGTGGCTCGCGGCAAATCCTGCGAAAAGAGGCCCATGAGAAAATGGTCCCGCTGGCAGGAACAACTCAGAGGCTCCTACTCGGATACATGTGTTCTCACATCCAGGCCCCTCTGGAGAATGTCCGGAGATTATCTGGAGGTTGGTGCTGAAAGCGGCTCAAGACATTTCTCTCTCACATAATTAGGAATCAAATTATTCCAAGGGACGTGCATGAGGGGGTCATTGGAACCTTTCCTGTCTTGTAGGGGGGGTCCTTGGCTGAGAACAAAAAAAAAGATGAGAAGTGAAGAACACCAGAGCTCTCCTTTTTGTGCAGGAGACGGTGTTCTAGAGAATAAACACACAGATTATGTGCCTTTAACTCTGAGCAGACTTTCCCAAAGGCCTTAGAAGCCAGAAAGTTTTTCCTAGTGAGTGTCATCTGTTTCTGCCTCAGTTGCTGTTCCTCTCTCTCTCCCTTCCTCTCTCTCCCTGTGTGTGTGCATGGGACCAGACTCCTGCCAGGGCCTTGTGTTTTTTGGCACAGAGGAGGGGATGACGTCGACAGGCGTGGTAATAACAATGAGAACACTATTAAGTCCAGACTACATAGACTCTCTGCTTCGTGGATGGAGGAAAAACCAAAAAGGGCGTGGCTGTGAAAAATGTAATAATATGTGTTTTCAAAGAATAAAAAACACACTTCATGTACCTGAGCTGGGCTGAAGAGAAAATTTCTCCCCTGGAGCTGAGACACAAGAAACCGCATACTATGCTCGTGGAGTTTCCTGTGAGTGACCAGCACCGCCAGTACAGTACATAGGAAATGACTCATAGGAGTTGAACTGTGAGCGTGGGTGTGTGCGCGCTATTAAAACAAGGAGCAGACTCCTGCGGGTGACTCACTCTGATGCTCGCTTTTCCATGCTGAGAACCAGCACCGGGCTGACTGCGCATCACATGCACTTTTCGGGAACCGTGTAGCCGACGGAGAGCAGCTCCCCCCCCCCGCCTCCATCGGGCACACACACCATGGCTCCCGACGCTCTCTGCGCGCTCTGCGGACTCATCCTGGCGGCCGTGGCCAATCTCCACGTCGCGAGCGCACAGAAAAGTAAGTAAAACGCTCTTATTCACACAACACGTGGATTTTTCAAACTGATGAAACTTAGAATCCCCACTTTGAGGGGTTCGCGCTGTGGGGTTGTTTCTGCTGATCCTATGTCTGTTTTACGCGCAAAGGCTGGCGCGTCTTTTGTTTTTGTGCGAACATGGATCAGAGAGGGGCTGTGGTGCGGTCCGCCTGTGTAATGGAGTCAGATAGTAAGGGGTCCGCTTACAGTGCCGCTTCCTCAACCAGCTGCGTTTCTCACCGGTTCCGCATTCCGATCGCCTTAATCCACCCCGTCCATCCATCCGTGCCCGCCGGGCGAGAGATGGGACCGGCCGCATGGAGAGAGGGCGACCCGCCTCGTGTGACCATTTTGCGCCAAGCTCCATTTCCACTATCTCACAGTGATAAAAAGGGAAAGGAACGAGGAGGCTTTGGACTTTGTTTCCACAGCCCTCTGAAGTTTGGATGCGATCCCACGGAGTCAGATTGCAGTGAGAACATGAAAAGATGGAATAATTATAAGGATCAGGATAATTTCCTCGGATTTATTACAGTCCCCCAAATGTATTTTTTTCTTAACAGTAAACTCAAAGCATGTTCGGTTTAGGCTCCATCCGTGTGAACGCATCTCTACATCTGGACATCAGCTGTTGATCCACCCACCCCCTTCCACATTATGACTAAATGCAGCACCCCCACACCCTAAAGCACCCTCTGTCACGCTAGGTGCTGAGATTTGCCAAGGTCTTCTTGTCATGCACACAGGGAGAAAAAAATGGTTCCAAACTGTGTGTGTTTCACAGATTTTTTCACATCCTGAGCCTTGAGAACGTTTTGTGGCTGTCAGGTGGCCACACCTCTGCAGCTTCCTTTTTTAAGTTTTTCTATCGAATGCCTGCTGATGTGTTGTCATACACAAATAAGAGAGAAATGAAACCACAAACGTTGCGCTGAAACAGAGACTCCAGTGGTTTCAGCTCCGGCTCAAACACGGTTACCATACTCTCATCTGTTTAATCAGCACTTTCTTGTCGTTTGATCTGAGCAACACAAAAAAGCCTCCATGACCCAGATGTGGCTTTTAGGGTTTTTGGCTGCGTGTCAACCAGGAGTCAAGGTTCAGTTCCTCTCAGTGACTTCTTGAACCCCTCCAGTGTGAGTCCAGCTGGATCTGATGGACCAGGCCCCTGCTGAAACCATCGGGCTCACAAGAGCTGTGACACATTTTTTCACTGTGACCGCAGCTTTTAGAATGAGTCAGGCAAGCTGGCTGTGGAGGACGGAGGGTCCCCGGGGGCCTGTGCATGGGGCTGCAACACATCCAGAGGCGGAGAGGTCAGAATGCCTCAAACATGACTTCTCCAGCAGGTGCCTTCTTGACTGCAGCCGGTGAATAATGACCCGCACCGACTGGTTGTCAACATCTTATGAGTCCTGTGGAATGTTACCAGTGAGAAACGCACACAGCACAGCCTCCTGGACATGTGTGATGTCAGCCATGGACCTCACGGGAAATGGAAAATATTCTTCTGGATTTGAATTTAAAAATCTAAAAATGCTTTAGTTGTGAGCGATGACACAAGCCAAGTGAATCCCAAATGTTTTTCACACAATGGGGCATTCAGCTCTTTATGTTCCGCAACCTCCAACTGGAGAAAGAAGCTTTTTCCAAAGTTATTCTAGTTGTTTAGTATTTAAAAGCACAGGAAGATACTCTGAGAAAACATATGTCAACCAAGGTCCAACATCATCAAAATCCATCAATTACTCTCATTCGACACTTTATTTCTCAGTGTTTACGAGAGTCAGAGGGAAATCCTGATACCGGTTCCTCACCCGAATCCACACCATACTCATACCTCTTCCTTAACCCAAATTTCATGCTAATCAGTCCAGTAGTTTCTGCATAAACTTGTGTACAGACAAACCAACCAATCAACAGACAAACAAACGGACAGGGGTGAAAACATAACCTCTTGGTTGAGGTATATCAGTTAAGTCTGATTTGTAGTGGGGCAGAAGAATAAATAAGGTTTACTAGGAATATTCATGTGAGGCACAAGTACCTCAAAGTTGAGCTAAACTACAGTATTTATAAAGAAAATGCAAATCAGTGTAAAGATACTTCCAACACCGATGAGATCATGTTGTTTTCTCAATCATTCGGTCGATAAAATATACAAAACCTTGCTTGTTTTGTTTTCAACCAACAGTCCGGAATTCGGATAAAATAACTATGGACACTTGATTGATTTTACACGTGAAGTTCAGTTTGTTTGTCACAAGAAATCGTTTTCAGCTGCAGCCTGTGGAAGCAGCAGATTGACGTTTCCAGGGAAATCCTCTCTGAGGTTTGAGTAAACAACCCCGATGAGGTCACAGGGATGTCATCTAGATTATCTCTCCTCGGCCTTGGGACTTTTGTTTAGTATTCAACAAAAGCAGAGCCGTTAACTGAAAGAGGCGGCGACCTAAGAGGCAGGGAGTGTCAGGTGAAAGATGTGTTTGAGTTGCATTATGGGAAAAAATGAATAGTGCAGTTACAAGATATCAGAATATCTTGGTCTATGTAATTAAGATTTTTGATTTGTTTACACCTCCCCCAGTGAGGTTGAGGAGGTTATGTTTTTGTCTGTGTTTGGTTGTCTGTCATGGAGCAGGAACTACTTGAATGATAACAGGAAGTTTGGAGACAGGGTCAGGAAAGAACGCATTAAAGATTGGTGCGGCTCTGGATCAGGATCTGTTGAGTTAAATGAATAAATAGGTTTATATATGGCTGGGCCCACCAGCTACTGACGTTTCTGTTTTAACCAAAACTTTATACCTCATATTTAGAGTAAACCAGTGGTACTCAGTAGAATTTGGTCCACGTACTAGATGCATCAAGGAGACCAGAAGGTTGCGACACCCATTCCAACAGCACAACCATGAATGGCTACAACTGCTGTCACTCTATGTCACATGTAGGTGTTCACACCCTATTGGATAGTGTAGCCTAAAGTATGGACACCTAAATCACATTGTGTCCCTACGTCTTGCCACTGGTGATATAAACAAAAGAGTTGAAGCTGCCGTCTCTCGGTCTGGGGCATTTGAGTTAGATATGAAAGTCCCTCAGCATAGACACTACACTGTACTGTTGGTTGGGCCTTTATCTATAACCTGACCTTGGTGCTGCTTAGAGAGGGAAGGGAGTGTCTGTGGAATTAGACAGACACTATTCCCCTGTTCAGATATGATACACAATATATATATATATAATGGCACATACAGTAATGTGTGAGGATGGTCAAACATTCCTCAACCCTCATGAAATAGTTGTGTTTAGTGGGGGGGTGTTGTCAGGAGTTGTTAGCTGAAACATTTCTCCTCTGAACTATTCGTGTCATTCAAACAGTTTTCTAATCATTCAGACAGTTTTTCATCTCGACACCATCAATCCCCTCGTAACTCCCTCACCTCCTCACTACCATCAGGTTTATTTAGTGACCCAACAGAGCGACGCTGCTACAACAGTGAAAAGCTGCATGGAGTTCTGCATCAGTGGCAATCTATATCAGTCACAGGGGCCATTTGTATAACCTGACAATCCTTCTGCACTAGGACTTAAACGAGGGTATTTGTACAGACAAATACTCCATTACAGTAGAAAATCGCAGATTCCATACTTTTGTTTTTGGAGCATTTTAAATGAAGTACTGTCATTTATTCTGAAAATTTGAACAAAGACTGACGATCCCCATCTCATCGAACATCTCGCCGTTTCATTGGTCGTGTTATGTTCTTTCACTCATTATCTTCTCACCGCTCTGCCGGCGGAGGGGTTTGGGTGTGAAGTGTCTTGAGTCCACAAAGAACAATACAGCTGAAGTCAATGGGGACCAAGACTTAAAAACAACACACAAAAAAACAAAAAGTGCCAACGTACTGCTCGTGCGGTGTCATCCCAGTGTCCGCGAGCCGCCGCCATTCAAACTCAACTCGAAACAAAGTCGTTTACACCGAGTTTAAGCACCAGCGTCCACAGGAAGTGGTGGTGCTGCTTGAATTGGATTCCGCTCTAACACTGTTTACCCCGGAAACACCCAAAGGGTTCTGTGGACTCGAACATCGTCACAACGTTCACCCACTGCGGGTTGTCATGGCAGCACCTCAGCGTCCCACACATTCTTACGTCAAACCCGCCCCCCCATTGGTTTGAAGTTGTTTTCAATGAGGAATAAAGCCGCCGCGCGTCGAACATGAAAGTCACACCACAAACTGTGACGCCAATCAGGCTCGGTGGCCGCTCGTCTTTATCAGGATGAACACAACAGAAGTGCATGCAAACACCCATGTGGGGACGGTTACGGAAATATTCAAGATATTCTGTGTAACTCTATCTGGGACGTGTCGGTCGGGTTGTTGTCCTCTTTCTCTAGGCTGACTTCATGTTGTCACGTTGTTTTGCAGAGGTTTTGTTTTTTTCAGCTTGATGTCACAACACTGGCTACTTCATCCATGACCTCGGGGGGAATCAGCTCCAAGGACGTGAAAGCCACAAACACTATGAAAGCAGCCCTGACTTCACTCGTAGCTGTGTCACGGCCTCGGGGGGGTGTCTTCATCGTGTGCACAGCTTTAATTGTTCAGCTGCCACAAAGAGAGAGAGAGGGGAGCAGCTTCTCTATCGTGTTCCAGTGAAGGTGGACCTTTTCTCCCGGAGCGCAAACCGCCTGCCGACCGCCCCGACCTCTTTGTCACAGGCGTGTTCGTGTATTCTCTGGAAGTCGCACACGTCCGCTGAAGGCAACAACAATGCAGCGGAAGCACTCTCTCGAAAACACACATCCTGCCCGTCGCACACCAGCCCCGGCCCCGCTCATGCAACCCAGAGCTGCTGAGTGATCCTCTCTGGTGCAGTTAGGTTGCATCAGCAGTCTGACCCCAGAGGAATTTCCCAGTTTCGTTTTTTAAGAAGAAGACAGCCACAGAGTTCCTGGTGTGTCCCGCTGCCGGTCACAGCGGCAGTAACTGAGTGCAGCTGGTGCAAGTCAACAGATTGCGGTTTAATGTGTTTAAGCATTTTCATTTGATTGCAGTGGGGATTGTGGTTGCTCTCGGAATCTTTTACATCAAATGTTGTGTCCGAATATTACCCCGTAAAATGGCATAAATAAAGAAAGCCTTGTTTCCCAGTAAAAATGTCTTGGAGATTATGAAGTGTCAAGATTGTTTATGTCTACTGTGTGGCAGAAACTTGGACTATGGACAGAAAGGTCTCTGGTTCGTCTCTGGTTCGACTCCACGGAGAGACAACAAAAGACGAACCTGGAATGATCTGTCCAAAAATCCAAGAGTCTCCCTACCCTGTCTAGTGCCCCTGAGCAAGGCACCTTACTCCCCCAACATCTGCTCCCCGAGCGCCGTACATGGCCGCTCCCTGCTCTGTGTGTCCTGCACCAGATGGGTCAAAAGCAGAGGTTACATTTCCCTACCTGCATGAATGTGCCTTTGCATGTCTGTGCATGTGTTTGGGACAAATAAATGTATCTTAATCTTAATCTTAATGTGTGTGTTTGTGCAGGTCAGTGTGGCAGGTCCGAGTTTTGGAACTCAGATTTGGACATGTGTGTGCAGTGCGCGTCGTGCAAGCAGTACCCCAAGACCCCGTCGTGCAACACATGTAAGGAACCCCCCTCCTGCCAAGACGGATTCACACAGTGGTTCACCTTCTGCCAGGGCTGCAGGCTAAGCTGTGTTTGTTCTATCCCCCAGGTATACCTGCCGAGGTCACACCGGATGTGTGGAAACTTGCGGCCATCACCAGTTTCTCGGTGCTCGCCGTGGTGCTGGTCGGCGCTGCCCTGATTATCGGGGTCATGGTGCATCGACGCAAGTCCCACAAACTGCCTCTACGTGGTGAGATGCTCAACACGCTAAATCTGATATTTAGCTTTTAAGACAATCCTTGTTAGACATTGTTGAAAATGCTTTTTTAATCCAAAACCGATGTTCCCATACTGCGATGTTGTTATCCATCGGTGTTCAATAAAACTCTGCAGTGAGAAATTGTATTTTATTCGTTAATTAAAGAAATCTGAAATCTACTCTTGTACAAGTCAAGAACAGGCCTAACAAGCCACCAATAACATCTTGAAATCAATTCTCAAATTCCCCGGAAAGTCAAGAAAGTAAAATTTCTCTTACAGCAACAGGAAATAACGTATTAGTTAGTATTCACAGATCATTTCAGAAGTTGTTTAAAGTGCGATCCCTGGAAAAAAGAAACTGCTGTATCAGAGATTTCAATGTAAATACATCTGTGAAGACATTAAACCCTAACATGGAGGAGATATTAGTGAAAAAGATTCTCTCTGGGGTTAAGTTACCTAGAACTTCTGAAAATATTTGTGGATATTTATTTGGATCTGCACCAAATTGAGCAGTTGTCATCTATCCCCTAAATATGAGGGATTTCTTCATCATGATCAAAAAGCTGAAAACAACCTACTGAAAAAACATTCCTGGATCTGTATTCTGATTTGAGTCCTCACCAAAGTTTTATGTATTCTTCCCTGACTCATATCATAACCCTCCACCCAGTTTTTGCGTAATCCGGCTAAAGACAATTTCACAAATGGCAGAGAACATTACTCTTATTGGATTTCTATTCATGCTTAAAAACGATTTGTATGAATTAAAAAACACAATACATACTGGGAAGTGTTCACGTGTTTCTTCTTTTGTATTACAGAACCCATTGAAGAAACTGCGGGGCCACTTTATCAAGCTTAAACATTTCAGTAAGTATGATTTTCCTTTTCACTAAGATTTGTCGCTCCTGAACATCTTTTAGAGACCAAAAAGTAAAGATACGATTATTAAAAAAGAAAAATATTAATTGTATATATTAATGTAATGTGAGAGCGAGTGATCGAGAGCGTGGAGGATTTCCGTGTGTTCTTTTAAAATTGATTTTGTAGAAAAATGCTTTGGTCTCAAGAGTCGTCCGACCACAGCGGCATGATCCACCATAGCTGCTTCAGGACGCCACCAGCGTGAACTCAGAGCCACATGCAGCGCTGCTTTCAATTCCAGTCAAGCGTGCTGTCGTGAGACTCTATGCTAAGTTTTGTTTGGTGCTCAGGGGCCAAGTAAAAACAGAGATATGATTTTATTTCACCCATGAGTGAAAGTATGCAAGATGAGGATGGTGCAAGCTTTGCTTTTAACTAAATAGTCTTTGTTCTATTGAAAAAACATGGCATCAGCCCAGGGCTCCTATTGGTTAATTTAATTGAGTAAATTCATCAAAAAATAAACGTTATCTAATTGAGTAGCTTCTCTGAAATAGATTAAATTAACTTAAAAAATGTAACTAAATGAATTGTAATTAACTTCAGAAACATCTTGATACTGTAATACTTGATACTTAATTGCGTACATGTTGGTGAAATGATGTGAATGAACGGTTGTCCTTCCCTCCTCAGCCTCATCTTCCTCTGGAAACAGATGTGACGGAACCGAGCAGCGACCCGGCTCACGGCCGGACGCAGGAACCTCTGGACCACGAAGCGAATACTCTGACCAGTATCTCCCGACCAGAATCGGACCAGTTATATTTATTAGACGGTTGAAGGGATCCCACTCAGTCCCGTAGCGACCACAGGACCTAACAGCGAGCAACTCTCACGCCTTAACATTATATTAGAGTGGTATCGTTCTCAGACCACGTGTGCCTCTATATTCCATGTAAATGAGATCATGATCCAGAATATCCTTTGTGGGCTTATATAGATATTTGATTCAGCATCCGGACTAACCCTACACACCCACTCTCCTGTTTAGTGTCGTGCTGTTCTCCAGCAGGAATCCAATGAATGTAACACAGCTAGTGCCTTCTGCTGGGCTGCAGTCCCATCCCCTGCTATCCTGCAGGGTGACAAGGGGTCTCCCTGCCGGTTATCTACCACGACAGCCTCTTCAAGACAAACCATATGTGAGCAAGACAAACTGTTTGGCACATTAAGGCCATTTGAATGTAGCTATATGTAGGTGAAACGTATTCTAGCCTCTGTCCCTGACTGCACCTCCAGCTGTTCTACATCCCTGTAGACCAACACAGGCCCTTTACTGCAGGTCACAACCGTGTGTGTTTTCAGTTTTAAGGTTTTCAGCTGACTTTTTGTATTCTCCTACTATTTCATCCCCGGAATTCACGTTACCGTCCCAGCGTTAGCGGCACAGGATGCTTGAAAACACTAGAAACACACAATGCCAGCCTACTAACAAGAGCAAAGAATGTACTGCACCGAAGAGGGCGACACCCACAGTGTCTCAGGGCGAAAGTTACACAATCACAACTAACTCTGACTTGTCGATTGATGATTCTCAACAACGAAAAAAAAAGGCGATACATCATGTCGAGATGTCAGTAATTTTGTGGCCATTGAAACCAGTGAAAAACATGGTGGGGCAAGATTGTTTTCCACTTTTTTCTTATAGTACAAAGTGTTTTTTTGGGGGGGGGGTTTTGTTTTTTCATCTTCCGACCATCTTGCAGTATGTGGTCACTGACAATGTTTCAGGTCTGCTTTTTGGATCTGTCTGCTTGTGGGTGAAACGCTTGCCCTGTGGCAGCGGCATTAGGGAATCACTTCAAATACAGATCAGTCCACATTTCTATGTTTGTGTTTAGATGTTTATATTATTTATTTGTAAGTGTCTCGCAGTTTAGCATTGTTTCCAACTGCGAGGGACAAGCACATGTGTAAAGGGACTCCAGTGAAGATTTTTTTCTTTTAAATTTCTACTCGGCCAGCCAGTGATGTTACTGAGCAATAACTAACACTTCCTGCTTATTCCTCATGCTTCCTGTCTAACTGTATATACTGTACATGCACTGGCTTATTTTACTTAACGCAATCCTATAAACCGCTTTGTGTACCTAAAGTATTTTTCACAATAAAACTGACAATTTAATAATCCCAGGTGTATTCGTGACTTCATCAGTTGGACCAATACGGACAAGAAGCAAACACATTTCGTTTTTCCAAGTCTTTTAATTCATGTCAACTAGTTTTATCAATGATTTGCTCATATTTCTAAACTACACTCTAACAAATAAGTAAAAATCTACACTTCTGAGTGACAAAATAGTTATATAAATATGAATTAAATACTGAGCAGACATTTTGCGAGCACTGAAAACGCATTCAATCAGAAACGTGTGGTATATGTTGGTTTTTTATTACACAATAGCTAATCTAGTAGTTTTCTCCCGCTGAACAAAATCTTGCATTGAATGTACAGAGATCCAGCCGACAGTTTTCTTCTCATATTTACAGAGAGCTCTGAGATTAACGCACACGCCACAAATACCAGGCTGTGATTGTGATCAATGACAGAGGGTGTGGATGTGTTAAGTGCCACAGGGAATCAGAACGTGAACCTCGTACAAAAATAAAGTCAGTTTACAGTTTTAACTGAAATGCGTATCCCGTCGTTTTACATGTAGGCTACCATGGCATGTGACAATGTCAGTTAATACAGACGAGCTTTTAAATAATGTAACAAAGACGGCAGATGGGAAGTTATCGTGTGTTTTTTTCTTTTTCTTCCAAGGCTTGTGTCAGAATACCGACTCCAATGAAGACAAATGAGATGAACTCGGTCTGTGCACTGAAAAACAATTTCAGCGTATTGCTTAAATATTACGACCCGCGGAACGAGCGGCGGTGAACTAGCAGGTGGCCGACTCGTTTCCTCCAGTCCTCCTCAGACTAAAAACGTCGCAATACGCATGTGCAAATTGAACTCAACAACAGGAGAAACAACCAAAGCAGGATTACCGCCCACGACGCAAGTAAAACCTTAAACTGATGCTTCATTCTCTCCACGTCTTACAATATGTAACTATCTGAGTTTGTATGGATACAGTGTATTCCCTACAATTACGCTGCATGAGGCAGTAATTAGCAGAACTACGTAGGCAGGGCCTTCTGAGGTATTTCTTACTTCTGACCAGTGCTAAACAAACATACGCACACAAGACATACAATGTTAATGGCATGAGGAAAATCAAATTTCAGATTGTTATATAAAAAAGAAAGGCCATGTGTTCACTTAATGGAGATTCAGGTTTTTTCTTTAAACGGAACTCGTTTCAGGAACAACATTCACCCCAAACAACTTGGCAAAAAGGAAAATTGCACATTTTTTTTTTATAGAACACGAGTGATTCATGAAATCGAGACAGTAGATCCACAAAGCTCTGGTATGTTGGCAGTGACGCTTGTGCTTAGCAGAAATCAGGCATCGCGGCCACATGTGTGTTTGAATTTACAGATGCAAGGTCATTCTATAGGATTCAAATACAGCATTTGTGACAGAGAAATAAAATGATAAAGAACGAAGGGGAAAAGGAACCACTTCCCCATCAGTGTTTTTTTCTGTTGTTAAATGCTTAAGACATTTTAAATGTTTGGTGGTGGAGAATAAGATTCATAAATCATCAGAATACTTAAAAAGAAAAATCAAATGTAGCAGACAAACAGAAAAACATTGTGTTTTACAGTCTAACGAGTAGAGTGAGAGGTGGTTTGTCTACATTTTACTGCTACAATCTGTTTATATTTTAGGCACTGGCTCTTCTACATAACTGAGGCTTTTTAAAAACTCTAACATGGATAAGGGGCGCGCGCTGCATGGTGCAGCCGCAGCGACACGGAGGGACTTTGACAACCGTTAGACAAGATCAAATAGAGACACGTCGAAATGGCACGAGTACAAAGAAAATGCTCTGTTCGCTTCAAACTGATTATCTACAAGGTTTTACACATCAGGTATGTTCCTTTTGAAGGTTTCCCCTGAGTGCCGCCAATAACACACCATCCGTGGCTCAATTCATTCCTGCCTGTTGTAACCGATGAGCGTTAAGGAGTCGGAGATCCACTGATGAACTTCCTTACAGGCTACACGAGTTCCAGAAGACAGATTTTCCTCTTTGTACAACATTCATAAAAAGCTTTCTTTCTAATAAAATATGGACATAAAATAACAGGAAATAAATTAATAAATACATCAATTTTAGCATACAAGGTCACTCAACTGGATTATTATTAGCAGTACAACTATTAATATGATTTCGGTAAATC
The DNA here is from genome assembly GCF_949316205.1 of Platichthys flesus. NCBI lineage: Eukaryota > Metazoa > Chordata > Actinopteri > Pleuronectiformes > Pleuronectidae > Platichthys > Platichthys flesus. The sequence goes on along the minus strand of NC_084964.1, from coordinate 10,529,290 downwards.
ACTTTGCCACTGACCTTTGGACACACCCAGAGGTATTTGACTTTATAATAACAGGCTTGCCCTATGTGAGCTCCCAGAGGGAAAAGCGAGCAGTCCTCCGAGATTGACGGCAAAGCTAACAAAAGGATTCAAAGATAAATATAGTTTGTATATTTTGTTATCTAAGGAAGTTACAGAGGCACTGAACACATTTGTACATAGCAAGAGAGGAGAGCTCACCAGTAGTCTTACAAAAAAACATGGTATCTGTGTTAATATTCGTCCACGGACCTGGGCTGCACTTTTCTGTTCACTTTGGTTGGTCATTGAGGAATGATTGGCGATCGTTTCTTTTTCTTTTTTTTCCCCAATCGCCCGCCCTGTATTCTGGGATCCTGTGTATTCACAGAAAAACATTCAGGCCGTATTAAAAGATGACTCTCTGGAGACTTTTCAGTGATGCTGCCTTCTGTTGCCGAGGTAAGACTGGGTATCAGTAATGAAATGTGCATTTTCAAAAAGGAGCCTCTGTCCGGACCAAGGTGCACTTTCTGAAGAAAGAAAAAAAAAATACTGTTTTACAATTACTGATAGAGGGACATATGCGAGATCTGTCAGAGGATCAGTTGTCCTCTTCTCTTGTTTGCTCTGCACCACTACCTCAGAGGAAAGACCCCATGTCCAGGTCCATGAACGTGTCAGCCTCCATGCTAAAAGAAGAGTCGTAGCCCTGCGTGTTCTGGTGCATCTTCTGATGGTGCCGCAGGTTGGACTTGCTGGAAAAGCTCTTGTCGCACAGCAGGCAGGCGAAGGGCTTCTCTTTGGTGTGGATCCTCCGGTGACATATGAGCTGGGTGGACACGCGGAACGCCTTTCCACAATCCAGGCACTGGTAGCGCTTGGGCTCCGTGTGAATGCGCCGGTGGTTCTTGAGGGCCATCAGGTTGGTGAACTCCTTCTGGCAGATGGAGCAGAAGAAGGAGCCCGTCTTGTGGCTGTTCTTGTGGTTGAGCAGGGAGCCGGCGTGGCGATAAGTGCGGCCACAGTGCTCACAGACGTGGCTCTTCCACTCGGTGCCGGCGGTGTCGCTCGGTGAATCGGGGAGGCTTCCTGGAATGTGGGACAGAGGCGGTGGAACCGGCTTGTGCATGCCGTCGATGCCCATGGTCGGATTTATTCCTGAGTCCCAGCAGAAGTTGTTAGCTATGGGTTCCTCCGCAGCTTGTTGACAGGGGCCCTGATCCCTGTGGTGCATGTCGTGGTGCTGCTGGTAACTGTCTGTGGTGGGAAAGCTCTGCTGGCACAGGTTGCAGACCACAGCCCGCTCCTTCGCGTGCACCTCCATGTGGTTCTGCAGGTGCGCTACCAGGCAGAAGGTCTTGCCACACTCGGGGCAGCAATGACGTCTCATCTGCGAGTGAATCTGCAGAGTGAGAGAATCAGGAAATGTCTGGAGACACAAGGTACAATGGTGGAGGTTTTCGGAGTGTGTCTTTTTATGGTTGAGGAGGGAGCCGGCGTGACGGTACGAGCGCCCACACAGGTCACACCTGCAGCAGGGATATGTTCATGTTCAGTCCCTAACACAAACTGCAATCCAGATCATTTAAACCAATAGCAAATTACTTCTAACACAGCAAATTACTGATACTAATATTTCTTTACTAACATTAAACATTACAATACCGTCAAAACTAAATTTTTAGACCAATATTGCTTATTTAAAAGTTTTTGTTTTTTCATTACTCAAGTCAATATATGGATTGAACAGGACATTTCCCAGCTTAACAATAAACTTGTCAGTATTTTCTGGTGAACAAATTAAATCAAACTATTTACATACTTCAATTTCTGGTAACTTATCGGTCTAACTTATGCACTCATACAATTACACCTGCATTAAACTAATATTGGCCAATATCTCGAATCAGTCGGGTCAGGATAGTTTTCTCAAAGAAAAAATACATGAGAACCAAACGTTAACACTAAGGTCAGAATGGAACTCTCACTCACGTGAAGCACTTGTCCCCTCTCTCCGACTGCTGGACTCCGGCTCTTATCGAGCTCCCCAGACCTCGGCGGCAGCGGTGTCTCTTCAGACCGGACCGGCCCTGGAAACTCTTCCCACACGCCGAGCAGCTGAAGTGACTGGCCATGCGGTTGTGGACCCGCTGGTGGTTATGCAGGATGCTGGCGAGGCGGAAGGCCTTTCCGCACGTGAGACACACGTACTTCTTCTTCTGCGTGTGGATGCGCGTGTGATTGCGCAGGGCCATGGGGTTGGTGAAGGGCTTGGAGCAGACGGTGCAGCTGAAAGTTCCGGTCTTGTGGGTGTTTTTGTGGTTCAGCAGGGAGCCTGCGTGGCGGTAGCTGCGGTTACATATGTTGCATGTGAACGGGCGCTCCTCTTTTCTTGGAAATGTATGTGTTTGGGCATCAGTGCTGCCTGAAGGTCCATCGCAGGTGTGGGCGGCCAGTTGGTCAACGGAGAGAAAGGCCTGTTTACATTCCTTACACTTAATGGCTCTGGGTTTCAGGCCCCTCCTGGTCCTGGCCCCTTCGTTTCGGAGGGCCACACAGACGTGAGCTGATAGCTGCTTCTTGCCTCTGAAGCCTTTTCCACAGTTTTGGCAAGAGTGCTTTTTGAACGCAAAGTGGGTGCGCAAGTGGTTTTTCATTGCTAGCTGATTGGAGTAACTGTTGTTACACACAGAGCAGTAATATTCACCAGTTTTATGGGAGTTTCTGTGGTTGACCAGACTTCCTGCATGGCGATATGTACGCCCACACTGGTCACAGGCGAAAGGTCGTGGGTCGCCCGTTTCCTCGGATTTGACTGGAGTCTCGTGCTTTGTTGGGGCCGCTCCCCCGGCCGGTAGTCGCCTGGAGCGCCGAGCAGAGGTAGAGGCCTGATTGGAATTTGAAGTCAGGGGCTGCATTCCTCCATCTGGCCTGGTCCCATTCATCTGCATGAGGGCCTGGATCTGGCTGTTGAGTTCCTGGATTTTGGCCTGGTTCTCTTTGTGCCGTCGCTGGTGGTTCAATAGCTGCTTCTGGATTTTGAAGGCTTTCCCACACTCATTGCAAGTGTGTCTGTGGGAGGAGAGAAGACCGTATTAGTTCACCCGGAGTTTGAAATACAGGGAACCGTCTACGCAAGGGTAAACGCCATGATGACGAAACACCATGTGACTTTACAGGCCAATTTTCAGTTTTTCTGCCATAACAACTATTCATGAGTTACAACAAGCATTGGAAATTTGAAACAGGAGTGACAAATGCAATAATTTGGGTCTATTAATGATGTTACTAACCTCTTAATGTCAAAGTGGGATCTCTGATGGTTTTTTAAGGCCAACAGGTTGTAGAAGCGTTTCTGGCAGACGAGACATCGGAACACACCGGTTTTGTGGGACTTTTTGTGGTTGAGGAGGGAGCCTGCGTGTCTGTATGACCGGCCACATTGATCACACTTGTACTGACGAGCCTCTGCGGCGCATGTCTCTTTCACGTGACTCGTGTCCTCATGCTGGGCAGCGTCGTTCACTTTCATTTCCTCTTTACAGTTGGCTGACTCATCGGCCCTCTGTGGTGTGCAGCCGTGGTTCTCCAGATGATGGTAGCTGGTGCAGAATATTCCACAACTGCCGCAGATGATACTCTGCGGTTCCTCCGGGCCTCCGGACACGTCGCTGGTGTTCATATGTGAATGATTTCCGCCGTCTACCTGGTCCTTGTTATGTACAAGCTGATGGGTAATCAAGTCCTGCCTATTGGCAAAACTTTCCCCACATGTGCTACAGATCATCATCTCTCCCAGCTCGTCTTTAACTTCTTCATGGGAGGACATGGAGGAAGGCCCTGAGCTCGCAGGTGTGCCGTGAGCCTGTGTGTGCCCTCGGAGGTGGCTCCTCAGAGCCCTCATGCTGGAGTAGCTGTTTCCACATATAGAACACTCATAAAGATCTCCATCATCATCATCCTCATCATCATCCTCCTCCTCCTCCTCCTCGTCGTCTTCCTCGTCAACGTTATCCTCCTCTGCGTCACCATTCAGCGGATGACTGCTCATATTTTGATGGAAGTTTTGTTCAAAATAACTTTGATCATCATGGCTACCATTCAGACCGTGGAAGCCGACATTGCTTCCTGGGTTTCCAACGGAATAGTGACCATTACTCTCCTGGAAGTTTGAATTGCTCTCACTGCTAGTTGTGTCGTGCTGCTGTTGTAGCAGTGGACAGCTGTGAGACTTAATCCCTGCAATGTCTGCAAAAGTCCCCCCGCAGTCTGCACACATGTGCCTCTGCATCAGGTGTTCACTGTGAGGTAGATGCACCGTCATGTCCTGGGAGAAGTTCTGATTGAACTGCTCATGGTACAACGATCCGTTGTTGTGGTCAAGTCCCTCCTTCGGCTCAATATCGAGCCGGGGCTGGGTGTCGTCTTCCTCCTCGTGTGAGGAAAAGCAGCCCTGTTGATTCTCCAGAGTCAGAGGCTCCGAGGAGAGCCAGTCCCCCTCTGCGTTGAGGCTAAAAGATGGCGACTGGCCTTTGTGGAGACGAAGATGACTCTTGAGGGCAGCCAGGTGAGGATAACTCTTCCTGCATACGGAACACTGGTAAATCCCGACCTGATGGGACCTTTTGTGGTTGATGAGGCTCCCCGAGTGGCGGTAGCTTTTACCGCAGATTTGACACTTGAAGGGACGCTCAGCGGAATCTGCAGTGGACGTCTCCTCGAACTCCGCAGTCATGTCGTTGTTCTGTGTGCGCGCCAGGACAGGATCGAGAAGGTTTGCGTCTAGGCTCGGAGGTTCTCCCTGAGTGCTACTGGAAGATGGAGTTTGATTATTGGAGCAGTCCGAGTACACGTGACCATTACTTAATATTTGCTCCTGTGGTGGATCAAAACCTCCAAGATGATCTACTGACGATACTGAGGGAATATTATTTATAGGCGATGCATAAAAATTAGACTCAGGCGAAGCAATACTGTTGTCGTATGATATATTGTGGCTCTCTGACATTGGACCTTGAAGGCCAAACGTCATAGATGAAGAGTTATGCATCTGGATGTGTTCTTGGAACTCTTCATCACTGGGGAACAGTACCTGACACAAATGACAGAAATTGACTTGATTCTGGTTCAGAGGAGAAAACCGGCCTAGTGGTGTGCCGGTGAACGACCCCCCCATCGGACCGGGGTCTGTCCCGCTTCTGGACTTGTGAGTTCTCTGGTGGCTGTAAAGGGCAGCCATGTTATTGAACAGCTTGAAACAGACCGTGCACTCAAACATTCCCACCTGGTGAGTCTTTTTATGGTTGGTCAGGCTCCGGTGATGAATGTAAGCTTTGTCACACAAGTCACATTTGAACGGTCGATCTGCTGCCTCATCAGAGGACTCGGCTTGTGCGTTATAAACGTCCTCCGCCTTGTCCTCAAACGGGCTGTCTTCTGTGGACATTCCGACACCAGCTAAATGCTCGTTGAGGGGATCATCCTCAATTAGATCACTATTTTCATGTGCAGGATATTCCCCGTCTATCTTCCTGAACGACTGCTCTTTCGCTCGCCTGGAGAGGTGAACCTTCTCGTGTGTGGTCAGCTGTGATGCCAGACGAAAACTCTTCCCACACTGTACACAGGAGTACTTCTTCTGTGAAGTGTGGCTCCGGAGGTGACTCTTCAGGGACAACGCGTTGGAGTTGTCTTTGCCACATATGTCACACTGAAAAGAGCCCACTTCATGGGTCTTCTTGTGATTCGCCAGGCTACCAGCGTGCCTGTAGCCACGGCCACATTCGTCACATTTAAACTTGCGTTCCTCCTCTTCTTGAAGGTGTGCATCCATGTGTTCAAGCAGACTGGGCATATTGGGACATACCAGGCCACATTGTTTGCAGGGAAAATGTGACGTCCTGCCACGGTCTTGCGCCGCCATTACGAGCTATCAATTGAGTAACGTGTGCCAGACACAGGGTGGGGGGGTACGCAGGGAGGAAATGCATTAGATGCCTTTCTTGTCTGTTTACAACTAGTTCTCTTTACAGTGAGGTCCAAGGAATGTGCTGGGAGGAAACAGAGGACGTTGGGAACCAGTTCCCCGCGACCAAGTGTTGACTTTAGGAGAAGCAGGCAAATAAAGCTGTTGAGGACAAAAGACAGGACGATTAGAGCGGTGGTAAATACATGAACTAAATAATAGAATCCCCAGTTGTGCAAGTCAAGTATACATTGACATTTTTCATAGATTATTGTAGTTTCTCTCCAAATAGTCCCTCTCGCTAACATACACATGTGGCTGTTAGGGATCAACAATAATCAAAACACATTAATACTTAATACCGATCCCTTATTCGAATCTCTCGTAAGTGAAACAAACAACAATATGTTGATCTGACCAGCAGGTGACCTGAAGTAGAGGCAGATGTATTAAACTTGAAAGCACTTAGCTGGAGACTGTGCCCAGCCTGAGCCGTTTCGTTACATTTCTGCACCAGCATGCTAACTGAACTGCCGCTAGCTATGTCAATAAACCGGGAGACCAACGCCTCACTCTCTCTCTCTGGGTTCATTGCACCTACGAACAATCACAGTAACCGACATAACAGACAAAAACTGAACGAAACCACTCGTCCACACGAGGTTAGACGAAAGAGCCGACAAGTGGATCACTGTTAAAACGGTTATCGCTGGGCAGGCAGCTAGCGAACGTTAGCGGGACACCAGTTAGCAGCACCATCGCAGCTAGCTAAACAAACATTGCACCAAAACGACTGGAAGTCGTTTCAAACGCGGAAACGCGGCCAAAGCGAGCGCGGCGGATTAAATACCTGTAGCAGCGGCGATCCGACGCGAGCCTCCGAACATGTTGCTTCATTCATTCGTTTAAAAACGGTATTTAATGCAATGGGCGCCCCCCTTCCCCCCCGATTGTCTTTTTTTTTTCCTCGACCATCCCCGGTTCCCACATTGCTCTTGTTGCTAGGAAACAGGAAATGTGCAACAGTGAAATGCTTCCCCTCTGAAGGGAAACTCGGCGGATGAACTGAAAGTTGGCGTGAAACTAAATGCGGCGAACCGGGCGATGAACCGACAGACCAGTGAGCACTAAACCCAAATACAAACACTTGTCCGTCCCGACACCACGCCTCTTCTTCTCGTATAGATGCCAAAAACACACAGTTAGGTCCCCGGCGGTTAGCACTCGCAGCTAGCTTCGTCATTGACTTGCGAGCCTCGGCGGGGGGGTGGGGGGTGTTTACCCAACAGCGAACGTGCCAACTTAATCGGAGCTGTCGTGTGTTTACCCGGTGGTTCTCACGTGTGTGTTATGACTTTTATTCGAGCGTCTTTTACCATCACACGCATTACAATGCTGCACACTCGTCCGGCCGAGGGCTTTCGTCATCATGGTCCTAGAGCCGGCCCCCATCCCGCAGCCAGTCACCGCGTCTCTCCGTAAATACACTCGTGTACCAGACATTTTTTTTTCCTCTCCAGGCATCACCCACCAGCCGTTAATGTGCCGATTCAGGTAAGAGACGCTGACGGTTCCCTCCCGCACGCACGGTGCTAAAAGCAGCTATTGTTAGCGGAATGCAGCCCGTGTAGCGGACGACGGCACTGTGGGTGCAAGCGGTCCTAAAGCCAGCCATTTTGAGTCGGTTCAACGCGCAAAAAAAAAGGAGCGTAGCAGTCAAGCTAGCGGAGAGGGATACGTACAGGTCGTGTCCGGTCGTTAGCACCATCGCAGGGTGTTGTGATGTTCGAGCCTCGTCTCCGCTCGGCCTCACGTCCGTCATTCATGCACAGCGATCTGAGTCATTGCCACTTCCTCTGGCATCAAAGGCGGTTAGCTTATTGTCCCTGAGGTCCTAATGCCAGCCATTTTGTGATTGAATGCACACCCACATATCTCTGCTATTATGTGATCATGCACATTCTTGCCTTGTTCCTCACCAGCCTCTGTCACTATTTGAGCAGGTCATACATTGTCTTGTATAGATTTAACCTGAGGCCCCTTTGGAGCAGATCTACAATCTCACTCTGCTGACGTGATGTTTATTTACAGGATTATTACAAAGTCTTTTTTTTATGTCATCTCCCTTGGCAGATGTAAAGATGGCCTCTCCTCAGCCTGGCAGCCCACGTCTCGCAGAGCAACACACTCCCCCTTCTCAGGATGAAGAGAGCCAGCCGGAGGAGGAAGAGCCGCCGAGGGATCGGCCTGTGAAGAAACGTGGCAGAGGCAGGCCTCCAAAAGCCAAAGCATCCTTCAAATGCTCCGCGTGCACGGAGGCTTTCAAGAGTCTGTCAGCTCTGCGCAGCCACAAGCTGTCAGCGCACGTGAAGGACCGCCAGCCGCAGCAGCCGCACACATGCTCTCAGTGCACCAAAACATTCTCCAGCAAGGCTCAGCTCTCGAAGCACGAGCGCACTCACTCGGCCCAGCGTCCCTTCCAGTGTCCCGACTGTCACAAGGCTTACAAGACGCCCACAGAGCTACGCAACCATAGCCGCTCTCACACCGGGGAGAAACCGTTCATATGCACCGAGTGTGGCAAGGCCTTCATGCAGGCCATATGCCTGAGGATCCACATGACCCAGCACAGCGGCGAGCGGCCCTACTCGTGCCGCCAGTGCTCCAAGAGCTACCCCACCCTGTCGAAACTGAAGGTGCACATGCGCTCTCACACGGGAGAGAAGCCGTACTTCTGTGCCGAGTGCGGCAAGAGTTTCGCTGACCCCTCCGTGTTCCGAAAGCACAGAAGGAACCACCAGGGCCACCGCCCGTACGCCTGTGACGAGTGCGGGAAGACGTACACGGAGCTGAAGGACCTGAAAAACCACGAGCGCTCCCACACCGGAGAAAAGCCGTACCTGTGCTCGGACTGCGGCAAAGCGTTCTCCCGCTCCTCCTCTCTGGCCTGCCACCAGCGCATTCACTCTCAGAAGAAACCCTATCAGTGTGAGCAGTGTGGCAAAGGCTTCACCCAGCTGTCCTCCTACCAGTCCCACCTCCGCACTCACTCCGGCGAGAAGCCCTTCCTCTGTCCCCAGTGCGGCAAGATGTTTTCCGACCCGTCCAGTTTCCGTCGGCACCAGCGAGCCCACTTGGGTTTCAAGCCCTACCCCTGCGACAAGTGCTCCAAGAGGTTCAGGCAGCCGGCCGATCTGGCCGTGCACGAGCGCGTGCACTCTGGAGAGCGACCCTACAAATGCCAGAGCTGTGACAAGGCCTTCGTGGCATCCTGGGATCTGCGGCGCCACATGCTCGTCCACACGGGACTCCGGCCCTTTTCCTGCACCGAGTGCGACAAGTCCTTCGCCGAGCGCTCCAGCCTCAACAAGCACCGGCGCGTGCACTCGGGCGAGAGGCCTTTCAAATGCGAGGAGTGTCTGAAGTCGTTTGTTGTGTCCTCAAGTCTGCGCAAACACGAGAGAACTCACCTGGCTGAGCAGTCTGAGCAGCAGCAGCAGCAGCAGCAGGAGCAGCAGGAACAGCAGCAGGAGACGGAGGCCGGATCAGCTTCGGGCTTCCCCCCCCACACCACACTCCCTCAGTTCTCCTGTACACACTGTGACGCTACATTCGGAACCTGGGACGAAGTGCAGGCCCATGAAAACCTGCACTCCGTCGCCTCCGCTCCCCCGAATGTTGCCAAAATTGTGCCGCTGGGCTCGCACGTCTGCGAAACCTGCCGGGCCGAGTTTGCACAGCTGGCTGATTTACAGGAGCACGAGAAGCAGCATCCCAAGCCGAGGCCCCATGTCTGCAGCAGCTGCGGCAAAGGCTTCCTCAACAAATCGGGCCTGCGTAAACACCAGAAGATCCACTCCGCCAGCAAACCCCACAGCTGCCCCCACTGCGGCAAAGCCTTCCTGTTTGCCGCCTACCTTCGCAAGCACTTACGGACTCACGCAGACCCGGCCCAGCAACTCAGCGACTTGAACATCATCCACACGGACCCGCTCCCCTCTCCTCCCCCCCCAAACGAGGTTTCCCCCTCCACGGTCGAACCCAGCGCCATATCGCTGACGGTCCCAGTGACTGTCCCAGTGACTGGTTTTCAGACTCTGCCCGAGTACTTGGTGAAAGAAGAGGGACTGTAAGCCTGTCCGATTTGTGGTTCCACAAACATTTAGACTGTTGTGACGATGGGTCTTATTATATTTCAGAATATCTTCCTTCAAAAATGTCAAAACAGATTCTCCTACAATTCATTTCACTGCTCTGTCCCTGTTTTGTATTGCCATGATATTTGTAAGTTGTTACATATGATGTTCATATTTTAACATATATGCGCTACTATAATGAGCCGATTTAAGGAATTGTCTTATCTGTTGTAATCTCATAAAAAAGTGGTGTTGCAAAAATACAGTAAATGCTGATTACCGTAAATTGTTGTGATATCTGGCAATCATGTTTTTATAATACATTTTAATCATATAGCTTCTCTGACATTTTTTACATTCTGTATATTTCCATCTTATAAACATAATTTCTTTTACTGTATGAGATATTTGTAATCACTGTCATCTTGTATTATATTAAGTGTCAAGTAAAAAAAAAAGAAGAGTGGAATTCCTGAATATTAAATCAGTGGAATTAAATTTTTATACCAATAAAAAATGTGTCCTGTGCAAAAACTATTTTTATTTATTGTTTCAGTAAATTCAAAACCAACTGTTGCAGAGGGAGATGCCCGTGAAATGTGAAGTGAGACCGACTCAGCACATCATCTTGTGGGAAACTGTAACACATATATTGATGACAATGAAAATCCTTGCAAAAGTATTGAATGCAAAGAGCGTGGCGTCAGTCCATTAGCTGACTGCAACCCTTAAAGGTAAGTTCTCATCTGTCAATCCATAAAAACAAATGGAGTGAGTGTGTGCATCTAAGCAAATGAGAAAAACTGCTGAAGCTCTTGTCTGTCTGTGTGTGTGTGTGTACTGCAACCTATTATTCAGACAAGTTTTGTAAGTTCTACTAGGATTGTGAAGTAACTTTATATTTTTCTCAGCTGATATAAACGTTAAACTTGAAATTCAAAATTCAAATTTCTGCCGCACACAGAAAAGATATAGAAATGAATTATGAAATGATTTACAAAGCAGAATGTAGTACAAATCTGAAAGCGATAAAGTTTTTAGGCTTTTTTTCTGAGATGTTAATAACTCGACTTCTCATATGTAATAACAGGTCAACTACACTGTTGTCATTCAACACGGTCACATGCGAAAATGTTTGTAACCATTGGTTTAATCTTTAGAAATCTGTTTTATTTCATAAACATTTGGACCCGAGAATAATCTTGTAACCAAATTGTTGGAACAATGTAAAATAAAATTAAAAGTTTATTTTTGAAATGATAAGGAAAAGTACTTGTATAGAATACAAGTACCTCAAACGTGATCAATTATATCACAGTTTTTAGCATAGTGTTTTCCTTCGCTCCAACCTTTCCACTCTTAGATTCCAAACAAGAACCAGTGGTGACGATGGCAGCGTTGGTAACAGGCCTCATCCCCATCCTGCGGACAGCAGTGGATGCCACCACCAACTACACGGGCCGCTCGCTGTGGTTCGGCTTCCTGTGCATCCGCGTGGTGATCCTCTTCCTGGCTGAGCTGCCCTTCCACAAGATGGACTCGGACTTCACCTGCAACGGCACCGGGGACAGCCTCTGCACCAAAGCCTGCTTCAACAGACTTTTCAACAAACCCATGGTGTCGGCCTGGAACTTCCTGTTTGTCCTGGTCATCCTCTCCGTCATGATCATGGAGCTGTTCACCTCTCACCTGCGCTCCCGGGCCGAGAAGAGGAGATGCCAGGTGAAGGCCGACATGGAGCTGGCGGGCCAGGGAACCGAGGAGGCTCGGGCTGGGACCGAAGACACCACAGGGAAGATGGTGATCAATCTCCGTAGAGACAGAGGCACAGTGGGCTTCTACCTGCTCAGCATCACTCTGCGTATCCTGATTGAATCCTGGTTTATCTTTATTCTGTTGGGTTGGAACCTGCCGGCTCTGGATAATGGTCCGTTCGAATGTTCCACGAACATTTGCTCCGGGTTTCGTGTTTGTGTTGTGAGGGCCGCTCCAGAGAAACGCATGTCGATCTATGCTTTGGCTTCTATTTCAGCCATGATTGTGGTTTGTTCAACATCATTTTGTATCTTTGCCATTGTTCACTATCTTTGCCACTTTTAAACACCGACACAGCATGTTTCCCTTGTAACATAATGACGACAACAACAATTCTCTTTGTTTAAGTTATAAATTCCATCTCCCACTGCAAGTGAACTACAAAACAAGCCACAATATCTTCAATTTAGCCAGAATTAATGGATTCATATCTTATTAGGATCTAGAAACCTCTTGACATTTAAAGGATAAGCAGTAAAGATGATGGATGAATGTTCCTACTTGTCTATTCATCTATTTAAGGTTTATCGACAAATTAAAACACTTGCTTCCACAATATGAACCCTCCAGACCTCTCAGCTCATGTTCCTGTAGAATTAAAACAAAACATGATAACGCTGCGTTCACTTGCAAAGCGAAATAAAGATATCAGAGGATCCCACAACATGTTTTATCATTTTTGTTGACCTCACGCTTTTAATTTGAACTGTGACATTGTATGAGTTTGAATGTTTTAATTCTTTACAGACCTCACGCTTCTCAGTCGTTTAGCTCTGTTCTTATTTCGTTTTTTTCATGTGAAGCATTCTGATGATCCTCTGTGTGCTGGGAAATATGCCTCATAAATAAACTTGCCTTTTAATGATCCTCAGCTGCTCTTGTGTTATTGAGTTTTTGTTGCATGATCCAATTTTGGTGGTTAAAAATCACATGCATTACAACACAATTAAATAATCATCACAATCAGGGTTGGCCGCTGTGAGATGCATTTTGCTGAAACCAGAGGACCTGGGTGTGAGCTGCATGATGTGTTTCTGAGTCAGGTTTATTTTTTTTTTTGTCAACACAAAAGCTCTATCTGACACTGGGAAGGTGTCAAATACACTGTGCACGGCCTCAGCAGTTTGTGTGTGCAACGTGGACAGAAAAAATAAGACATCTTACAGAGAAATGAATGTCTATGACACAGATGAGCTTGTTTTCAGACGATTTACACAGCGATACATTTACATTGTATAATATTTAAGGATATTTATACGGTCAGACAAAGTCAAACAGCAGTTGTGTTCATCCCTGTCGCTCATCACTGAAGTCTCCTCCAACAAGGTAATAAAAAAGGTGTAGAAACTAGAGTTTAACTTTGTTCTTCAGCGAGATGGACTTCCTGTTGCTGTGCTTCATGGTGTAGAGCAGCGCCGCTCCAGCGTCTGTTAGAGACTGCTGACGGGTGAAGAATTGGAAAAATTATCAGACAAAAGATTAAGCACAATGGGCAATGCAGTATCTTAGTACTACGCAGTGTAAGGACAGTATAAGGGCAATGTGTTACCTGTGAGTCTGAGATGACTGATTGTCTCTGGGGGGGGGGGGGGGGGGGGGGTGAAATAAGAATTTAAGTTCGGTGGTTTTGATTAATGTGAAGCACTGAATCAAAGAAATGTGCAGTGTAAACTCACCCGTGTCAAGCTATGAATGTTGTTGTATATCGGCTCCATGGTCATAACCCATTCTTGGTAAGTCTGTTGGTCCTGGGCACTGTGATTATATTCACTGCAAACACAGACAGCACATGAGCTGCACAGCCTGGGAAACACTGTAATACACTCCAATACAAAGAATGTAATGAGTTTATTGCAAAGAGGAAAACGAAATTAAAGGGGATACAGGCATAAACTTATATCTTTGCAAAGTAACCCTTAAATGTTGTACACATTATCAAACATTGTTTACCTTTATTTCTTGAATATTTATTTTTTGGTCGAATTTTTGTTCTATAGTAATATTTTTTAAGTTGACTCCATATTAATGCCTATTTTTCTACCCAATGTCAGTTGGACACCAAACACCAAAGAACATTCTTTGTAAGTTAAAAAACCTACTCGGACACAGGGCTTAAGGTTGTTATCTATAAACAATAACAATAGTTCTTCAGAATAAGACTCATTTTTAAATTTCTGCTGTGCAACTAAACCGAGTGTTCAGTTTCATCTTCAAATGCAGGATAGGTTTGCTCATGTTATTTAATAAAAAGTGATTTTGCACTTGCCCCCTTTAAAACTTACACAATAAGATTTTTCGGTTTATTTTTTTGACCTCTCTCATATTTCCTAATTTATACCGTATATAATAATGTATACGTAGACATAAAATCCCCCTCGTTTAAAACCAGTTGTCAGTATAAGTTATCTGCTCACACAGTTCCCCCCCGCTGTAACTCACATCGCTCTCTCTATCAGCTTCCTCTGCAGCTCCCCTTCCCTCCTGGCGTCCAGGATGCGGCCCCTGACAGCCAGGGCGGCGCTGGCCTGCGACGAGTTGAGCTGAATGATGGCCAGGGACAGGGAGGACAGGGCCGCCGAGCTGCGAAGGACGGTCACACGTTCATCATGAGGCTGCATCTCAGCGTTTACAGCTTCAGCCTGGCCATTGTGTCACAGTGCAAACACACACACACTGCTTTGTAGCCGCTGTAGGACGAGGATGTGACGGCGACAGACTGGGGTGAGAGGTTAACTTACTGGGGGACTCAATGTTAGAATTGATAAGAAATATGATTTACACCTTTCTTCAGGATGAGAAGGCCCCAGTATCTCAGCAACAGGCGCTCTCGTTGGATTTTTAAAGCTGCTTTGCCCAAAGCTTCTCCGAGATGGTCGTAAAATAACACATCCAATCAACTGTTGTCCTGAGGGCGGCTCGTTGATGAGAGGTATCAAAAGATAAAGACTTTAAACCCCAGACGCCTCAAGAATGCAGATTTGTCCTGGGATGTGTCCCTCAGTGCAGCAGGGGTGTGTGTTTGTAGGTGCGAGTGCGTGTTGTGGAAACAGCATTCATCACCTGTCATCGGTAACATCTCGGTTTGCAGTAATCACCCGGAGCATCCTCTCTCCGTTCCTCTGCCGGTACCTGATCAGCAGCTGAATGCACACACGGCTTCCAGGGGCTGGAGCCGACGCTGAGCGGAAGCAGACAGAACACAGATATCAGTCCAGAGGGTTCATCTTCTTTTAAGGACGCCATGCCTGTCACAGCCATTTGCTGGAGGCGTGTTTTCTTAATTTTTTTGCTACAAATGTTCGGATTGACTCAAGGATGAATTGGATAGAGTTTGGTGATCAAAGGTTAAAGGTCGGGGTCCTCCATCTTCATTAATAGAATTGTCTTTTTCTTTTTAGAGAAATAACAGGTTGTTACATGTGCATCCAAATCCCTCTCTGACCACAATTGGCACCACTTGGATTTCTTCTGTTATTCATTACAGCAGCTTTTTGGCCTGGGTAGCTTTTGTTTGTCAGAGCCTCCGGCTCCCTCACAGTGTTGCAACAGCAATCAGCATCCTGCAAGACCTGGCAGCGCACACATCACAACAAGACCTGCAACAATCCTGAGGAAAGCGTTAGATCTGCGACTAGAAAAAACGAAAACATTTTAAATACAGACTGTAAGAAGTGACGTCAGAGCTTTTCTCACTTTCTGTGTCCAGTTCGTTGACTCCAAACTGGAATGTGATCTCTGTGTCCGGGGCCACATTCCCGACCTCTCGGATCACTCTGTGTCCAGACTCCTTCTCTCCTCTCATTCGTCTGCAGCGAAGAAGAACATCCGTCAATCCTGCAGGACCTTGTTAGTAATGTAATTCAAAGTTTTTCCAAATTCTTTCATGTGCCAAATATCTAGACCAATGTTTACCTCTGGCAAGGAGGTTATGTTTTCACTTTTGTCAGATTGTTTGTTGGTTGGTTTGTATATTTGTTTGTCGTAAGAAAAACTACTTTATGGCGATAAAACCTGGTGGAAGGATGCAGTACGGCTCAGGAAATAACCCTGTTAAGATTTGGTGCGGATCCGGATCAGGGGCTGGATCCAGGTTTTCTTTTTCACTTTCTTTATCATCGTGAAATGGGATTATTAATTTGTTTCTATCGTCACTGATTTCCCAGGAAATTATTCATGGATCTTGATGAAATAAAAATCAGGCGTATTTAAGAATCTAAAATCTTTAAGAGCAATTTGGTACAGCTTGTTTGAATTTGATGGGACAGCTGGTCCTTTGCGGAGGAATGCGCACTGAGTGCCATTCTGCTTAGTTATATTGAAACACGGTGCAGCTCTTACAGGGATTTGGGCAGAAGTAACGTGACGGTACAGTGTGTAGCTGTGGTCCTGTTGTCGATGATCTGTTCGAACTCTGGGTGCAGCCGGTTTGGACTTGATATCACCACCTGGAGGAAAAGAGCAGAAACACAAGGACATTAGAAAATGCAAGACTTGATTTGTCAAAAATAACGACGGATCTGGTGAGACACAGGTTTCCTCAGGTCACTTACTCTTCCACCGGTGCGGTCGGCGAGTCGTCCCAGCTCATCCAGCCTGCAGTCTGTTCCCTCTATGGACAGCACAGACACCGTCACACTAATTGGAAGAAGCATATTTCAGCATCATCTTCATCACAGAGAAGTTTAACTGGGCTGCATCTGCACATCCACTCGTTGTGTAATATGCTTGATTGCACATTTCCATTCTTGATATTGATTTAGAGATGTGTACAGACCCTTGCTTAGCGGCGTACTCCCCCAGCTCCTGGTAGAAGATGGTGGATGAGAGGAGGCTGTGGGCATCATTGTCCTCCACCTCCAGATTTCCTAGCTCTGTGTTGGCCTTCCCATCTGTGCAGACAATGACCTTCAAGATCAGGAGTTTATTGTTTTTAGAAAACAGAAAACAGAAGAAGTGACATATAATTGCTTTAGGACCACATCAAAACTGTGTTTGTCCCGGTGCATCTAGTTCAAAGTGCAGCATTAAAAGAAAATATGAATGAATCCTTTGATAAAATAAATAGAAATCTATACAGGCCTGTTCAATGCAGGGGAAATAAATTGTCTGTACATCAGGGTCAACCTGCAACGCTTAATAAACTTTGAGTTAAACCCTGGATGCTTTTCACTCAACAATGTTTAAGCATCTGCGGATCTAAACTTTAAGGAGGGCAAGAGCTTTGTTTAATCAGACTAATACTTTTAAAAACAGAGTTAACCCCTGGTTTTGGAACCACTGGGCTTAGTATAAATAAGTATAAACTGGGTTTTAATATGTATATATATATATATATATCATATATATATATGTATATGACCAAGTTTCTATGTACATATTATAACATTGCAAACAAGATTGAAAAGCCAAACCTACATTGGACCCTGGCTGTCTGGAGGCCATTGCAATTGCCAGGAGAGCAGCTGGACCCAGAGCTGTGGTTCCACTTTCAGATAATCTTAAACAGAATAAAATTGTGTTATTTGAACGTAAAACAGGTATCATCATATGAACATACATACATGCATACATACACATGCACACACAGACACACAAACACACATAAATAAATACATATTTATACCCCATGACTTGTTCCTGTAAGAAGTCCTTGGTCTGCGAGAGTGGAGGTGGACTGGGGAAACTGGCTGCAGCCTCTTTCAGACGGTTGCTGTCAGTCAACTCATCTCCGCTCAGGAAATGTGATGTGACGTTATCATGACCATGCATCGTAACCTGGCAATACCAACATCAGAGCATAAACAAAAGCGACAGAAACAAAACATATTATTGAAAAAGTTTTTCCAGATTACAATGATGCTGCCTGATAGAACTGAAGACTGAAGAAATTCCATTTCGCTGACTTCCAATCAGAGAGAAAAAGACGCGGTGACTCACGTAAATACAGCAACAGTAAGAACAAGAAAAGGATGATATATAAACAGGAGATGAACCTGAAAGATTGGAATACAACATATACCATAAGACATAGATCGCGATCAGGGGGAAAACAGTGTGTACCTGATGGTTGAAGGTGATGAGCCCCACTCTTACGTCTGGTCGCTGTTCACTTAGTCTCTGAACACACTGTATCACAGCTTCCTGCACAAACTGTATTGAACATGATGTTTTTTAATTCACCAGATGCATCTTCATTTCATTTCTGGACAATCATTTTGAAATTACAATTTTTTTGAAATGTGGGAAATCTCACCTGGAGACGTGATCGGTGGACGAGCTGCTCACCTACTGACACCTTGAACATGAGAATCTGATCAGTTGAAGACATCACACGTTGTATTTGTGAATGTCGGCCACGAATCAACAGCGGCCGAGTCAGGTCTGTGACTTTACCTGGGAGGTGATGCTCATGGAGCCTGAGGTGTCGATGCAGAAGAGCAGCAGAGTGTCGGCAGCGCACAGGGGCTTTTCATCCGGGTTGAGGAGGAAGTTAATACAGGGAGCTATACTGGGAGGGCTGGTCGACTCGCAGGTTCCACAGAAGTGACACGTATTTACCTGCAGTCCAGCATAAAGTGAGGAACATTAACTGAGCCCACTGTCTGACACAAAAAAAGACCCAATTAATCCCAATTATTTATTATGTTAGGATCAATAACGCTTATGCTCGAAGTGATTACAGGGAGATTTACAGTTGTTCTTCACATCTGAAATCAATGACTCTTGGTCTTACCACGTTGTAATAGCAGGAGTCCAGCACAGAGCCACACTGGGAGCAGGAGGTAGGTTTGCCTACACTGGGCTGCACTGGAATTATGCAGACATCATTGTCATCATTACAGATAATAATACTGAAAATGAAATTAGAGGGCCACTCATGAAGGTTTTATGGCGATGATAAAAGTTTACTGACCTCTTTCCTCTGAGAGTAATTTCCCTAAACTGACTAGGACAACGTTAGGATTCCCGGGAAGACGCTCCTTCTCTGCTGATCCTGTGTGGGAGGCATTCAAAATCAGCGTTTTGTGTTATTCTAGCCTATATTGGTGTTTTCACAGCTTGACAGGTGCTGTTGTATTTACCCTTACCATCAGATTGGGAAAGTGATGACGTCGAGGGGGATTTCTGAGAGGATGAAGGAGCTGAGCTTGACGAGGGTATCAGCACCAGGTACTCTGGCATTGACTTCATGAATGAGGGTCTCGGTGGGAGGGCTGGGGCTTGGGTTCGAGATGAGAGCAGAGAAAATGAAAATGACCTAACCCTTCCTTAAATTAGTTAAATCTAGGTATAAACAAAGATGCCTGCTCACCTACTGTCGGACCCGCCACAGTGGTAGTATTTTCTGGCAGCTTCACCTCGCCCCCAGTGCCTTCTGGTATACTGTATGAGTAGTTTGGATCCCAGGGCTGGGTGTGTAAATATGGCTCTTTAATTGGCAGGTCATAGACAAATGTCTGATTGCTGTTGAGTGGCTGGCTGATAGGAGGGGACTGGCTGTTGTCTGCAGGTTTCATGTGAGGTGGAAGAAGGGCTGGGTGAAGAAGACAGGAGAAGACTGTTAGGAATGGATTGATCGACCAATCTATGTATGTATCTATGTAACAATGTATCAACCTAACAATGTATCAGTCTGTAAATATATCTATCTATCTATCTATCTATCTATCTATCTATCTATCTATCTATCTATACATCCATCCATCCATCCATTACATCCATCCATCCATCCATCCACCCACCCACCCATCTATCTATCTATCTATCTAGATATTTTTGTTGCTTGAATGCTCTGTTGTCCCAGTTCAGTTTTGGTTAAGTGATCCTTTATGAAGAAAAAAAACGTTATCCAAAGTTCTCCATTCAACTTTTGCATTTTGCTACAGTCAAACATTCAGACTAAAAGTAACAATTCTACCCTTTACTTCAAAGTTCATTGGTTATATCAATATGCACATCACAGAGAAAGTCCCTGCACATCGGACACATCAGAAGTAAGTCAAATCTAAAGGTTGTGTATGGAAAGTAATGGAGCTGTTCTAGTGCGAAACTCTTCTGGGTCTGATATATATATATATGTGTAATTCTGAATGTGAGCAAGCTGTTTCTGAAAATTGAATAATTGCCTTCAATAAGTGTAAGAGTAGGGGCTTACGTGTTTGGCAGCCGTAGAGAACAATGAATTTTGGGGTGAATTACTCCTTTAAGATACCAACCGCAGCCATGGTGTTAAACTGCTCAGCCAAAGATTTACAAATTCATTTTTCCACATTCACTGTACCTGCCCTTCGACGAGATGCCGTCTGCTGGCCTGTTGCACTGACGGATAAGGCAGCCTCAGTTTTATTGTGAGTTTCTTCATTTTCATAGAAGACACTGGGCTTCACAACCTTTTTCAGTCGGCTCTTCTCCAACGGCTCAAAGATCTTGGAGGTTGTTGTGGGGAATTTGGGCGATTTGGACTCTGCAGAGTTTGTTGATGGAGGAGGAGGAGGGGGGGGCATCCGAGGACGAATATGGTTACAAGGAGGGAGTAGAGCTGAAAGACAAAGAACAAAACGTATATACAACGGCAGTTAATGCTGAACAGTTTCCTGCAGGAGAAATGAGCATCACAGACTAAACGACTTCCTCTGTGAGAAAATGTGACCCATGCAATTCTGAGCAAGAAATCTGAAAGGAGTGTCTCCTGTGTGTCTGTGTCACTGGTTACATTTTACATGACAGTACCTGAACAACCAGTCACTCAGGCAGCTTTCAAGGAAGGAAGAAAGTTCACCTGTAGATACTTTTACATGCTCACCATCACCATCTTTGATACGCTTGCATTTAAACTGTATCTTTCTCTCAATTCATACTTTACACAATGATTTCCTACATTTCCCAGATTGCCTTTTGACGGCTGTCAGAGAATTGAGCTGACAGCAGGAGAAATGAATCAGCGACTGACCCAGCGGAGTGAAAGCTCTTTTCCTCCTAAATGGATTTCTTCAAAGAGGGTCTTTCAGTACGATGTTAGAATCCAATGTTTCCTGTTCATGTTTCAGCTGAAATACTTTTCTGGTGTCAAACTCCAGTGAAGCTACGGAGTGCCTCTGTGTCTGGATCCCGCTGATCACAAACCAGGAAACTAATACTTACGAGCAACTGGGAGCCAAAAATGTCACATGAGTGTGTCAAGACAAGTTAAACTGTGTTCGGTATTTTTTCTTTTACGCGAGTAGAAAGAGTTCACACCTGAGCGTTTAACGACATTGGCGTTGGATCTTTGGCCGTCCATCTGAGTCACTGGCGGGACATAAACAAACCCACAAGCAAATTCCATTGTGGATCTGCCTGTTTGTGAGGGAAGGGACAATAATTAACACGCCACCTTATAACAACATCAAATAGTGTACGGTAACAAATTCAACTCATAACGAAGGTTATTATCCAGTCCAAGCCATAGAAATCAAAGTTCTCAAAGTAATAACAGAAGGATTTTCCATGGGGAGCATGTGGATATTGATACAGCTTTTAAGAAGCAGTCTCATCAAAGAAACACAATCTAGACAATGCGTCCAACGTCTTTATGTGATTTAAAATGAACCAGTTCTCTTAAAGAAGAGAGATATTGTATATATTGTATACTCACACACGAGGAGAGTGGTTTGAATGACGAGGAACTCTCCCAGGTCTTACAAATGTTTCAACTCCTGTGTGACGTCCTGTCACTCATTGTTTGAGCCACGGAGATGTTGTCCAACCGGTTTTCTTTCTAACTATAGCTACTGTAGAGTGGAGTGTGTTTGTATGTGGGTGTGGGTCTGTGTGAGAGGTTGGGTGGTTAGTCACAGATTTATTGCAAGACAAGAGTTAAACATTCATGAATGTGAATACAATGGGTGGATGAGGCAGAGCTGGTAAACAGGGTAGGAAGATGTCAAGGGTTTAAGTCTTTCAAAGTCAAACAACGACCTACAATGATGACCCTGTGAAATTCTCCTATGTACATAGATTAAGAAAACATAATCTACACCCTTACTGCTACTGAAATATGGAAGTATATAAGTCAAATTGGATGAGAGTGCTTGTAATATAATATAATTTGCTATAGCAGACCTCTGTATGCTGGACGATTTGAGGACAGAGGAGTTGCATTCTTAAATGAAACATGTATTGTAAGCCAAATGACAATTCTTTTAAAAAACCTTTTAGTTCTTGTTTTTATTATCTTTCAGTATTTGTGCTTGGCAGATGTTTGATTCATGGAAGTATATGGATGTGTATGTGCAGGGACTTCAAGCGTGATGATATATCGGATCCCGTCAACATGAAAACCACTTCAAAGACTTTAGAGAATCATTTCAAAGTGATAGGTTGAATCTGTAGGTTTTTGCTTCTGCTATTCGGTCTTCTGTCAGCTCTGTCTCATTGTATACAAATTGTAAAGAGCTGACGAGCCATGCTAACATCTCTGTAGTGATGTCGGATGAAAATCCGTTTTGCAGGGATTTGGCCATAAACCCAAGTATTGATGTAACAGCTCATCTTGTTGGCAAAGGGATATTTCAATCCTGAGCAAAGAGGTGAATTGTCCAGCCAACATCTCCATCCCTGAAACCACACTGCTTGCATCGCAAGGAAAAACAAACATTGCGTCAATAAGATGGATCACAGGCAAAACAAATAGGCTTTTATTGTGAAAATCCATTCTCCTCAGTCAAACATGTGCTGTGGCTTATACATCATACGTGAGTAAACATTAACCTTGTGTGCACTCATGACTGTAAACCTCGTGTATAATTATCAGTTATCTTCATTACAGTGACCTAGTACCCAGACATGATGGCAATAAATAAATATCCTCTCTTCTTCTCTTTTGTTTCATTTGAATGTGCACGTGTGCATGTGAACACACAAACACACTCACACACACACATACACACACACCTCAAACATTACATTCTAGTCATTCATAAGTTAATTCATGTTGAAGAAGTACTCAAACTAACTAGGTTAGAATATTAAGCCCTTAAAACTTGACAGTTCAAAAAGAGCTGGGAACAGATTACATCTGACTTAACTCAGAGTCACAACCATCTCACATATCAAATGAAAACAATTGTTATTTTTAGAAGGTTTTAAAAAAATGACTCTTTGTGAGAAATAACTTTAGGACAGAAATCTTCCGACAGTGTGATTTCACTCGGCAACTTCGACGTAATTGGCCGGGTAGAAGCCCTCCTTCCCCCCGCTCAGCACCCCTCGACACCAGCCCTGGTCATCCTCCTCTTCAACCTTAAGAAACACTTCACCTGAGGGTAGAGCAAATAAAAACGTCCGTTGGTTGAAATGCATCGTCGTGATTCTGTGATGGTCTCACTCAACTCTCTTTGGATTTCAGAACTTTAACATTCACACATGAAAGTATTAAATGTACTCAAAATATCTCAATAAATGCAACACAATAGTAGTTGTTTTTGTCTCTGCCAAATGCTAATTATATTACAGCCACAACACTTGCTGTAGATCTGTGCCATCTGTATGATTAAGATAGTATTTATGTGCTATAAAACATCTATTTACTCATAAAACATCCTCCTGAAAGTTGGTTTCAGCCTTTAAAGCTCCCATCACACTTCACATCATTTCCCAATAACAGATACATCTTTATGTAACATCAGTATTCTTTATATATCCTTGCTGAATGTAGCTTTAACATGAAAAGGACTGTAGAACACAATGTATTTAGGTGTTGTGTATATAACACTTTGCATCACCTGCTTTAAAGGACAGCTCATCGCCCTCCTCTCCCACATAGTCGTACACAGCTCGCACCTTCACACCCCCGATCATCACACTAACAGCAGAAGACACAGACACTTAATTGGTGAAAAAATTGACAAGAAGTCATCCGTGGGATTTTTAAAATATTTAGAATTTACTATAGTTATATAGTTACTATAGCCTTTAGGTGAAAAATACTACTTACGGTTGGCCCTCTTTTCTTTTCTGGTCTCTTTTCTTTCTGTTAAGCTTTTTCACTGGTGGGACCCACTCCTGACAAAGATAAAAGTTTGGGTTTTAAATAAGACACTTTGGTTATGTAAAACATATACAGATCTTCACACAAATCAAGTTAAATGTTATTTTAGGTCTGAGAGATTTATAAATACTATCATGCCTTTGTGAAAATTCACATTCATATGCAAAATGTTACTGTTACAAAATGTTATAATGGGTTACATGTCAATTGGCTGACGCTTTTGTCCAAAGCGACTTAAAATTATTACACTCAACATTTTTTATGAGGGGCCATTTAGGGGTTCAGTATCTTGCCAAGGACACTTCGGCATGCAGATGGGGAAGAGTGGGATTTAAACCGGCAACCTTCTTGTTGCAGAACCACCACTGTACCACCTAGGCCACACCGCCCACCAGTTCATGTGTTCATGTGTAAGAGCAGGTTTTTCTTTAACTGAGGTGAGAATTAGAAAAACACTGAAATGTTTCTGATTTAATTTGATATCGTCACCTTCCGTTACTGGTGTTTATCTGCTTCAGGAAGTCTTATGTACATATAACTCTATATATTTTTTTTTAATTGTGTATTTCTGCACGTGTACATAGTTTCTCCTCTGGTGTGCAGTGTAACTTTGTACCACACCTCAATCTTCGGCCAGTCGGTGGGCATGCCGGGGCCTCGGTTGTTCCTCCACCATTTGAGATCATCCTGGTCATCGATGGACATCAGCGTTTGATGGAGCTCACTGTACACTGCCTTCACACTGACACAGGTACACGGAGGTGGATGTTTATCACAACACAATAAGCACTTGAATGTATAAACCCATCCATCCGACAGTTCTACAAGCACCCATGCCTCTGATTGGACGCCTGCTCACCTCTCATTGTTGGTGACGTCCAGGTGCCTGTGGATGGAGAGGAAAGCCTGCTTCAGAAATTCGATCCTCTTCTTCTCCTCCTCCTGCGACTGTTCAAAAATGGCCTCCATCTCCTCCATGTAGCGAGGCGTGTAGGACGTCACGTCTTCCAGCATTTTCTCGTAACACTCTTTATTCTGCGGGCAGGTCAGAGGAACAGTATTGTGATGAGAGGTTGCCATACTGCCTCCCTCAGGAACAACATCCCCTGTGTTTCTTATATGGAGGGGGATCTAGAAAGTATAAATCATTGGGTGCGCTTCCCTGTTCCCATGCTGGGCTCCATAAACACTGAGCAGAGTAACAATAACACATCTCCATACAAGGAAAATGCCTGGAACAGATATCTAAGGCTGGGGCTTGTGTTTGGAGTTGCTAGTTCCTGAACTGAATAAATATGGCAACATGCAGCGGGGGCCAGCGAATCTTTCTTGGAAGGCAACATGTTGATCTCCCGGTGAATCCGGACGTGTGATTTAAATGGAAATGTGCTGTGAATGAATTTTTTATTGAACATGCATGGCTCACTTGGAGTGAGACGGCGAAGTGCGTGAACATCTCTCCTCACCTGCTCCTTCTCCTCTCTGGCCTTTTCTCTGGCCTCTGTAATCTTCTGCTTTTTCTCCGCACTCATCTCGGTGTTTTCATTTGCTTGTTTTTCTTTGTCCACCGCTGCTTGCTCCCTCTGACACGACTTATGGTATGCGACTCGGACCTTCTCCAGCTGTGGAATAAACATGCACATATAGATATTTACATGAGCCAGGGCTCTGACATTATGGGAAATGTGCCGAATTGTTGTAATTGTTGTGGAAAGTGGAAAAATTGATAGCGCTCTCGTCTGTATATATGCAACATCTGGCAATTAGCTAGTAAAGCTCACTAATTACCATTTATATATTAATATATATAACGTCTGTTATCTTAATATTCAGTGTCTGCACAGAAACAGTCCATTGCATCACTCCATGTTATACTGCAACATCTCATCTATGCACAAATTTGATTTATTTTAATCTTTTTTCCAAAATTCCAAGTAAAAGTAAAGTTAGCTTCTTTTGATGATTTTTTATGTAAGTTCAAGTTCATGTTCATGTACTTTAAATATATAAAAACACAAGTATAATTTCGAGAATTTACATTATGGGTAAATTGATTTCTTGCTGAAAGTTACCAGAGAAGATTATTACCACTCATGTTTATATGGTAAAAATGTAGCTAGCAGGTGGTCGGATCAATTTATGTTGGATTTATTTTATCTTGCATATGTAATAAAATCATTACTTTGTATGAAATTAATTAATTACAAAGTAATCCATTACTATGAAAAAGCTGAAATATCTTATTTCGCTAATGAAGACCATTAGCTATAACTATAATAATTGCTACTTATGAAAACCATTACTAGCATGCATGCACACACACACACAAAGACACACACACACACACACACACACGCACACACACACACACACGATTTGTATTTGGACCTTTATGAGCTTTTTGGACCACGGCTTTTGGGCTCGAGAAAAGCTGGTCTTGTTGTTGTAGCTCTCCCTGAACCCACAAAAGAGTTTTTTGGGAAAGATCTCCTTCTGCCAGGTCTTCACTCGCTTCCCCTCCTCAGCGGTGAGTGACTGGGAGATGGAGGAGTGGAGGGTGGAAAGGCGCTCGGTGGAGGTGAAGAAGCACTGCCACGCCCTCATGAGGGAGCCATAAAGTGGCCCTGGGGAGGTGAAAAAAGAGACAGACGGAGAAATGAAATAATACCGGTGAGTCATGGAAACAATAGAGAAATAATGGCCTCCATTTGTCCACTGGAGCTTTTCAAACAAGCAACACATGCACTCATTTAATGCGACCAAAGAGGCAATTTGAACTTGATGAGAGCAAGCTGAGCTGATCAAAAGGGCCCGGGAGTAGCTGTGCTCTGATGTTGGGCCACCGGGGCTGTGCAGCAATCTCGCGGTTTCTCATACTTACGTGAATCGACTATGGGCTTCCACTTGCTGCTCCATTGGCTGAGCTGCTGGGCGTACTGTTTCTCTACCTTCGCTCTCTCCGTGAAGCAGGCCACGATGTCGTTGCAGGCCTGGAAGGACTGTTCTGTTCTGTGCACTGTGCGCACATAATTCCCGGTCTGCAAGGAGAGAGGCGGAGATCATGTGTAACGAGCCAGCCACAAGCACTCGGGTACTGTTTTGGATTAACAAGCGGCTCCTAGGGCGGCAGTTTTCTTAGATTTGATGATAAATATAATCCTCACCATCCAGAAGCTCTGCTTCTTGGCATCTTCGGCGGGCTCTTTGGGGAGGCTCGCCATTTTTGGAGGACGTGTCTGTCTCGGAAAGCAAACGATGGCTGCTTGTGTGATACAAGAGAGTTGCCAGACAGGTTAAGATGCATAACGAGCATGGAAGGAGAGGGTTTTTATTGGCAGGCAAGTGACACTGATTATCATGGAACAGGTTGGACGTCTACGCGGTGTAATGTGCAGATACGGCAGGCCTCCTCATAAACAGAGCTGTTCTCCATGTAGGGCAGGCGTCTCTGATAGGAAATGATTGGCAGCTAATGGCTTGTGTTGTGTGTGTGTGTGTGTGTGTGTGTGTGTGTGTGTGTGTGTGTGTGTGTGTGTGTGTGTGTGTGTGTGTGGACGTTGCTGAGCTTATTGCCATAACAACTTAGAAGATTCCGACGAGGTGTTATTTACACTGTACAGTACTCGGGAACATCCGAACCCGCTGCGTGAGTAAGGGGAGTGTCGCTGCAGTGGCAGACTGGAATTCACAGGGGTGGGATCTGCCAGCAGGAATAGAACAGCTGCTCTGGCATTCTTCCTGTTGCCTTCCCAAAATAAACAGCACAGAAAGGTCATCTTTCCCTTTGCTCTGGCTAATAAAGGCCTATTAGAACCAACTGTCTCCGGCTCTGACTCGATTCGATACAGAGATCCGGAGCGCATCAGGGGTAGATTTACCGATCTGGCAAACCAAACGGAATGTAGGATTTAGAAGGAATAACTTGTCCGGAGAGCACACATTTCTGTTTTTGCGCAGCATGCAAATTGAAGCACATGTGGCAGATATGTTGGCGGGTGAGAGGCATCTCGAATAAAAGCAGGGAAATGCATGAACAGACACGCAATCACATTGGGGCCTATTTCTGTCCAGGCACACACACACACATTGCTGGCTGAGTAATATGAAAGTGACTAACCACACCTCATCACAAGACTGAGCATGACAGAGAGTCAGGCTCATGTAGGACCGTCTTTCCCTGAGCTAACTGTTCTTCATATTGACTTTTCACGATTCCTTTCTAATCTTAAACTTTATCCCGTTCCGGTAGTTGTCCATGCAAAGGGGAAAGAAGAGGTTTGAGATAGAACTCAACAGCTCAGCCTGCATCACCACAGCAAAGTATTTCAACGCCAAATAATCTTCCATCCTCAAGCCAAGAAGAAGCAAAAGGCAGCAGAGCAGTCAAGCCTGTGAGCAACCGGCACTTACATGTCTCTCTGAATCACCAGTGATTACTCAAGTGACCACTTGTTACTGTAGTTCAAGGGCTACAGAGGATTTCCCTTCATTTCTCTGTCCGTCTCCCCCTCTCCAAGTGCGTCTCTCCTCCTCCAACGCAGGCTTCTCTCCCCCTCTCCCCTCTCACTGACCCAATTTTCCCCTGGCACTTAAAGTTACACACACACACACGTTGTTGATCTGAAAGTGGGCGTGAGACGCAATGACAATTCAAACACACGCCGGAGAGAAAAAAACATTAAACATGCATTTTCATGGCAATCGCTCTCCTGCTTATTGGCTTTGGGCGGAGGAAACTTACCTTTCTATCTCCCACGTCAGCTGTGATACTCTAGCTCTCAATCATTCCAGGATGGACCTTTCTTCCTCTTTCCCCTCTCTGCCCTCACTTCAATCTCATGCTTTGCCTCTTTAACTCATTGGCGTCCTCCTGTCGGGCTGCTCAGGTCTCCCTCCTATCTTTGACAATCACCCCTCTCACTTTCTCCACTGTGCTATTAGAAAAAAGAAACAGCTGGAAGAATCCCCCCTCCTTCTCTCCTCCCTGCCCAACCCTCCTTCTGTCTCTCTAAATATGGTGCTAATGAGATGCTGGACCTTCATTTTGACCGTCCGCCGGTCACAGTATCATGTCACTGTGGCACACAGTCATGTGAGCTTATTAGTGAGTGTGTGTGACAGGCGAGGCGAGGGTGGGCACAGGGGGTTACCCGTGAACTGCCAGATTAGCCCTGTGCTCCTCTGTGACCTGCCGTTCTCTCTCTGGTCAGGCCTAGAAAGAGAGGCCGTCAAAGAGGGTGGAATATGCGGCATGTTCTCTGTTTACTCATTCTGCATCTGCACTCTCCTGGATATTTGCCAGTGTCATCCAGAGTTACACTTTGTTTACTGCTGACGGCATCTGGTCTCGCTTTCCTCACTGCAATAAATACTGTTTAAAATTAGACTTTTCAAAAATCCACTAATCTCAACAGCTTCTTCCAAAAGTATCTTGGGGACCACTGTTCCACAACTGACAATTTTTTTTTTCTTTTGTACTTGTGTTGGTTGAGT